>NC_142284.1:31614954-31938954 GCF_965620075.1 Prunus avium
TAGGTGCAAGTACGGGGAGGGATGGTAAGAGAAACTAATATCATATATGGCATTATATCCAAAACCCAAAAACCAGTTAGTTTTGTTCAATTCTTTTGGGCTGGAACCTATCACCTCTCAAAGACGATCAATTGCATAGAAGGTTAATTGGGGTTACAATCTTGACAGAGGAAATCCTAAGCTCTGTGGCCATGCCCCTAACATTTGCAGTGGTGTTGCTAACTAAACATTCAGTTTAATTCAAAAGAATGTAAAACTTTCCAGATCATAACAAGACATATAGAACCTCATCATATCAAAAATTCATTCAATTCGAAGTTCAGGAATCATGTCAAAAACTGAATTCAAAACAGACTAAGTTACAGACTTTTCTGTTTTTCTGCAGCATAACACTAACTTGGAAAAGTTACCATAAATTCAATTTAACTCTGATTTACATGAAACAAGTTTTCAAATGTTCATTGAGATGTCTATTTTCATATAACAAAGGTAAGTGTTTCAAAACTGAAACTGCAGCCCCTGTTTTTGACAGATTTTGTAGTCATACTTTAATTACCAAACTTTAGGTATCAAACTTCAGCCAAATTACATGATATCAGAGGGCTTTTAATCCTGGATATGTATAGTTTAAAACCAAGTACTTATATCTCAAAACTAACCCACAACCTGTGCAAAACTAACAGTCAATGTGGGTAAAACAATCACACTTTCTAAAAATCTGAAACTGAACAACTTCTGCACCTATTTTTTTTTTTAACAAAACAAAACCCCAAAACACTTTTGAACAATCTTAAAAACAAGTATATATTTCAGTTATGACTGCTACTCAATTACCAACAAGAATCGAAGTTTGAAAAACCAAAACCCGAAACTGAAAGTTGATCAATACACCCAAACTTAATAAATCCAATTCATACTCTTCTTCCATTTAGTTTCGTGGGTTCTGTGGAGCAATCAATCAACTACACAATTTAAATAATCAACCCAACAAGACAACAACATCCAAAAACAAGAAATTAAAATCTGAGAAAACAAACTTACAAAGGGTTCAAGAAGAAATTCAAAATTCCTTAGCTCTCTCAACGAATTGCCCAAGCTGACAATGGCTTTATGAAGCTCTCTCAAATGTCCCCAGAAGAAATTAAAGGCTCGAAAAGACACCTCTTCAACAGCTCAAATGTCCCGAAAATTCATTACAAAAATGATAATATAAAAAAGAATTAGGGGCAAACTAAAATATAAATGAGAAAAATGCAAAGAAGAGAAGAAGAAGAAAAAATTCGTACCTTGAGCATTGAATTACCACAACTTCAATTAGAATCTCCACCTTCAAAACTCAATATCACACATCCCCAGCAAAATAAGCCACCGTTGGAGATACACGAGAAGAAAAGATGAGGAGAAGATCAGGGGGTGCTGGAGAATGAGTGAAGAGTGAACAGAAAAAGAAAAGAAAGGGAAGGGAGAGATTTGGTGTGTTTTGAGTGAAATCCAATCTTAAGAAGTATGGAATACACCAACCACTCCAATTAGGAACAAACTGCCATTGAACTTGAATTGTCCAATTTGGAACACCTATTGATTTCAGATCGAGCCCAAAACTTGGGCAACATCATAATATGGTGGGAGGAGTCATTCGGTGAGTTTTGAGTGAAATCCAATCGCTAGAGGTATGGAATACACCAACCACTCCAATTAGGAACGAACTGCCGTTGAACTTGAATTGTCCAATTTCCCAAACCTATTGATTTCGGATCGAGCCCCAAACTTAGGCAACGTCATAATATGGTGGGAGGAGTCATTTGGTGAGTCTTGAGTGAAATCCAATCGCTAGAAGTGTGGAATACACCAACCACTCCAATTAGGAACGAACTTCCGTTTAGTTTTGAGTGAAATCCAATCGCTAGAAGTATGGAATACAACAACGACTCCAATTAGGAACGAACTGCCGTTGAACTTGAATTGTCCAATTTGGAACATCTATTGATTTCGGATCGAGCCCAAAACTTGGGCAACATCATAATATGGTGGGAGGAGTCATTTGGTGAGTTTTGAGTGAAATCCAATCGGTAGAAGTATGGAATACACCAACCACTCCAATTAGGAACAAACTGCCGTTGAACTTGAATTGTCCAATTTCTCACACCTATTGATTCCGGATCGAACCTAAAACTTGGGCAACATCATAATATGGTGGTAGGAGTCATTTGGTGAGTTTTGAGTGAAATCCAATCTTTAGAAGTATGGAATACACCAACCACTCCAGTTAGGAACGAACTTCCGTTGAACTTGAATTGTCCAATTTCTCACACCTATTGATTTCGGATCGAGCTCAAAACTTGGGCAACATCATAATATGGTGGGTGGAGTCATTTGGTGAGTTTTTAGTGAAATCCAATCGCTAGAAGTATGGAATACACCAACCACTCCAATTAGGAACGAACTGCCGTTGAACTTGAATTTTCCAATTTCTCAAACCTATTGATTTCGGATCGAGCCCCAAACTTGGGCAACATCATAATATGGTGGGAGGAGTCATTTGGTGAGTTTTGAGTGAAATCCAATCTTTAGAAGTATGGAATACACCAACCACTCCAATTAGGAACAAATTGCCGTTGAACTTGAATTGTCCAATTTGGAACACCTATTGATTTCGGATCGAGCCCAAAACTTGGGCAACATCATAATATGGTGGGAGGAGTCATTTGGTGAGTTTTTAGTGAAATCCAATCGCTAGAAGTATGGAATACACCAACCACTCCAATTAGGAACGAGCTGCCCTTGAACTTGAATTGTCCAATTTGGAACACCTATTGATTTCGGATCGAGCCCAAAACTTGGGCATCATAATATGCTGGGAGGATTCATTTGGTGAGTTTTGAGAGAAATCCAATCGCTAGAAGTAGGGAATACCCCAAGCACTCCAATTAGGAACGAACTGCCGTTGAACTTGACTTGTCCAATTTCTCAAACCTATTGATTTCGGATGGAGACCCAAACTTGGGCAACATCATAATATGGTGGGAGGAGTCATTTGGAGAGTTTTGAGTGAAATCGAATCGCTAGAAGTGTGGAATACACCAACCACTCCAATTATGAACGAACTGCCGTTGAACATGAATCGTCCAATTTGGAACACCTATTGATTTCGGATCGAGCCCAAAACTTGGGCAACATCATAATATGGTGGGAGGAGTCATTTGGTGAGTTTTGAGTGAAATGCAATCGCTAGAAGTGTGGAATACACCATCCACTCAAATTTGGAACGAACTGCCGTTGAACTTGAATTGTCCAATTTCTCACACCTATTGACTTCGGACCAAGCCCAAAACTTGGGCAACATCATAATATGGTGGGAGGAGTCATTTGGTGAGTTTTGAGTGAAATCCAATCGCTAGAAGTACGGAATACACCAACCACTCCAATTAGGAACGAACTGCCGTCGAACTTGAATTGTCCAATTTCTCACACCTACTGATTTCGGATCGAGCCCTAAACTTGGGCAACATCATAATATGGTGGGAGGAGTCATTTGGTTAGTTTCGAGTGAAATCCAATCACTAGAAGTACGGAATACTCCAACCACTCCAATTAGGAACGAACTGCCGTGGAACATGAATTGTCCAATTTCTCACACCTATTGATTTCGGATCGAGCCCAAAACTTGGGCAACAGCATAATATGGTGGGAGGAGTCATTTGGTGAGTTTTGAGTGAAATCCAATCCTTAGAAGTATGGAATACACCAACCACTTCAATTAGGAACGAACTGCCGTTGAACATGAATTGTCCAATTTCTCAAACGGATTGATTTCGGATCGAGCCCCAAACTTGGGCAAAATCATAATATGGTGGGAGGAGTCATTTGGTGAGTTTTGAGTGAAATCCAATCGCTAGAAGTATGGAATACACCAACCACTTCAATTAGGAACGAACTGCCATTGAACTTGAACTGTCCAATTTCTCACACCTATTGATTTCGGATCGAGCCCAAAACTTGGGAAACATCATAATATGGTGGGAGGAGTCATTTGGTGAGTTTTGAGTGAAATCCAATCGCTAGAAGTATGGAATACACCAACCACTCCAATTAGGAACAAACTGCCGTCGAACTCGAATTGTCCAATTTGGAACACCTATTGATTTCGAATCGAGCCCAAAACTTGGGCAACATCATAATATGGAGGGAGGAGTCATTTGGTGAGTTTTGAGAGAAATCCAGTCGCTAGAAGTATGGAATACACCAACCACTCCAATTAGGAACGAACTGCCGTTGAACTTGAATTGTCCAATTTGGAACACCTATTGATTTCGGATCGAGCCCAGAACTTGGACAACACCATAATATGGTGGGAGGAGTCATTTGGTGAGTTTTGAGTGAAATCCAATCGCCAGAAGTATGGAATACACCAACCACTCCAATTAGGAACAAACTGCCGTTGAACTTGAATTGTCCAATTTGGAACACCTATTGATTTCGGATCGTGCCCAAAACTTGGGCAACATCATAATATGGTGGGAGGAGTCATTTGGTGAGTTTTGAGTGAAATCCAATCGCTAGAAGTATGGAATACACCAACCACTCCAATTAGGAACGAACTACCGTTGAACTTGAATTGTCCAATTTCTCACACCTACTGATTTCGGATTGAGCCCCAAACTTGGTAAACATCATAATATGGTGGGAGGAGTCATTTGGTGAGTTTTGAGTGAAATCCAGTCGCTAGAAGTATGGAATACACCAACCACTCCAATTAGGAACGAACTGCCGTTGAACTTGAATTGTCCAATTTCTCACACCGATTGATTACGGATCGAGCCCAAAACTTGGGCAACATCATAATATGGTGGGAGGAGTCATTTGGTGAGTATTGAGTGAAATCCAATCGCTAGAAGTATGGAATACACCAACCACTTCAATTAGGAACGAATTGACGTTGAACTTGAATCGTCCAATTTGGAACACCTATTGATTTCGGACCGAGGCCCAAACTTGGGCAACATCATAATATGGTGGGAGGAGTCTTTTGGTTAGTTTTGAGTGAAATCCAATCGCTAGAAGTATGGAATACACCAAGGACTCCAATTAGGAACGAACTGCCGTTGAACTTGAATTATCCAATTTGGAACACCTATTGATTTCGGATCGAGCCCAAAACTTGGGCAACATCATAATATGGTGGGAGGAGTCATTTGGTTAGTTTTGAGTGAAATCCAATCGCTAGAAGTATGGAATACACCAACCACTCCAATTAGGAACGAACTGCCGTTGAACTTGAATTGTCCAATTTGGAACGGCTATTGATTTCGGATCGAGCCCAGAACTTGGACGACACCATAATATGGTGGGAGGAGTCATTTGGTGAGTTTTGAGTGATACAATCGCTAGAAGTATGGAATACACCAACCACTCCAATTAGGAACAAACTGCCGTTGAACTCGAATTGTCCAATTTGGAACACCTATTGATTTCGGATCGAGCCCAAAACTTGGGCAACATCATAATATGGTGGGATTAGTCAATTGGTGAGTTTTGAGTGAAATCCAATCGCTAGAAGTATGGAATACACCAACCACTCCAGTTAGGAAGGAACTGCCGTTGAACTTGAATTGTCCATTTTGTAACACCTATTGATTTCGGATCGATTCCAAAACTTGGGCAACATCATAGTATGGTGGGAGGAGTCATTTGGTTAGTTTTGAGTGAAATCCAATTGCTAGAAGAATGGAATACACCAACCACTCCAATTAGGAACGAACTGCCGTTGAACTTGAATTGTCCAATTTCTCACACCTATTGATTTCGGATCGAGCCCCAAACTTGGGCAACATCATAGTATGTTGGGAGGAGTCATTTGGTGAGTTTTGAGTGAAATCCAATCGCTAGAAGTATGGAATACACCAACCACTCCAGTTAGGAACGAACTGCCGTTGAACTTGAATTGTCCAATTTGGAACACCTATTGATTTCGGATCGAGCCCAAAACTTGGGCAAGATCATAATATGGTGGGAGGAGTCATTTCGTGAGTTTTGAGTGAAATCCAATCGCTAGAAGTATGGAATACACCAACCACTCCAATTAGGAACGAACTGCCATTGAACTTGAATTGTCCAATTTGGAACACCTATTGATTTCGGATCGAGCCCAAAACTTGGGCAACATCATCATATGGTGGGAGGAGTCATTTGGTTAGTTTTGAGTGAAATTCAATCGCTAGAAGTATGGAATACACCAACCACTCCAATTAGGAACGAACTGCCGTTGAACTTGAATTGTCCAATTTCTCACACCTATTGATTTCGGATCGAGCCCCAAACTTGGGCAACATCATAATATGGTGGGAAGAGTCATTTGGTGAGTTTTGAGTGAAATCCAATCGCTAGAAGTATGGAATACACCAACCACTCCAGTTAGGAACGAGCTGCCGTTGAACTTGAATTGTCCAATTTGGAACACATATTGATTTCGGATCGAGCCCAAAACTTGGGCAACATCATAATATGGTGGGAGGAGTCATTTGGTGAGTTTTGAGTGAAATCCAATCGCTAGAAATATGGAATACACCAACCACTCCAATTAGGAACGAGCTGCCGTTGAACTTGAATTGTCTAATTTGGAACCCCTATTGATTTCGGATCGATCCCAAAACTTGGGCAACATCATAATATGGTGGGAGGAGTCATTTGGTGAGTTTTGAGTGAAATCCAATCGCAAGAAGTATGGAATACACCAACCACTCCAATTGGGAACGAAATGTCGTTGAACTCGAATTGTCCAATTTCTCACACCTATTGATTTCGGATCGAGCCCAAAACTTGGGCAACATCATTATATGGTGGGAGGAGTCATTTGGTGCGTTTTGAGTGAAATCCAATCGCTAGAAGTATGGAATACACCAACCACTCCAATTTGGAACGAAATGCCGTTGAACTTGAATTGTCCAATTTCTCACACTTATTGATTTCGGATCGAGCCCCAAACTTGGGCAACATCATAATATGGTGGGAGGAGTCATTTGGTGAGTTCTGAGTGAAATCCAATTGCTAGAAGTATGGAATACACCAACCACTCCAATTAGGAACGAACTGCCGTTGAACTTGAATTGTCCAATTTGGAACACCTATTGATTTCGGATCGAGCCCAAAACTTGGGCAACATCTTAATATGGTGGGAGGAGTCATTTGGTGAGTTTTGAGTGAAATCCAATCGCTAGAAGTATGGAATACATCAACCAATCCAATAAGGAACGAACTGCCGTTGAACTTGAATTGTCAAATTTGGAACACCTATTGATTTCGGATCGAGCAAAAAACTTGGGCAACATCATAATATGGTGGGAGGAGTCATTTGGTGAGTTTTGAGTGAAATCCAATCGCTATAAGGATGGAATCCACCAACCACTCCAATTAGGAACGAACTGCCGTTGAACTTGAATTGTCCAATTTCTCACACCTATTGATTTCGGATCGAGCCCAAAACTTGGGCAACAACATAATAGGGTGGGAGGAGTCATTTGGTTAGTTTCGAGTGAAATCCAATCGCTAGAAGTATGGAAGACACCAACCACTCCAATTAGGAACGAACTGCCGTTGAACTTGAATTGTCCAATTTCTCACACCTGTTGATTTCGGATCGAGCCCCGAACTTGGGCAACATCATAATATGGTGCGAGGAGTCATTTGGTGAGTTTTGAGTGAAATCCAATCGCTAGAAGTATGGAATACACCAACCACTCCAATTAGGAACGAACTGCCGTTGAACTTGAATTGTCCAATTTGGAACACCTATTGAATTCGGATCGAGCCCCAAACTTGGGCAACGTCATAATATGGTGGGAGGAGTCATTTGATGAGTTTGGGGTGAAATCCAATCGCTAGAAGTATGGAATACACCAACCACTCCAATTAGGAACGAACTGCCGTTGAACATGAATTGTCCAATTTCTCACACCTATTGATTTCGGATCGAGCCCAAAACTTGGGCAACATCATAATATGGTGGGAGGAGTCATTTGGTGAGTTTTGAGTGAAATCCAATCGCTAGAAGTATGGAATACACCAACCAATCCAATTAGGAACGAACTGCCGTTGAACTTGAATTGTCCAATTTCTCACACCTATTGATTTCGGATCGATCCCCAAACTTGAGCAACATCATAATATGGTGGGAGGAGTCATTTGGTGAGTTTTGAGTGAAATCCAATCGCTAGAAGTATGGAATACACCAACCACTCCAATTAGGAACGAACTGCCGCTGAACTTGAATTGTCCAATTTCGAACACCTATTGATTTCAGATCAAGCCCAAAACTTGGGCAACATCATAATATGGTGGGAGGAGTCATTTGGTGAGTTTTGAGTGAAATCCAATCGCTAGAAGTATGGAAGACACCAACCACTCGAATTAGGAACGAACTGCCGTTGAACTTGGATTGTCCAATTTCTCACACCTATTGATTTCGGATCGAGCCCCAAACTTGGGCAACAAGATAATATGGTGGGAGGAGTCATTTGGTGAGTTTTGAGTGAAATCCAATCGCTAGAAGTATGGAATACACCAACCACTCCAATTAGGAACGAACTGCCGTTGAACTTGAATTGTCCAATTTGGAACACCTATTGATTTTGGATCGAGCCCAAAACTTGGGCAATATCATAATATGGTGGGAGGAGTCATTTGGTGAGTTTTGACTGAAATCCAATCGCTAGAAGTATGGAATACACCAACCACTCCAATTAGGAACGAACTGCCGTTGAACTTGAATTGTCCAATTTGGAACACCTATTGATTTCGGATCGAGCCCAAAACTTGGGCAATATCATAATATGGTGGGAGGAGTCATTTGGTGTGTTTTGAGTGAAATCCAATCGCTAGAAGTATGGAATACTCCAACCACTCCAATTAGGAACGAACTGCCGTTGAACTTGAATTGTCCAATTTGGAACACCTATTGATTTCAGATCGAGCCCAAAACTTGGGCAACATCTTAATATGGTGGGAGGAGTCATTTGGTGAGTTTTGAGTGAAATCCAATCGCTAGAAGTATGGAATACACCAACCAATCCAATTAGGAACGAACTTCCGTTGAACTTGAATTGTCCAATTTCTAACACCTATTGATTTCGGATCGAACCCCAAACTTGTGCAACATCATAATATGGTGGGAGGAGTCATTTGGTTAGTTTTGAGTGAAATCCAATCGCTAGAAGTGTGGAATACACCAACCACTCCAATTAGGAACGAACTGCCGTTGAACTTGAATTGTCCAATTTCCCACACCTATTGATTTCGGATCGAGCCCAAAACTTGGGCAACATCATAATATGGTGGGAGGAGTCATTTGGTGAGTTTTGAGTGAAATCCAATCGCTAGAAGTATGGAATACACCAACCACTCCAATTAGGAACGAACTGCCGTTGAACTTGAATTGTCCAGTTTGGAACACCTATTGATTTCAGATCGAGCCCAAAACTTGGGCAACATGTTAATATGGTGGGAGGAGTCATTTGGTGAGTTTTGAGTGAAATCCAATCGCTAGAAGTATGGAATACACCAACCAATCCAATTAGGAACGAACTTCCGTTGAACTTGAATTGTCCAATTTGTCACACCTATTGATTTCGGATCGAGCCGAAAACTTGGGAAACATCATAATATGGTGGGAGGGGTCATTTGGTGAGTTTTGAGTGAAATCCAATCGCTAGAAGTATGGAATACATCAACCACTCCAATTAGGAACGAACTTCCGTTGAACTTGTATTGTCCAATTTGTCACACCTATTGATTTCGGATCGAGCCCAAAACTTGGGCAACATCATAATATGGTGGGAGTAGTCATTTGGTGAGTTTTGAGTGAAATCCAATCGCTAGAAGTATGGAATACACCAACCACTCCAATTAGGAACGAACTGCCGTTGAACTTGAATTGTCCAATTTCTCACACCTATTGATTTCGGATCGAGCCCAAAACTTGGGCAACAACATAATATGGTGCGAGGAGTCATTTGGTTAGTTTTGAGTGAAATCCAATCGCTAGAAGTATGGAATACACCAACCACTCCAATTAGGAGCGAACTGCCGTAGCACTTGAATTGTCCATTTTGGAACACCTATTGATTTCGGATCGAGCCCAAAACTTGGGCAACATCATAATACGGTGGGAGGAGTCGTTTGGTGAGTTTTGAGTGAAATCCAATCGCTAGAAGTATGGAATACACCAACCACTCCAATTAGGAACGAACTGCCGTTGAACTTGAATTGTCCAATTTCTCACACCAATTGATTTTGGATCAAGCCCCAAACTTGGGCAACATCATAATATGGTGGGAGTAGTCATTTGGTGAGTTTTGAGTTAAATCCAATCGCTAGAAGTATGGAATACACCAACCACTCCAATTAGGAACGAACTGCCGTTGAACTTGAATTGTCCAATTTCTCACACTTATTGATTTCGGATCGAGCCCCAAACTTGGGCAACATCATAATATGGTGGGAGGAGTCATTTGGTGAGTTCTGAGTGAAATCCAATTGCTAGAAGTATGGAATACACCAACCACTCCAATTAGGAACGAACTGCCGTTGAACTTGAATTGTCCAATTTGGAACCCCTATTGATTTCGGATCGATCCCAAAACTTGGGCAACATCATAATATGGTGGGAGGAGTCATTTGGTGAGTTTTGAGTGAAATCCAATCGCAAGAAGTATGGAATACACCAACCACTCCAATTGGGAACGAAATGTCGTTGAACTCGAATTGTCCAATTTCTCACACCTATTGATTTCGGATCGAGCCCAAAACTTGGGCAACATCATTATATGGTGGGAGGAGTCATTTGGTGCGTTTTGAGTGAAATCCAATCGCTAGAAGTATGGAATACACCAACCACTCCAATTTGGAACGAAATGCCGTTGAACTTGAATTGTCCAATTTCTCACACTTATTGATTTCGGATCGAGCCCCAAACTTGGGCAACATCATAATATGGTGGGAGGAGTCATTTGGTGAGTTCTGAGTGAAATCCAATTGCTAGAAGTATGGAATACACCAACCACTCCAATTAGGAACGAACTGCCGTTGAACTTGAATTGTCCAATTTGGAACACCTATTGATTTCGGATCGAGCCCAAAACTTGGGCAACATCTTAATATGGTGGGAGGAGTCATTTGGTGAGTTTTGAGTGAAATCCAATCGCTAGAAGTATGGAATACATCAACCAATCCAATAAGGAACGAACTGCCGTTGAACTTGAATTGTCAAATTTGGAACACCTATTGATTTCGGATCGAGCAAAAAACTTGGGCAACATCATAATATGGTGGGAGGAGTCATTTGGTGAGTTTTGAGTGAAATCCAATCGCTATAAGGATGGAATCCACCAACCACTCCAATTAGGAACGAACTGCCGTTGAACTTGAATTGTCCAATTTCTCACACCTATTGATTTCGGATCGAGCCCAAAACTTGGGCAACAACATAATAGGGTGGGAGGAGTCATTTGGTTAGTTTCGAGTGAAATCCAATCGCTAGAAGTATGGAAGACACCAACCACTCCAATTAGGAACGAACTGCCGTTGAACTTGAATTGTCCAATTTCTCACACCTGTTGATTTCGGATCGAGCCCCGAACTTGGGCAACATCATAATATGGTGCGAGGAGTCATTTGGTGAGTTTTGAGTGAAATCCAATCGCTAGAAGTATGGAATACACCAACCACTCCAATTAGGAACGAACTGCCGTTGAACTTGAATTGTCCAATTTGGAACACCTATTGAATTCGGATCGAGCCCCAAACTTGGGCAACGTCATAATATGGTGGGAGGAGTCATTTGATGAGTTTGGGGTGAAATCCAATCGCTAGAAGTATGGAATACACCAACCACTCCAATTAGGAACGAACTGCCGTTGAACATGAATTGTCCAATTTCTCACACCTATTGATTTCGGATCGAGCCCAAAACTTGGGCAACATCATAATATGGTGGGAGGAGTCATTTGGTGAGTTTTGAGTGAAATCCAATCGCTAGAAGTATGGAATACACCAACCAATCCAATTAGGAACGAACTGCCGTTGAACTTGAATTGTCCAATTTCTCACACCTATTGATTTCGGATCGATCCCCAAACTTGAGCAACATCATAATATGGTGGGAGGAGTCATTTGGTGAGTTTTGAGTGAAATCCAATCGCTAGAAGTATGGAATACACCAACCACTCCAATTAGGAACGAACTGCCGCTGAACTTGAATTGTCCAATTTCGAACACCTATTGATTTCAGATCAAGCCCAAAACTTGGGCAACATCATAATATGGTGGGAGGAGTCATTTGGTGAGTTTTGAGTGAAATCCAATCGCTAGAAGTATGGAAGACACCAACCACTCGAATTAGGAACGAACTGCCGTTGAACTTGGATTGTCCAATTTCTCACACCTATTGATTTCGGATCGAGCCCCAAACTTGGGCAACAAGATAATATGGTGGGAGGAGTCATTTGGTGAGTTTTGAGTGAAATCCAATCGCTAGAAGTATGGAATACACCAACCACTCCAATTAGGAACGAACTGCCGTTGAACTTGAATTGTCCAATTTGGAACACCTATTGATTTTGGATCGAGCCCAAAACTTGGGCAATATCATAATATGGTGGGAGGAGTCATTTGGTGAGTTTTGACTGAAATCCAATCGCTAGAAGTATGGAATACACCAACCACTCCAATTAGGAACGAACTGCCGTTGAACTTGAATTGTCCAATTTGGAACACCTATTGATTTCGGATCGAGCCCAAAACTTGGGCAATATCATAATATGGTGGGAGGAGTCATTTGGTGTGTTTTGAGTGAAATCCAATCGCTAGAAGTATGGAATACTCCAACCACTCCAATTAGGAACGAACTGCCGTTGAACTTGAATTGTCCAATTTGGAACACCTATTGATTTCAGATCGAGCCCAAAACTTGGGCAACATCTTAATATGGTGGGAGGAGTCATTTGGTGAGTTTTGAGTGAAATCCAATCGCTAGAAGTATGGAATACACCAACCAATCCAATTAGGAACGAACTTCCGTTGAACTTGAATTGTCCAATTTCTAACACCTATTGATTTCGGATCGAACCCCAAACTTGTGCAACATCATAATATGGTGGGAGGAGTCATTTGGTTAGTTTTGAGTGAAATCCAATCGCTAGAAGTGTGGAATACACCAACCACTCCAATTAGGAACGAACTGCCGTTGAACTTGAATTGTCCAATTTCCCACACCTATTGATTTCGGATCGAGCCCAAAACTTGGGCAACATCATAATATGGTGGGAGGAGTCATTTGGTGAGTTTTGAGTGAAATCCAATCGCTAGAAGTATGGAATACACCAACCACTCCAATTAGGAACGAACTGCCGTTGAACTTGAATTGTCCAGTTTGGAACACCTATTGATTTCAGATCGAGCCCAAAACTTGGGCAACATGTTAATATGGTGGGAGGAGTCATTTGGTGAGTTTTGAGTGAAATCCAATCGCTAGAAGTATGGAATACACCAACCAATCCAATTAGGAACGAACTTCCGTTGAACTTGAATTGTCCAATTTGTCACACCTATTGATTTCGGATCGAGCCGAAAACTTGGGAAACATCATAATATGGTGGGAGGGGTCATTTGGTGAGTTTTGAGTGAAATCCAATCGCTAGAAGTATGGAATACATCAACCACTCCAATTAGGAACGAACTTCCGTTGAACTTGTATTGTCCAATTTGTCACACCTATTGATTTCGGATCGAGCCCAAAACTTGGGCAACATCATAATATGGTGGGAGTAGTCATTTGGTGAGTTTTGAGTGAAATCCAATCGCTAGAAGTATGGAATACACCAACCACTCCAATTAGGAACGAACTGCCGTTGAACTTGAATTGTCCAATTTCTCACACCTATTGATTTCGGATCGAGCCCAAAACTTGGGCAACAACATAATATGGTGCGAGGAGTCATTTGGTTAGTTTTGAGTGAAATCCAATCGCTAGAAGTATGGAATACACCAACCACTCCAATTAGGAGCGAACTGCCGTAGCACTTGAATTGTCCATTTTGGAACACCTATTGATTTCGGATCGAGCCCAAAACTTGGGCAACATCATAATACGGTGGGAGGAGTCGTTTGGTGAGTTTTGAGTGAAATCCAATCGCTAGAAGTATGGAATACACCAACCACTCCAATTAGGAACGAACTGCCGTTGAACTTGAATTGTCCAATTTCTCACACCAATTGATTTTGGATCAAGCCCCAAACTTGGGCAACATCATAATATGGTGGGAGTAGTCATTTGGTGAGTTTTGAGTTAAATCCAATCGCTAGAAGTATGGAATACACCAACCACTCCAATTAGGAACGAACTGCCGTTGAACTTGAATTGTCCAATTTGGAACACCTATTGAATTCGGATCGAGCCCCAAACTTGGGCAACGTCATAATATGGTGGGAGGAGTCATTTGGTGAGTTTGGGGTGAAATCCAATCGCTAGAAGTATGGAATACACCAACCACTCCAATTAGGAACGAACTGCCGTTGAACTTGAATTGTCCAATTTCGAACACCTATTGATTTCAGATCAAGCCCAAAACTTGGGCAACATCATAATATGGTGGGAGGAGTCATTTGGTGAGTTTTGAGTGAAATCCAATCGCTAGAAGTATGGAAGACACCAACCACTCGAATTAGGAACGAACTGCCGTTGAACTTGGATTGTCCAATTTCTCACACCTATTGATTTCGGATCGAGCCCCAAACTTGGGCAACATGATAATATGGTGGGAGGAGTCATTTGGTGAGTTTTGAGTGAAATCCAATCGCTAGAAGTATGGAATACACCAACCACTCCAATTAGGAACGAACTGCCGTTGAACTTGAATTGTCCAATTTGGAACACCTATTGATTTTGGATCGAGCCCAAAACTTGGGCAATATCATAATATGGTGGGAGGAGTCATTTGGTGAGTTTTGACTGAAATCCAATCGCTAGAAGTATGGAATACACCAACCACTCCAATTAGGAACGAACTGCCGTTGAACTTGAATTGTCCAATTTGGAACACCTATTGATTTCGGATCGAGCCCAAAACTTGGGCAACAACATAATATGGTGGGAGGAGTCATTTGGTGAGTTTTGAGTGAAATCCAATCGCTAGAAGTATGGAAGACACCAACCACTCCAATTAGGAACGAACTACCGTTGAACTTGAATTGTCCAATTTCTCACACCTGTTGATTTCGGATCGAGCCCCGAACTTGGGCAACATCATAATATGGTGCGAGGAGTCATTTGGTGAGTTTTGAGTGAAATCCAATCGCTAGAAGTATAGAATACGCCAACCACTCCAATTAGGAACGAACTGCCGTTGAACTTGAATTGTCCAATTTGGAACATCTATTGAATTCGGATCGAGCCCCAAACTTGGGCAACGTCATAATATGGTGGGAGGAGTCATTTGGTGAGTTTGAGGTGAAATCCAATCGCTAGAAGTATGGAATACACCAACCACTCCAATTAGGAACGAACTGCCGTTGAACATGAATTGTCCAATTTCTCACACCTATTGATTTCGGATCGAGCCCAAAACTTGGGCAACATCATAATATGGTGGGAGGAGTCATTTGGTGAGTTTTGAGTGAAATCCAATCGCTAGAAGTATGGAATACACCAACCAATCCAATTAGGAACGAACTGCCGTTGAACTTGAATTGTCCAATTTCTCACACCTATTGATTTCGGATCGATCCCCAAACTTGGGCAACATCATAATATGGTGGGAGGAGTCATTTGGTGAGTTTTGAGTGAAATCCAATCGCTAGAAGTATGGAATACACCAACCACTCCAATTAGGAACGAACTGCCGTTGAACTTGAATTGTCCAATTTCGAACTCCTATTGATTTCAGATCAAGCCCAAAACTTGGGCAACATCATAATATGGTGGGAGGAGTCATTTGGTGAGTTTTGAGTGAAATCCAATCGCTAGAAGTATGGAAGACACCAACCACTCGAATTAGGAACGAACTGCCGTTGAACTTGGATTGTCCAATTTTTCACACCTATTGATTTCGGATCGAGCCCCAAACTTGGGCAACAAGATAATATGGTGGGAGGAGTCATTTGGTGAGTTTTGAGTGAAATCCAATCGCTAGAAGTATGGAATACACCAACCACTCCAATTAGGAACGAACTGCCGTTGAACTTGAATTGTCCAATTTGGAACACCTATTGATTTTGGATCGAGCCCAAAACTTGGGCAATATCATAATATGGTGGGAGGAGTCATTTGGTGAGTTTTGACTGAAATCCAATCGCTAGAAGTATGGAATACACCAACCACTCCAATTAGGAACGAACTGCCGTTGAACTTGAATTGTCCAATTTGGAACACCTATTGATTTCGGATCGAGCCCAAAACTTGGGCAACAACATAATATGGTGGGAGGAGTCATTTGGTGAGTTTTGAGTGAAATCCAATCGCTAGAAGTATGGAAGACACCAACCACTCCAATTAGGAACGAACTGCCGTTGAACTTGAATTGTCCAATTTCTCACAGCTGTTGATTTCGGAACGAGCCCCGAACTTGGGCAACATCATAATATGGTGCGAGGAGTCATTTGGTGAGTTTTGAGTGAAATCCAATCGCTAGAAGTATGGAATACACCAACCAATCCAATTAGGAACGAACTTCCGTTGAACTTGAATTGTCCAATTTCTAACACCTATTGATTTCGGATCGAACCCCAAACTTGTGCAACATCATAATATGGTGGGAGGAGTCATTTGGTTAGTTTTGAGTGAAATCCAATCGCTAGAAGTATGGAATACACCAACCACTCCAATTAGGAACGAACTGCCATTGAACTTGAATTGTCCAATTTGGAACACCCATTGATTTCGGATCGAGCCCAAAACTTGGGCAACATCATAATATGGTGGGAGGAGTCATTTGGTGAGTTTTGAGTGAAATCCAATCGCTAGAAGTATGGAATACACCAACCACTCCAATTAGGAACGAACTGCCGTTGAACTTGAATTGTCCAATTTCTCACACCTATTGATTTCGAATCGAGCCCAAAACTTGGGCAACAACATAATATGGTGCGAGGAGTCATTTGGTTAGTTTTGAGTGAAATCCAATCGCTAGAAGTATGGAATACACCAACCACTCCAATTAGGAATGAACTGCCGTTGTACTTGAATTGTCCAATTTGGAACACCTATTGATTTCGGATCGAGCCCAAAACTTGGGCAATATCATAATATGGTGGGAGGAGTCATTTGGTGTGTTTTGAGTGAAATCCAATCGCTAGAAGTATGGAATACTCCAACCACTCCAATTAGGAACGAACTGCCGTTGAACTTGAATTGTCCAATTTGGAACACCTATTGATTTCAGATCGAGCCCAAAACTTGGGCAACATCTTAATATGGTGGGAGGAGTCATTTGGGGAGTTTTGAGTGAAATCCAATCGCTAGAAGTATGGAATACACCAACCAATCCAATTAGGAACGAACTTCCGTTGAACTTGAATTGTCCAATTTCTAACACCTATTGATTTCGGATCGAACCCCAAACTTGTGCAACATCATAATATGGTGGGAGGAGTCATTTGGTTAGTTTTGAGTGAAATCCAATCGCTAGAAGTGTGGAATACACCAACCACTCCAATTAGGAACGAACTGCCGTTGAACTTGAATTGTCCAATTTCCCACACCTATTGATTTCGGATCGAGCCCAAAACTTGGGCAACATCATAATATGGTGGGAGGAGTCATTTGGTGAGTTTTGAGTGAAATCCAATCGCTAGAAGTATGGAATACACCAACCACTCCAATTAGGAACGAACTGCCGTTGAACTTGAATTGTCCAATTTGGAACACCTATTGATTTCAGATCGAGCCCAAAACTTGGGCAACATGTTAATATGGTGGGAGGAGTCATTTGGTGAGTTTTGAGTGAAATCCAATCGCTAGAAGTATGGAATACACCAACCAATCCAATTAGGAACGAACTTCCGTTGAACTTGAATTGTCCAATTTGTCACACCTATTGATTTCGGATCGAGCCCAAAACTTGGGAAACATCATAATATGGTGGGAGGGGTCATTTGGTTAGTTTTGAGTGAAATCCAATCGCTAGAAGTATGGAATACATCAACCACTCCAATTAGGAACGAACTTCCGTTGAACTTGTATTGTCCAATTTGTCACACCTATTGATTTCGGATCGAGCCCAAAACTTGGGCAACATCATAATATGGTGGGAGTAGTCATTTGGTGAGTTTTGAGTGAAATCCAATCGCTAGAAGTATGGAATACACCAACCACTCCAATTAGGAACGAACTGCCGTTGAACTTGAATTGTCCAATTTCTCACACCTATTGATTTCGGATCGAGCCCAAAACTTGGGCAACAACATAATATGGTGCGAGGAGTCATTTGGTTAGTTTTGAGTGAAATCCAATCGCTAGAAGTATGGAATACACCAACCACTCCAATTAGGAACGAACTGCCGTAGCACTTGAATTGTCCATTTTGGAACACCTATTGATTTCGGACCGAGCCCAAAACTTGGGCAACATCATAATACGGTGGGAGGAGTCGTTTGGTGAGTTTTGAGTGAAATCCAATCGCTAGAAGTATGGAATACACCAACCACTCCAATTAGGAACGAACTGCCGTTGAACTTGAATTGTCCAATTTCTCACACCTATTGATTTCGGATCAAGCCCCAAACTTGGGCAACATCATAATATGGTGGGAGGAGTCATTTGGTGAGTTTTGAGTGAAATCCAATCGCTAGAAGTATGGAATACACCAACCACTCCAATTAGGAACGAACTGCCGTTGAACTTGAATTGTCCAATTTCGAACTCCTATTGATTTCAGATCAAGCCCAAAACTTGGGCAACATCATAATATGGTGGGAGGAGTCATTTGGTGAGTTTTGAGTGAAATCCAATCGCTAGAAGTATGGAAGACACCAACCACTCGAATTAGGAACGAACTGCCGTTGAACTTGGATTGTCCAATTTTTCACACCTATTGATTTCGGATCGAGCCCCAAACTTGGGCAACAAGATAATATGGTGGGAGGAGTCATTTGGTGAGTTTTGAGTGAAATCCAATCGCTAGAAGTATGGAATACACCAACCACTCCAATTAGGAACGAACTGCCGTTGAACTTGAATTGTCCAATTTGGAACACCTATTGATTTTGGATCGAGCCCAAAACTTGGGCAATATCATAATATGGTGGGAGGAGTCATTTGGTGAGTTTTGACTGAAATCCAATCGCTAGAAGTATGGAATACACCAACCACTCCAATTAGGAACGAACTGCCGTTGAACTTGAATTGTCCAATTTGGAACACCTATTGATTTCGGATCGAGCCCAAAACTTGGGCAACAACATAATATGGTGGGAGGAGTCATTTGGTGAGTTTTGAGTGAAATCCAATCGCTAGAAGTATGGAAGACACCAACCACTCCAATTAGGAACGAACTGCCGTTGAACTTGAATTGTCCAATTTCTCACAGCTGTTGATTTCGGAACGAGCCCCGAACTTGGGCAACATCATAATATGGTGCGAGGAGTCATTTGGTGAGTTTTGAGTGAAATCCAATCGCTAGAAGTATGGAATACACCAACCAATCCAATTAGGAACGAACTTCCGTTGAACTTGAATTGTCCAATTTCTAACACCTATTGATTTCGGATCGAACCCCAAACTTGTGCAACATCATAATATGGTGGGAGGAGTCATTTGGTTAGTTTTGAGTGAAATCCAATCGCTAGAAGTATGGAATACACCAACCACTCCAATTAGGAACGAACTGCCATTGAACTTGAATTGTCCAATTTGGAACACCCATTGATTTCGGATCGAGCCCAAAACTTGGGCAACATCATAATATGGTGGGAGGAGTCATTTGGTGAGTTTTGAGTGAAATCCAATCGCTAGAAGTATGGAATACACCAACCACTCCAATTAGGAACGAACTGCCGTTGAACTTGAATTGTCCAATTTCTCACACCTATTGATTTCGAATCGAGCCCAAAACTTGGGCAACAACATAATATGGTGCGAGGAGTCATTTGGTTAGTTTTGAGTGAAATCCAATCGCTAGAAGTATGGAATACACCAACCACTCCAATTAGGAATGAACTGCCGTTGTACTTGAATTGTCCAATTTGGAACACCTATTGATTTCGGATCGAGCCCAAAACTTGGGCAATATCATAATATGGTGGGAGGAGTCATTTGGTGTGTTTTGAGTGAAATCCAATCGCTAGAAGTATGGAATACTCCAACCACTCCAATTAGGAACGAACTGCCGTTGAACTTGAATTGTCCAATTTGGAACACCTATTGATTTCAGATCGAGCCCAAAACTTGGGCAACATCTTAATATGGTGGGAGGAGTCATTTGGGGAGTTTTGAGTGAAATCCAATCGCTAGAAGTATGGAATACACCAACCAATCCAATTAGGAACGAACTTCCGTTGAACTTGAATTGTCCAATTTCTAACACCTATTGATTTCGGATCGAACCCCAAACTTGTGCAACATCATAATATGGTGGGAGGAGTCATTTGGTTAGTTTTGAGTGAAATCCAATCGCTAGAAGTGTGGAATACACCAACCACTCCAATTAGGAACGAACTGCCGTTGAACTTGAATTGTCCAATTTCCCACACCTATTGATTTCGGATCGAGCCCAAAACTTGGGCAACATCATAATATGGTGGGAGGAGTCATTTGGTGAGTTTTGAGTGAAATCCAATCGCTAGAAGTATGGAATACACCAACCACTCCAATTAGGAACGAACTGCCGTTGAACTTGAATTGTCCAATTTGGAACACCTATTGATTTCAGATCGAGCCCAAAACTTGGGCAACATGTTAATATGGTGGGAGGAGTCATTTGGTGAGTTTTGAGTGAAATCCAATCGCTAGAAGTATGGAATACACCAACCAATCCAATTAGGAACGAACTTCCGTTGAACTTGAATTGTCCAATTTGTCACACCTATTGATTTCGGATCGAGCCCAAAACTTGGGAAACATCATAATATGGTGGGAGGGGTCATTTGGTTAGTTTTGAGTGAAATCCAATCGCTAGAAGTATGGAATACATCAACCACTCCAATTAGGAACGAACTTCCGTTGAACTTGTATTGTCCAATTTGTCACACCTATTGATTTCGGATCGAGCCCAAAACTTGGGCAACATCATAATATGGTGGGAGTAGTCATTTGGTGAGTTTTGAGTGAAATCCAATCGCTAGAAGTATGGAATACACCAACCACTCCAATTAGGAACGAACTGCCGTTGAACTTGAATTGTCCAATTTCTCACACCTATTGATTTCGGATCGAGCCCAAAACTTGGGCAACAACATAATATGGTGCGAGGAGTCATTTGGTTAGTTTTGAGTGAAATCCAATCGCTAGAAGTATGGAATACACCAACCACTCCAATTAGGAACGAACTGCCGTAGCACTTGAATTGTCCATTTTGGAACACCTATTGATTTCGGACCGAGCCCAAAACTTGGGCAACATCATAATACGGTGGGAGGAGTCGTTTGGTGAGTTTTGAGTGAAATCCAATCGCTAGAAGTATGGAATACACCAACCACTCCAATTAGGAACGAACTGCCGTTGAACTTGAATTGTCCAATTTCTCACACCTATTGATTTCGGATCAAGCCCCAAACTTGGGCAACATCATAATATGGTGGGAGGAGTCATTTGGTGAGTTTTGAGTGAAATCCAATCGCTAGAAGTATGGAATACACCAACCACTCCAATTAGGAACGAACTGCCGTTGAACTTGAATTGTCCAATTTGGAACACCTATTGATTTTAGATCGAGCCCAAAACTTGGGCAACATCATAATTTGGGGGGAAGAGACATTTGGTGAGTTTTGAGCGAAATCCAATCGCTAGAAGTATGGAATACACCAACCACTCCAATTAGGAACGAACTGCCATTGAACTTGAATTGTCCAATTTGGAACACCCATTGATTTCGGATCGAGCCCAAAACTTGGGCAACATCATAATATGGTGGGAGGAGTCATTTGGTGAGTTTTGAGTGAAATCCAATCGCTAGAAGTATGGAATACACCAACCACTCCAATTAGGAACGAACTGCCGTTGAACTTGAATTGTCCAATTTCTCACACCAATTGATTTTGGATCGAGCCCAAAACTTGGGCAACATCATAATATGGTGGGAGTAGTCATTTGGTTAGTTTTGAGTGAAATCCAATCGCTAGAAGTATGGAATACACCAACCACTCCAATTAGGAACGAACTGCCGTTGAACTTGAGTTATCCTATTTCTCACACCTATTGATTTCGGATCGAGCCCCAAACTTGGGCAACATCATAATATGGTGGGAGGAGTCATTTGGTGAGTTTTGAGTGAAATCCAATCGCTAGAAGTATGGAATACACCAACCACTCCAATTAGGAACGAACTGCCGTTGAACTTGAATTGTCCAATTTCTCACACCTATTGATTTCGGATCGAGCCCAAAACTTGGGCAACTTCATAACATGGTGGGAGGAGTCATTTGGTGAGTTTTGAGTGAAATCCAATCGCTAGAAGTATGGAATACACCAACCACTCCAATTAGGAACGAACTGCCGTTGAACTTGAGTTGTCCTATTTCTCACACCTATTGATTTCGGATCGAGCCCAAAACTTGGGCAACATCATACTATGGGGGGAGGAGTCATTTGGTGAGTTTTGAGCGCAATCCAATCGCTAGAAGTATGGAATACACCAACCACTCCAATTAGGAACGAACTGCCGTTGAACTTGAATTGTCCAATTTCTCACACCTATTGATTTCGGATCGAGCCCAAAACTTGGGCAACTTCATAACATGGTGGGAGGAGTCATTTGGTGAGTTTTGAGTGAAATCCAATCGCTAGAAGTATGGAATACACCAACCACTCCAATTAGGAACGAACTGCCGTTGAACTTGAGTTGTCCTATTTCTCACACCTATTGATTTCGGATCGAGCCCAAAACTTGGGCAACATCATACTATGGGGGGAGGAGTCATTTGGTGAGTTTTGAGCGAAATCCAATCGCTAGAAGTATGGAATACACCAACCACTCCAATTAGGAACGAACTGCCATTGAACTTGAATTGTCCAATTTGGAACACCCATTGATTTCGGATCGAGCCCAAAACTTGGGCAACATCATAATATGGTGGGAGGAGTCATTTGGTGAGTTTTGAGTGAAATCCAATCGCTAGAAGTATGGAATACACCAACCACTCCAATTAGGAACGAACTGCCGTTGAACTTGAATTGTCCAATTTCTCACACCAATTGATTTTGGATCGAGCCCAAAACTTGGGCAACATCATAATATGGTGGGAGTAGTCATTTGGTTAGTTTTGAGTGAAATCCAATCGCTAGAAGTATGGAATACACCAACCACTCCAATTAGGAACGAACTGCCGTTGAACTTGAGTTATCCTATTTCTCACACCTATTGATTTCGGATCGAGCCCCAAACTTGGGCAACATCATAATATGGTGGGAGGAGTCATTTGGTGAGTTTTGAGTGAAATCCAATCGCTAGAAGTATGGAATACACCAACCACTCCAATTAGGAACGAACTGCCGTTGAACTTGAATTGTCCAATTTCTCACACCTATTGATTTCGGATCGAGCCCAAAACTTGGGCAACTTCATAACATGGTGGGAGGAGTCATTTGGTGAGTTTTGAGTGAAATCCAATCGCTAGAAGTATGGAATACACCAACCACTCCAATTAGGAACGAACTGCCGTTGAACTTGAGTTGTCCTATTTCTCACACCTATTGATTTCGGATCGAGCCCAAAACTTGGGCAACATCATACTATGGGGGGAGGAGTCATTTGGTGAGTTTTGAGCGCAATCCAATCGCTAGAAGTATGGAATACACCAACCACTCCAATTAGGAACGAACTGCCGTTGAACTTGAATTGTCCAATTTCTCACGCCCATTGATTTCGGATCGAGCCCCAAACTTGGGCAACATCATAATATGGTGGGAGGAGTCATTTGGTGAGTTTTGAGTGAAATCCAATCGTTAGAAGTATGGAATACACCAACCACCCCAATTAGGAACGAACTGCCGTTGAACTTCAATTGTCCAATTTCTCACACCTAATAATTTCGGATCAGGCCTAAAACTTGGGCAACATCATAACATGGTGGGAGGAGTCATTGTTGTGTCGATACAGCTGCACCAAAATGGATTCAGTTGCATCCTCAACTTGTGATACTCGCAAGTGCACGAGCCGTTTGGTAGTATAGCATATGTAAGTGCGAGGTCGATCCCCCGAGGATTGGTGATTGAATGATCCAATTCATTTTCCCTATACAAAACATAAACAAAAACAAAGAACATGAAAGAAGGAAAAAAGAAAATAAGAAAGTAACTCAAGCAAATAAGTTCCCAAGTTCAATTAGATTAATGGATTGATTCTAGCTAAAGTATGGTTAAGCCATGGTGTGTGGTCATAACCTTGTGTTCCTAATTCCCTAATTTGATCATTTGTTGTCTAACCTAAAATTAAGCATTAGGAACCCATTAAGCATAGAAGAACAATTTAAACAACCAAGCATGTATCTAATCCCTGTTGTCGAATGTCCATACATACTCTTCCTATTCATAGTTCAATTCGAATTAAAGCATGGTGTATACTCTTAATTCAAACCAAGATAGCTAACATGCAAGCCTAAATGGTGATCAATCATTCAAACTAGCATATTAACTTATAAGCATAATGAATAAGAACAAAAACCATAATTGAAACTTGGAAACTAATTCAACTTGAAAACTAAAGAAAAGAATTTACATAACAAAGAAAAATAAATTACAACTAAGAAAACATTAAGGAAACTAAGAGAACTTTGAGGAAGAAAGGAAGTGTTTGAGAATGTGTTTAAGACATGGGGAATTTGGAAGAGAGTGTTTGAGAACTTGGAGGATTTGGAGAAGAAAGTAGAGAGGTGTTTTGAGAGCTTTGTGGATTTTGGAAGAGAGTGTTTAGGAACTTTGAGAATTTGGAAGAGAGTGGTTGAGAACTTGGAGGATGTTTGTGAACTTGGAGAATTTGAGAACTTAGGGAAGGAAGAGAAATGTGTTTGTGAAGTGTTTGAGACATGGAGACTTTTGGAAGAGAAGGGAAGTAGAGAGATGTTTGAGAACTCCCCCCCCTTGTGGTGTTATTACAAGCTTAGAGAACTTCCCTATTTATAGGCCTAGGGGAAGTGAAAATCAGAATTCAATAAGACTAATGCATACAACACTTGAATTATAAAATCTGAAATGGTTGATGCACTTGTATTAGAAAATCTGAAATGGGTGATGCACTTCACCACTAAATCCCACCAGCAGCCCTAGCTCATCTTCATGTCACCATGACCAAGCTTCCAACCAGAAATGATAGCTCATACCTAGCTCACCATGACCAAGCATCCAACCAGCACATGCTGAGG
Organism: Prunus avium; assembly: GCF_965620075.1. Taxonomy (NCBI): domain Eukaryota; kingdom Viridiplantae; phylum Streptophyta; class Magnoliopsida; order Rosales; family Rosaceae; genus Prunus; species Prunus avium. The sequence continues at coordinate 31,640,512 of NC_142284.1, forward strand.
TCAGCATGACCAGCAACTTCAAGGGCTTACAACTTGGGCTTCTCTTAATCAAATTAGGACTTTAAGCACTCTAAATTGAAGTTCAGAATGTCTTCTTTCCAGCCATATGTTATTTGGGCCAATCCAAGGTCGGAGGAAGAAGTTAAGGCTGAAACAAATTGCTAACTCATTTTCCGCGCTGATAAGATCCATCCTGAGCATGGTTCTGTGTTTGCTAGGTAACGGACTCCAGATTTATCCAATGGGGCTGAATTTTGGATAAGTTATAGTACACACCAATTGGAGCAACTTTCATGAAGAATGTGGCCTCATCCGAGCTATGTAGGTTGCTGAAACAAAGCTTGCAATATGACCTACGGAATTGGACTGGCAGGGGGCTGTAGCCATAATGAATTTGTCTTTAAGCTCTTCATCAATTCATCCAAATTAGGCCTTAACATGCTTGAATTGCATGAATTGTGTTCTCCAAAGCCATCATTGTTACCTAAAGCTCAATTAACTGAAAGATAAACACAAAAAGGATTAAAAGCACAAGTTTAACTCAAAAACATAACCAAATCATAAGCTAGAAGGGTAAGAAATAATATACAATTATGAACCGATCAGTCATTTGGTGAGTTTTGAGTGAAATCCAATCGCTAGAAGTATGGAATACACCAACCACTCCCATTAGGAACGAACTGCCGTTGAACTTGAATTGTCCAATTTATAACACCTATTGATTTCGGATCGAACCCCAAACTTGTGCAACATCATAATATGGTGGGAGGAGTCATTTGGTGAGTTTTGAGTGAAATCCAATCGCTAGAAGTATGGAATACACCAACCACTCCAATTAGGAACGAACTGCCGTTGAACTTGAATTGTCCAATTTCTCACACCTATTGATTTCGGATCAAGCCCCAAACTTGGGCAACATCATAATATGGTGGGAGGAGTCATTTGGTGAGTTTTGAGTGAAATCCAATCGCTAGAAGTATGGAATACACCAACCACTCCAATTAGGAACGAACTGCCGTTGAACTTGAATTGTCCAATTTGGAACACCTATTGATTTTAGATCGAGCCCAAAACTTGGGCAACATCATAATTTGGTGGGAGGAGACATTTGGTGAGTTTTGAGCGAAATCCAATCGCTAGAACTATGGAATACACCAACCACTCCAATTAGGAACGAACTGCCATTGAACTTGAATTGTCCAATTTGGAACACCTATTGATTTCGGATCGAGCCCAAAACTTGGGCAACATCATAATATAGTGGGAGGAGTCATTTGGTGAGTTTTGAGTGAAATCCAATCGCTAGAAGTATTGAATACACCAAGCACTCCAATTAGGAACGAACTGCCGGTGAACTTGAATTGTCCAATTTGGAACACCCATTGATTTCGGATCGAGCCCAAAACTTGGGCAACATCATAATATGGTGGGAGGAGTCATTTGGTTAGTTTTGAGTGAAATCCAATCGCTAGAAGTATGGAATACACCAACCACTCAAATTAGGAACGAACTGCCGTTGAAATCGCATTGTCCAATTTCTCACACCTATTGATTTCGGATCGAGCCCAAAACTTGGGCAACATCATAATATGGTGGGAAGAGTCATTTGGTGAGTTTTGAGTGAAATCCATTCGCTAGAAGTATGGAATACACCAACCGCTCCAATTAGGAACGAACTGCCGTTGAACTTGAATTGTCCAATTTCTCACACCTATTGGTTTCGGACCGATCCCCAAACTTGGGCAACATCATGATATGGTGGGAGGAGTCATTCGGTGAGTTTTGAGTGAAATTCAATCGCTAGAAGTATGGAAGACACCAACCACTCCAATTAGGAACGAACTGCCGTTGAACTTGAATTGTCCAATTTCTCACACCTATTGATTTCGGATCGAGCCCCAAACATGGGCAACATCAAAATATGGTGGGAGGAGTCATTTGGTGAGTTTTGAGTGAAATACATTCGCTAGAAGTATGGAATACACCAACCACTCCAATTAGGAACGAACTGTCGTTGAACTTGAATTGTCCAATTTATCACACCTATTGATTTCGGATCGAGCCCAAAACTTGGGCAACATCATAATATGGTGGGAGGAGTCATTTGGTGAGTTTTGACTGAAATCCAATCGCTAGAAGTATGGAAGACACCAACCACTCCAATTAGGAACGAACTGCCGTTGAACTTGAATTGCCCAATTTGGAACACCTATTGATTTCGGATCGAGCCCCAAACTTGGGCAACATCATAATTTGGTGGGAGGAGTCATTTGGTGAGTTTTGAGAGAAATCCAATCGCTAGAAGTGTGGAATACACCAACCACTCCAATTAGGAACGAACTGCCGTTGAACTTGAATTGTCCAATTTCTCACACCTATTGATTTCGGATCGAGCCCCAAACTTGGGCAACATCATAATATGGTGGGAGGAGTCATTTGGTGAGTTTTGAGTGAAATCCAATCGCTAGAAGTATGGAATACACCAACCACTCCAATTTGGAACGAACTGCCGTGGAAATTGAATTGTCCAATTCGGAACACCTAGGTATTTCGGATCGAGCCCAAAACTTGGGCAACATCATAATTTGGTGGGAGGAGTCATTTGGGGAGTTTTGAGAGAAATCCAACCGCTAGAAGTATGGAATACACCAACCACTCCAATTAGGAACGAACTGCCGTTGAACTTGAATTGTCCAATTTCTCACACCTATTGATTTCGGATCGAGCCCAAAACTTGGGCAACATCATAATACCGTGGGAGGATTCATTTGGTGAGTTTTGAGTTAAATCCAATTGCTAGAAGTGTGGAATACACCAACCACTCCAATTAGGAACAAACTGCCGTTGAACTTGAATTCTCCAATTTCTCACACCTATTGATTTCGGATCGAACCCAAAACTTGGGCAACATCATAATATGGTGGGAGGAGTCATTTGGGGAGTTTTGAGTGAAATCCAATCGCTAGAAGTATGGAATACACCAACCGCTCCAATTAGGAACGAACTGCCGTTGAACTTGAATTGTCCAATTTCTCACACCTATTGGTTTCGGATCGATCCCCAAACTTGGGGAACATCATGATATGGTGGGAGGAGTCATTCGGTGAGTTTTGAGTGAAGTTCAATCGCTAGAAGTATGGAAGACACCAACCACTCCAATTAGGAACGAACTGCCGTTGAACTTGAATTGTCCAATTTCTCACACCTATTGATTTCGGATCGAGCCCCAAACTTGGGCAACATCAAAATATGGTGGGAGGAGTCATTTGGTGAGTTTTGAGTGAAATACATTCGCTAGAAGTATGGAATACACCAACCACTCCAATTAGGAACGAACTGTCGTTGAACTTGAATTGTCCAATTTATCACACCTATTGATTTCGGATCGAGCCCAAAACTTGGGCAACATCATAATATGGTGGGAGGAGTCATTTGGTGAGTTTTGACTGAAATCCAATCGCTAGAAGTATGGAAGACACCAACCACTCCAATTAGGAACGAACTGCCGTTGAACTTGAATTGCCCAATTTGGAACACCTATTGATTTCGGATCGAGCCCCAAACTTGGGCAACATCATAATTTGGTGGGAGGAGTCATTTGGTGAGTTTTGAGAGAAATCCAATCGCTAGAAGTGTGGAATACACCAACCACTCCAATTAGGAACGAACTGCCGTTGAACTTGAATTGTCCAATTTCTCACACCTATTGATTTCGGATCGAGCCCCAAACTTGGGAAACATCATAATATGGTGGGAGGAGTCAGTTGGTGAGTTTTGAGTGAAATCCAATCGCTAGAAGTATGGAATACACCAACCACTCCAATTTGGAACGATCTGCCATTGAACTTGAATTGTCCAATTTCTCACACCTATTGATTTCGGATCGAGCCCAAAACTTGGGCAACATCATAATATGGTGGGAGGAGTCATTTGGTTAGTTTTGAGTGAAATCCAGTCTTTAGAAGTACAGAATACACCAACCACTTCAATTAGGAATGAACTGTCGTTGAACTTGAATTGTCCAATTTCTCACACCTATTGATTTCGGATCGAGCCCAAAACTTGGGCAACATCATAATATTGTGGGAGGAGTCATTTGGTGAGTTTTGAGTGAAATCCAATCGCTAGAAGTATGGAATACACCAACCACTCCAATTAGGAACGAACTGCCGTTGAACTTGAATTGTCCAATTTCTCACACCTATTGATTTCGGATCGAGCCCCAAACTTGGGCAACATCATAATATGGTGGGAGGAGTCATTTGGTGAGTTTTGAGTGAAATCCAATCGCTAGAAGTATGGAATACACCAACCACTCCAATTTGGAACGAACTGCCGTGGAAATTGAATTGTCCAATTCGGAACACCAAGGTATTTCGGATCGAGCCCAAAACTTGGGCAACATCATAATATGGTGGGAGGAGTCATTTGGAGAGTTTTGAGTGAAATCCAATTGCTAGAAGTGTGGAAGACACCAACCACTCCAATTAGGAACGAATTGCCGTTGAACTTGAATTGTCCAATTTCTCACACCTATTGATTTCGGATCGAGCCCCAAACTTGGGAAACATCATAATATGGTGGGAGGAGTCATTTGATGAGTTTTGAGTAAAATCCAATCGCTAGAAGTATGGAATACACCAACCACTCCAATTAGGAACGAACTGCCGTTGAACTTGAATAGTCCAATTTCTCACACCTATTGATTTCGGATCGAGCCCAAAACTTGGGCAACATCATAATATGGTGGGAGGAGTCATTTGGTTAGTTTTGAGTGAAATCCAATCGCTAGAAGTATGGAATACACCAACCACTCCAATTAGGAACGAACTGCCGTTGAACTTGAATTGTCCAATTTCTCACACCTATTGATTTCGGATCGAGCCCCAAACTTGGGAAATGTCATAATATGGTGGGAGGAGTCATTTGGTTAGTGTTGAGTGAAATCCAATCGCTAGAAGTATGGAATACACCAACCACTCCAATTAGGAACAAACTGCCGTTGAACTTGTATTGTCCAATTTCTCACACCTATTGATTTCGGATCGAGCCCAAAACTTGGGCAACATCATAATATGGTGGGAGGATTCATTTGGTGAGTTTTGAGTTAAATCCTATCGCTAGAAGTGTGGAATACACCAACCACCCCAATTAGGAACGAACTGCCGTTGAACTTGAATTGTCCAATTTCTCACACCTACTGATTTCGAGTCGAGCCCAAAACTTGGGCAACATCATAATATGGTGGGAGGAGTCCTTTGGTGAGTTTTGAGTGAAATCGAATCGCTAGAAGTATGGAATACACCAACCACTCCAATTAGGAACGAACTGCCGTTGAACTTGAATTGTCCAATTTCTCACACCTATTGATTTCGGATCGAGCCCAAAAACTTGGGCTACATATTAATATGGTGGGAGGAGTCATTTGGTGAGTTTTGAGTGAAATCCAATCGCTAGAAGTATGGAATACACCAACCACTCCAATTAGGAACAAACTGCCGTTGAACTTGAATTCTCCAATTTCTCACACCTATTGATTTCGGATCGATCCCAAAACTTGGGCAACATCATAATATGGTGGGAGGAGTCATTTGGTGAGTTTTGAGTGAAATCCAATCGCTAGAAGTATGGAATGCAACAACTACTCAAATTAGGAACGAACTGTCGTTGAAATTGAATTGACAAATTTCTGACACCTATTGATTTCGGATCGAGCACCAAACTTTGGCAACATCATAATATGGTGGGAGGAGTCAGTTGGTGAGTTTTGAGTGAAATCCAATCTCTAGAAGTATGAAATACAACAACCACACCAATTAGGAACGAACTTCCGTTGAACTTCAGTTGTCAAATTTCTCACACCTATTGATTTCGGATCGAGCCCAAAACTTGGGCAACATCATAATATGGTGGGAGGAGTCATTTGGTGAGTTTTGAGTGAAATCCAATCGCTAGAAGTATGGAATACACCAACCACTACAATTAGGAACGAACTGCCGTTGAACTTGAATTGTCCAATTTGGAACACCTATTGATTTCGGATCGAGCCCAAAACTTGGGCAACGTCATAATATGGTGGGAGGAGTCATTTGGTGAGTTTTGAGTGAAATCCAATCGCTACAAGTATGGAATACACCAACCTCTCCAATTAGGAACGAACTGCCGTTGAACTTGAATTGGCTAATATGGAACACCTATTGATTTCGGATCGAGCCCAAAACTTGGGCAACATCATAATATGGTGGGAGGAGTCATTTGGTGAGTTTTGAGTGAAATCCAATCGCTAGAAGTATGGAATACACCAACCACTCCAATTAGGAACGAACTGCCGTTCAACTTGAATTGTCCAATTTTGAACACCTATTGATTTCGGATCGAGCCCAAAACTTGGGCAACATCATAATATGGTGGGAGGAGTCATTTGGTGAGTTTTGAGTGAAATCCAATCGCTAGAAGTATGGAATACACCAACCACTACAATTAGGAACGAACTGCCGTTGAACTTGAATTGCCCAATTTCTCACACCTATTGATTTCGGATCGAGCCCAAAACTTGGGCAACATCATAATATGGTGGGAGGAGTCATTTGGTGATTTTTGAGTGAAATCCAATCGCTACAAGTATGGAATACACCAACCTCTCCAATTAGGAACGAACTGCCGTTGAACTTGAATTGGCTAATATGGAACACCTATTGATTTCGGATCGAGCCCAAAACTTGGGCAACATCATAATATGGTGGGAGGAGTCAGTTGGTGAGTTTTGAGTGAAATCCAATCTCTAGAAGTATGAAATACAACAACCACACCAATTAGGAACGAACTTCCGTTGAACTTCAGTTGTCAAATTTCTCACACCTATTGATTTCGGATCGAGCCCAAAACTTGGGCAACATCATAATATGGTGGGAAGAGTCATTTGGTGAGTTTTGAGTGAAATCCAATCGCCAGAAGTATGGAATACACCAACCACTCCAATTAGGAACGAACTGCCGTTGAACTTGAATTGTCTAATTTCTCACACCTATTGAGTTCGGATCGAGCCCAAAACTTGGGCAACATCATAATATGGTGGGAGGACTCATTTGGTGAGTTTTGAGTGAAATCCAATCGCTAGAAGTATGGAATACACCAACCACTCGAATTAGGAACGAACTGCTGTTGAACTTGAATTGTCCAATTTGGACCACGTATTGATTTCGGATCGGGCCCAAAACATGGGAAACATCATATTATGGTGGGAGTAGTCATTTGGTGAGTTTTGAGTGAAATCCAATCGCTAGAAGTATGGAATACACCAACCACTCCAATTGGGAACGAACTGCCGTTGAACTTGAATTGTCCAATTTGGAACACCTATTGATTTCGGATTGAGCCCAAAACTTGGGCAACATCATAATATGGTGGGAGGAGTCATTTGGTGGGTTTTGAGTGAAATCCAATCGCTAGAAGTATGGAATACACCAACCACTCAAATTAGGAACGAACTGCCGTTGAAATTGAATTGTCCAATTTCTCACACGTATTGATTTCTGATCGAGCCCAAAACTTGGGCAACATCATCATATGGTGGGAGGAGTCATTTGGTGAGTTTTGAGTGAAATCCAATCGCAAGAAGTGTGGAATACACCAACCACTGCAATTGGGAACGAACTGCCGTTGAACTTGAATTGTCCAATTTGGAACACCTATTGATTTCGGATTGAGCCCAAAACTTGGGCAACATCATAATATGGTGGGAGGAGTCATTTGGTGGGTTTTGAGTGAAATCCAATCGCTAGAAGTATGGAATACACCAACCACTCAAATTAGGAACGAACTGCCGTTGAAATTGAATTGTCCAATTTCTCACACGTATTGATTTCTGATCGAGACCAAAACTTGGGCAACATCATAATATGGTGGGAGGAGTCATTTGGTGACTTTTGAGTGAAATCCAATCGATAGAAGTATGGAATACACCAACCACTCCAATTAGGAACGAACTGCCGTTGAACTTGAATTCTCGAATTTCTCACACCTATTGATTTCGGATCGAGCCCAAAACTTGGGCAACATCATAATATGGTGGGAGGAGTCATTTGGTGAGTTTTGAGTGAAATCCAATCGCTAGAAGTATGGAATACACCAACCACTCTAATTAGGAACGAACTGCCGTTGAACTTGCATTGTCCAATTTGGAACAGCTTTTTATTTCGGATCAAGCCCAAAACTTGGGCAACATCATATTATGGTGGGAGGAGTCATTTGGTGAGTTTTGAGTGAAATCCAATCGCTAGAAGTATGGAATACACCAACCACTCGAATTAGGAACGAACAGCCGTTGAAATTGAATTGTCCAATTTCTCACACGTATTGATTTCTGATCGAGCCCAAAACTTGGGCAACATCATCATATGGTGGGAGGAGTCATTTGGTGAGTTTTGAGTGAAATCTAATCGCTTGAAGTATGGAATACACCAACCACTGCAATTAGGAACGAACTGCCGTTGAACTTGAACTCTCCAATTTCTCACACCTATTGATTTCGGATCGAGCCCAAAATTTGGGCAACATCATAATATGGTGGGAAGAGTCATTTGGTGAGTTTTGTGTGAAATCCAATCGATAGAAGTATGGAATACACCAACCACACCAATTAGGAACGAACTGCCGTTGAACTTGAATTGTCCAATTTCCCACATCTATTGATTTCGGATCGAGCCCAAAACTCGGGCAACATCATAATATGGTGGGAGGAGTCATTTGGTAAGTTTTGAGTGAAATCCAATCACTAGAAGTATGGAATACACCAACCACTCCAATTAGGAACGAACTGCCGTTCAACTTGAATTGTCCAATTTTGAACACCTATTGATTTCGGATCGAGCCCAAAACTTGGGCAACATCATAATACGGTGGGAGGAGTCTTTTGGTGAATTTTGAGTGAAATCCAATCGCCAGAAGTATGGAATACACCAACCACTGCAATTTGGAACGAACTGCCGTTGAACTTGAATTGTCCAATTTGGAACACCTCTTGATTTCGGATCGAGCCCAAAACTTGGGCAACATCATAATATGGTGGGAGGAGTCATTTGGTTAGTTTTGAGTGAAATCCAATCGATAGAAGTATGGAATACACCAACCACTCCAATTAGGAACGAACTGCCGTTGAACTTGAATTGTCCAATTTCTCACACCAATTGATTTCGGATCGAGCCCAAAACTTGGGCAACATCATAATATGGTGGGAGGAGTCATTTGGTGAGTTTTGAGTGAAATCCAATCGCTAGAAGTATGGAATACACCAACCACTCCAATTTGGAACGAACTGCCGTTCAACTTGAATTGTCCAATTTTGAACACCTATTGATTTCGGATCGAGCCCAAAACTTGGGCAACACCGTAATATGGTGGGAGGAGTCATTTGGTGAGTTTTGAGTGAAATCCAATCGCTAGAAGTATGGAATACACCAACCACTACAATTAGGAACGAACTGCCGTTGAACTTGAATTGTCCAATTTGGAACACCTATTGATTTCGGATCGAGTCCAAAACTTGGTCTACATCATAATATGGTGGGAGGAAACATTTGGGGAGTTTTGAGTAAAATCCAATCGCTAGAAGTATGGAATACACCAACCACTCCAATTGGGAACGAACTGCCGTTGAACTTGAATTGTCCAATTTCGAACACCTGTTGATTTCGGATCGAGCCCAAAACTTGGGCAACAACATAATATGGTGGGAGGAGTCATTTGGTGAGTTTTGAGTGAAATCCAATCGCTAGAAGTATGGAATACACCAACCACTCGAATTAGGAACGAACTGCCGTTCAAATTGAATTGTCCAATTTCTCACACGTATTGATTTCTGATCGAGCCCAAAACTTGGGCGACATCATCATATGGTGGGAGGTGTCATTTGGTGAGTTTTGAGTGAAATCAAATCGCTTGAAGTATGGAATACACCAACCACTGCAATTAGGAATGAACTGCCGTTGAACTTGAACTCTCCAATTTCTCACACCTATTGATTTTGGATCGAGCCCCAAACTTGGGCAACAACATAATATGGTGGGAGGAGTCATTTGGTGAGTTTTGAGTGAAATCCAATAGCTAGATGTATGGAATACACCAACCACTCCAATTAGGAACGAACTGCCGTTGAACTTGAATTGTCCAATTTGGAACACCTATTGAATTCGGATCGATCCCAAAACTTGCGCAACATCTTAATGTGGTGGGAGGAGTCATGTGGTGAGTTTTGAGTGAAATCCAATAGCTAGAAGTATGGAATACACCAACCACTCCAATTAGGAACGAAATGCCGTTGAAATTGATTTGACCAATTTCTCACACCAATTGATTTCGGATCGATCCCAAAACTTGGGCAACATCATAACATGGTGGGAGGAGTCATTTGGTGAGTTTTGAGTGAAATCCAAACGCTAGAAGTATGGAATACACCAACCACTCCAATTAGGAACGAACTGCCGTTGAACTTGAATTGTCAAATTTCGAACACCTATTGATTTCGGATCGAGCCCAAAACTTGGGCAACATCATAATATGGTGGGAGGAGTCATTTGGTGAGTTTTGAGTGAAATCCAATCGCTAGAAGTATGGAATACACCAACCACTCCAATTATTAACGAACTGCCGTCGAACTTGAATGGTCAAATTTGGAACACCTATTGATTTCGGATCGAGCCCAAAACTTGGGCAACATCATAATATAGTGGGAGGTGATATTTGGTGAGTTTTGAGTGAAATCAAATCGCTAGAAGTATGGAATACACCATCCACTCCAGTTAGGAACGAACTGCCGTTGAACTTGAATTGTCCAATTTGGAACACCTATTGATTTTGGATCGAGCCCAATACTTAGGCAACATGATCATATGGTCGGAGGAGTCATTTGGTGAGTTTTGAGTGAAATCCAATTGCTTGAAGTATGGAATACACCAACCACTCCAATTAGGAACGAACTGCCGCTGAACTTGAATTGTCCAATTTGGAACACGTATTGATTTCGGATCGGGCCCAAAACTTGGGCAACATCATATTATGGTGGGAGGAGTCATTTGGTGAGTTTTGTGTGAAATCCAATCGCTAGAAGTATGGAATACACCAACCACTCCAATTAGGAACGAACTGCCGTTGAACTTGAATTTTCCAATTTTGAACACCTATGGATTTTGGATCGAGCCCAAAACTTGGGCAACATCATAATATGGTCGGAGGAGTTGTTTGGTGAGTTTTGAGTGAAATCCAATCGCTAGAAGTATGGAATACACCAACCACTCCAATTAGGAACGAACTGCCGTTGAACTTGAATTGTCCAATTTGGAACACCTATTGATTTCGGATCGAGACCAAAACTTCGGCAACATCATAATATCGTGGGAGGAATCGTTTGGTGAGTTTTGAGTGAAAACCAATCGCTAGAAGTATGGAATACACCAACCACTCCAATTAGGAACGAAATGCCGTTGAAATTGAATTGACCAATTTCTCACACCAATTGATTTCGGATCGATCCCAAAACTTGGGCAGCATCATAACATGGTGGGAGGAGTCATTTGGTGAGTTTTGAGTGAAATCCAAACGCTAGAAGTATGGAATACACCAACCATTCCAATTAGGAACGAACTGCCGTTTAACTTGAATTGTCCAATTTCGAACACCTATTGATTTCGGATCGAGCCCAAAACTTGGGCAACATCATAATATGGTGGGAGAAGTCATTTGGTGAGTTTTGAGTGAAATCCAACCGCTAGAAGTATGGAATACACCAACCACTCAAATTAGGAACGAACTGCCGTTCAACTTGAATTGTCCAATTTCTCACACCTATTGATTTCGGATCGAGCCCAAAACATGGGCAACATCATAATATGGTGGGAGGAGTCATTTGGTGAGGTTTGAGTGAAATCCAATCGCTAGAAGTATGGAATACACCAACCACTCCAATTAGGAACGAACTGCCGTTGAACTTGAATTGTCCAATTTCTCACACCTATTGATTTCGGATCGAGCCCAAAACTTGGGCAACAACATAATATGGTGGGAGGAGTCATTTGGGGAGTTTTGAGAGAAATCCAACCGCTAGAAGTATGGAATACACCAACCACTCCAATTAGGAACGAACTGCCGTTGAACTTGAATTGTCCAATTTCTCACACCTATTGATTTCGGATCGAGCCCAAAACATGGGCAACATCATAATATGGTGGGAGGAGTCATTTGGTGCGTTTTGAGTGAAATCCAATCGCTTGAAGTATGGAATACACCAACCACTCAAATTAGGAACGAACTGCCGTTGAACTTGAATTGTCCAATTTGGAACACCTATTGATTTCGGATCGAGCCCAAAACTTGGGCAACATCATAATATGGTGGGAGGAGTCATTTGGTGAGTTTTGAGTGAAATCCAATCGCTAGAAGTATGGACTACACCAACCACTCCAATTAGGAACGAACTGCCGTTCAACTTGAATTATCCAATTTCTCACACCTATTGATTTCGGATCGAGCCCAAAACATGGGCAACATCATAATATGGTGGAAGGAGTCATTTGGTGAGGTTTGAGTGAAATCCAATCGCTAGAAGTATGGAATACACCAACCACTCCAATTAGGAACGAACTGCCGTTGAACTTGAATTGTCCAATTTGGAACACCTATTGATTTCGGATCGAGCCCAAAACTTGGGCAACATCATAATATGGTGGGTGGAGCCATTTGGTTAGTTTTGAGTGAAATCCAATCGCTAGAAGTATGGAATACACCAACCTCTCCAATTAGGAACGAACTGCCGTTGAACTTGAATTGTCCAATTTGGAACACCTATTGATTTCGGATCGAGGCCAAATCTTGGGCAACATCATAATATGGTGGGAGGAGTCATTTGGTTAATTTTGAGTGAAATCCAATCGCTAGAAGTATGGAATACACCAACCACACCAATTAGGAACGAACTGCCGTTGAACTTGAATTGTCCAATTTGGAACACCTATTGATTTCGGATCGAGCCCAAATCTTGGGCAACATCATAATATGGTGGGAGGAGTCATTTGGTGAGTTTTGAGTGAAATCCAATCGCTAGAAGTATGGAATACACCAACCACTCCAATTAGGAACGAACTGCCGTTGAACTTGAATTGTCCAATTTCGCACACCTATTGATTTCGGATCGAGCCCAAAATTTGGGCAACATCATAATATGGTGGGAGGAGTCATTTGGTGAGTTTTGAGTGAAATCCAATCGCTAGAAGTATGGAATACACCAACCACTCCAATTAGGAACGAAATGCCGTTGAAATTGAATTGACCAATTTCTCACACCTATTGATTTCGGATCGAGCCCAAAACTTGGGCAACATCATAATATGGTGGGAGGAGTCATTTGGTGAGTTTTGAGTGAAATCCAATCGCTAGAAGTATGGAATACACCAGCCACTCCAATTAGGAACGAAATGCCGTTGAAATTGAATTGACCAATTTCTCACACCTATTGATTTCGGATCGAGCCCAAAACTTGGGCAACATCATAATATGGTGGGAGGAGTCATTTGGAGAGTTTTGAGTGAAATCCAATCGCTAGAAGTATGGAATACACCAACCACTCCAATTAGGAACGAACTGCCGTTGAACTTGAATTGTCCAATTTCTCACACCTATTGATTTCGGATCGAGCCCAAAACTTGGGCAACATCATAATATGGTGGGAGGAGTTGTTTGGTGGGTTTTGAGTGAAATCCAATCGCTAGAAGTATGGAATACACCAACCACTCCAATTAGGAACGAACTGCCGTTGAACTTGAATTGTCCAATTTGGAACACCTATTGATTTCGGATCGAGCCCAAAACTTGGGCAACAACATAATATGGTGGGAGGAGTCATTTGGGGAGTTTTGAGAGAAATCCAACCGCTAGAAGTATGGAATACACCAACCACTCCAATTAGGAACGAACTGCCGTTGAACTTGAATTGTCCAATTTCTCACACCTATTGATTTCGGATCGAGCCCAAAACATGGGCAACATCATAATATGGTGGGAGGAGTCATTTGGTGCGTTTTGAGTGAAATCCAATCGCTTGAAGTATGGAATACACCAACCACTCAAATTAGGAACGAACTGCCGTTGAACTTGAATTGTCCAATTTGGAACACCTATTGATTTCGGATCGAGCCCAAAACTTGGGCAACATCATAATATGGTGGGAGGAGTCATTTGGTGAGTTTTGAGTGAAATCCAATCGCTAGAAGTATGGACTACACCAACCACTCCAATTAGGAACGAACTGCCGTTCAACTTGAATTATCCAATTTCTCACACCTATTGATTTCGGATCGAGCCCAAAACATGGGCAACATCATAATATGGTGGAAGGAGTCATTTGGTGAGGTTTGAGTGAAATCCAATCGCTAGAAGTATGGAATACACCAACCACTCCAATTAGGAACGAACTGCCGTTGAACTTGAATTGTCCAATTTGGAACACCTATTGATTTCGGATCGAGCCCAAAACTTGGGCAACATCATAATATGGTGGGTGGAGCCATTTGGTTAGTTTTGAGTGAAATCCAATCGCTAGAAGTATGGAATACACCAACCTCTCCAATTAGGAACGAACTGCCGTTGAACTTGAATTGTCCAATTTGGAACACCTATTGATTTCGGATCGAGGCCAAATCTTGGGCAACATCATAATATGGTGGGAGGAGTCATTTGGTTAATTTTGAGTGAAATCCAATCGCTAGAAGTATGGAATACACCAACCACACCAATTAGGAACGAACTGCCGTTGAACTTGAATTGTCCAATTTGGAACACCTATTGATTTCGGATCGAGCCCAAATCTTGGGCAACATCATAATATGGTGGGAGGAGTCATTTGGTGAGTTTTGAGTGAAATCCAATCGCTAGAAGTATGGAATACACCAACCACTCCAATTAGGAACGAACTGCCGTTGAACTTGAATTGTCCAATTTCGCACACCTATTGATTTCGGATCGAGCCCAAAATTTGGGCAACATCATAATATGGTGGGAGGAGTCATTTGGTGAGTTTTGAGTGAAATCCAATCGCTAGAAGTATGGAATACACCAACCACTCCAATTAGGAACGAAATGCCGTTGAAATTGAATTGACCAATTTCTCACACCTATTGATTTCGGATCGAGCCCAAAACTTGGGCAACATCATAATATGGTGGGAGGAGTCATTTGGTGAGTTTTGAGTGAAATCCAATCGCTAGAAGTATGGAATACACCAGCCACTCCAATTAGGAACGAAATGCCGTTGAAATTGAATTGACCAATTTCTCACACCTATTGATTTCGGATCGAGCCCAATACTTGGGCAACATCATAATATGGTGGGAGGAGTCATTTGGAGAGTTTTGAGTGAAATCCAATCGCTAGAAGTATGGAATACACCAACCACTCCAATTAGGAACGAACTGCCGTTGAACTTGAATTGTCCAATTTCTCACACCTATTGATTTCGGATCGAGCCCAAAACTTGGGCAACATCATAATATGGTGGGAGGAGTTGTTTGGTGGGTTTTGAGTGAAATCCAATCGCTAGAAGTATGGAATACACCAACCACTCCAATTAGGAACGAACTGCCGTTGAACTTGAATTGTCCAATTTGGAACACCTATTGATTTCGGATCGAGCCCAAAACTTGGGCAACATCATAATATGGTGGGAGGAGTCTTTTGTATAGTTTTGAGTGAAATCCAA
Source organism: Prunus avium (assembly GCF_965620075.1). Taxonomy (NCBI): domain Eukaryota; kingdom Viridiplantae; phylum Streptophyta; class Magnoliopsida; order Rosales; family Rosaceae; genus Prunus; species Prunus avium. The sequence goes on from NC_142284.1 coordinate 31,656,254, forward strand.
TCGCTAGAAGTATGGAATACACCAACCACTCCAATTAGGAACGAACTGCCGTTGAACTTGAATTGTCCAATTTGGAACACCTATTGATTTCGGATCGAGGCCAAAACTTCGGCAACATCATAATATCGTGGGAGGAATCGTTTGGTGAGTTTTGAGTGAAATCCAATCGCTAGAAGTATGGAATACACCAACCACTCCAATTAGGAACGAACTGCCGTTGAACTTGAATTGTCCAATTTCGCACACCTATTGATTTCGGATCGAGCCCAAAATTTGGGCAACATCATAATATGGTGGGAAGAGTCATTTGGTGAGTTTTGAGTGAAATCCAATCGCTAGAAGTATGGAATACACCAACCACTCCAATTAGGAACGAAATGCCGTTGAAATTGAATTGACCAATTTCTCACACCTATTGATTTCGGATCGAGCCCAAAACTTGGGCAACATCGTAATATGGTGGGAGGAGTCATTTGGTGAGTTTTGAGTGAAATCCAATCGCTAGAGGTATGGAATACACCAACCACTCCAATTAGGAACGAACTGCCGTTGAACTTGAATTGTCCAATTTGGAACACCTATTGATTTCGGATCGAGCCCAAAACTTGGGCAACATCATAATATGGTGGGAGGAGTCATTTCGTGAGTTTTGAGTGAAATCCAATCGCTAGAAGTATGGAATACACCAACCACTCCAATTAGGAACGAAATGCCGTTGAAATTGAATTGACCAATTTCTCACACCTATTGACTTCGGATCGAGCCCAAAACTTGGGCAACATCATAATATGGTGGGAGGAGTCATTCAGGGAGTTTTGAGTGAAATCCAATCGCTAGAAGTTTGGAATACACCAACCACTCCAATTAAGAACGAACTGCCGTTGAACTTGAATTGTCCAATTTGGAACACCTATTGATTTCGGATCGAGCCCAAAACTTGGGCAACATCATAATATGGTGGGAGGAGTCATTTGGTGAGTTTTGAGTGAAATCCAATCGCTAGAAGTATGGAATAGACCAACCACTCCAATTAGGAACGAACTGCCGTTGAACTTGAATTGTCCAATTTGGAACACCTATTGATTTCGGATCGAGCCCAAAACTTGGGCAACATCATAATATGGTGGGAGGAGTCATTTGGTGAGTTTTGAGTGAAATCAATTCGCTAGAAGTATGGAATACACCAACCACTCCAATTAGGAACGAACTGCCGTTGAACTTGAATTGTCCAATTTCTCTCACCTATTGATTTCGGATCGAGCCCAAAACTTGGGCAACATTATAATATGGTGGGAGGAGTCATTTGGGGAGTTTTGCGTCAAATCCAATCGCTAGAAATACGGAATACACCAACCACTCCAATTAGGAACGAACTGCCGTTGAACTTGAATTGACCAATTTCTCACACCTATTGATTTCGGATCGAGCCCAAAACTTGGGCAACATCATAATATGGTGGGAGGAGTCATTTGGTGAGTTTTGAGTGAAATCCAATCGCTAGAAGTATGGAATACACCAACCACTCCAATTAGGAACGAAATGCTGTTGAAATTGAATTGACCAATTTCTCACACCTATTGATTTCGGATCGAGCCCAAAACTTGGGCAACATCATAATATGGTGGGAGGAGTCATTTGGTGAGTTTTGAGTGAAATGCAATCGCTAGAAGTATGGAATACACCAACCACTCCAATTAGGAACGAACTGCCGTTGAAATTGAATTGTCCAATTTGGAACACCTATTGATTTCGGATCGAGCCCAAAACTTGAATTGTCCAATTTGGAACACCTATTGATTTCGGATCGAGCCCAAAACTTGGGCAACATCATAATATGGTGGGAGGAGTCATTTGGCAATCGCTAGAAGTATGGAATACACCAACCACTCCAATTAGGAACGAACTGCCGTTCAACTTGAATTGTCCTATTTTGAACACCTATTGATTTCGGATCGAGCCCAAAACTTGGGCAACATCATAATATGGTGGGAGGAGTCGTTTGGTGAGTTTTGAGTGAAATCCAATCGCTAGAAGTGTGGAATACAGCAACCACTATAATTAAGAACGAACTGCCGTTGAACTTGAATTGTCCAATTTGGAACACCTATTGATTTCGGATCGAGCCCAAAACTTGGGCAACATCATAATATGGTGGGAGGAGTCATTTGGTGAGTTTTCAGTGAAATCCAATCGCTAGAAGTATGGAATCCACCAACCACTCCAATTAAGAACGAACTGCCGTTGAACTTGAATTGTCCAATTTGGAACACCTATTGATTTCGGATCGAGCCCAAAACTTGGGCAACATCATAATTTGGTGGGAGGAGTCATTTGGTGAGTTTTGAGTGAAATCCAATCGCTAGAAGTATGGAATACAACAACCACTCCAATTAGGAACGAACTGCCGTTCAACTTGAATTGTCCAATTTTGAACACCTATTGATTTCGCATCGAGCCCAAAACTTGGGCAACATCATAATATGGTGGGAGGAGTTGTTTGGTGGGTTTTGAGTGAAATCCAATCGCTAGAAGTATGGAATACACCAACAACTCCTATTAAGAACGAACTGCCGTTGAACTTGAATTGTCCAAATTGGAACACCTATTGATTTCGGATCGAGCCCAAAACTTCGGCAACATCATAATATGGTGGGAGGAGTCGTTTGGTGAGTTTTGAGTGAAATCCAATCGCTAGAAGTATGGAATCCACCAACCACTCCAATTAAGAACGAACTGCCGTTGAACCTGAATTGTCCAATTTGGAACACCTATTGATTTCGGATCGAGCCCAAAACTTGGGCAACATCATAATATGGTGGGAGGAGTCATTTGGTGAGTTTTGAGTGAAATCCAATCGCTAGAAGTATGGAATACACCAACCACTCCAATTAGGAACGAACTGCCGTTCAACTTGAATTGTCCTATTTTGAACACCTATTGATTTCGGATCGAGCCCAAAACTTGGGCAACATCATAATATGGTGGGAGGAGTCGTTTGGTGAGTTTTGAGTGAAATCCAATCGCTAGAAGTATGGAATACACCAACCACTACAATTAAGAACGAACTGCCGTTGAACTTGAATTGTCCAATTTGGAACACCTATTGATTTCGGATCGAGCCCAAAACTTGGGCAACATCATAATATGGTGGGAGGAGTCATTTGGTGAGTTTTCAGTGAAATCCAATCGCTAGAAGTATGGAATACACCAACCACTCCAATTAGGAACGAAATGCTGTTGAAATTGAATTGACCAATTTCTCACACCTATTGATTTCGGATCGAGCCCAAAACTTGGGCAACATCATAATATGGTGGGAGGAGTCATTTGGTGAGTTTTGAGTGAAATGCAATCGCTAGAAGTATGGAATACACCAACCACTCCAATTAGGAACGAACTGCCGTTGAAATTGAATTGTCCAATTTGGAACACCTATTGATTTCGGATCGAGCCCAAAACTTGGGCAACATCATAATATGGTGGGAGGAGTCATTTGGTGAGTTTTCAGTGAAATCCAATCGCTAGAAGTTTGGAATACACCAACCACTCCAATTAGGAACGAACTGCCGTTGAACTTGAATTGTCCAATTTGGAACACCTATTGATTTCGGATCGAGCCCAAAACTTGGGCAACATCATAATATGATGGGAGGAGTCATTTGGTGAGTTTTGAGTGAAATCCAATCGCTAGAAGTATGGAATAGACCAACCACTCCAATTAGGAACGAACTGCCGTTGAACTTGAATTGTCCAATTTGGAACACCTATTGATTTCGGATCGAGCCCAAATCTTGGGCAACATCATAATATGGTGGGAGGAGTCATTTGGTGAGTTTTGAGTGAAATCCAATCGATAGAAGTATGGAATACACCAACCACTCCAATTAGGAACGAACTGCCGTTGAACTTGAATTGTCCAATTTCGCACACCTTTTGATTTCGGATCGAGCCCAAAACTTGGGCAACATGATAATATGGTGGGAGGAGTCATTTGGTGAGTTTTAAGCGAAATCCAATCGCTAGAAGTATGGAATACACCAACCACTCCAATTAGGAACGAACTGCCTTTGAAATTGAATTGTCCAATTTGGAACACCTATTGATTTCGGATCGAGCCCAAAACTTGAATTGTCCAATTTGGAACACCTATTGATTTCGGATCGAGCCCAAAACTTGGGCAACATCATAATATGGTGGGAGGAGTCATTTGGCAATCGCTAGAAGTATGGAATACACCAACCACTCCAATTAGGAACGAACTGCCGTTCAACTTGAATTGTCCTATTTTGAACACCTATTGATTTCGGATCGAGCCCAAAACTTGGGCAACATCATAATATGGTGGGAGGAGTCGTTTGGTGAGTTTTGAGTGAAATCCAATCGCTAGAAGTGTGGAATACAGCAACCACTATAATTAAGAACGAACTGCCGTTGAACTTGAATTGTCCAATTTGGAACACCTATTGATTTCGGATCGAGCCCAAAACTTGGGCAACATCATAATATGGTGGGAGGAGTCATTTGGTGAGTTTTCAGTGAAATCCAATCGCTAGAAGTATGGAATCCACCAACCACTCCAATTAAGAACGAACTGCCGTTGAACTTGAATTGTCCAATTTGGAACACCTATTGATTTCGGATCGAGCCCAAAACTTGGGCAACATCATAATTTGGTGGGAGGAGTCATTTGGTGAGTTTTGAGTGAAATCCAATCGCTAGAAGTATGGAATACAACAACCACTCCAATTAGGAACGAACTGCCGTTCAACTTGAATTGTCCAATTTTGAACACCTATTGATTTCGCATCGAGCCCAAAACTTGGGCAACATCATAATATGGTGGGAGGAGTTGTTTGGTGGGTTTTGAGTGAAATCCAATCGCTAGAAGTATGGAATACACCAACAACTCCTATTAAGAACGAACTGCCGTTGAACTTGAATTGTCCAAATTGGAACACCTATTGATTTCGGATCGAGCCCAAAACTTCGGCAACATCATAATATGGTGGGAGGAGTCGTTTGGTGAGTTTTGAGTGAAATCCAATCGCTAGAAGTATGGAATCCACCAACCACTCCAATTAAGAACGAACTGCCGTTGAACCTGAATTGTCCAATTTGGAACACCTATTGATTTCGGATCGAGCCCAAAACTTGGGCAACATCATAATATGGTGGGAGGAGTCATTTGGTGAGTTTTGAGTGAAATCCAATCGCTAGAAGTATGGAATACACCAACCACTCCAATTAGGAACGAACTGCCGTTCAACTTGAATTGTCCTATTTTGAACACCTATTGATTTCGGATCGAGCCCAAAACTTGGGCAACATCATAATATGGTGGGAGGAGTCGTTTGGTGAGTTTTGAGTGAAATCCAATCGCTAGAAGTATGGAATACACCAACCACTACAATTAAGAACGAACTGCCGTTGAACTTGAATTGTCCAATTTGGAACACCTATTGATTTCGGATCGAGCCCAAAACTTGGGCAACATCATAATATGGTGGGAGGAGTCATTTGGTGAGTTTTCAGTGAAATCCAATCGCTAGAAGTATGGAATACACCAACCACTCCAATTAGGAACGAAATGCTGTTGAAATTGAATTGACCAATTTCTCACACCTATTGATTTCGGATCGAGCCCAAAACTTGGGCAACATCATAATATGGTGGGAGGAGTCATTTGGTGAGTTTTGAGTGAAATGCAATCGCTAGAAGTATGGAATACACCAACCACTCCAATTAGGAACGAACTGCCGTTGAAATTGAATTGTCCAATTTGGAACACCTATTGATTTCGGATCGAGCCCAAAACTTGGGCAACATCATAATATGGTGGGAGGAGTCATTTGGTGAGTTTTCAGTGAAATCCAATCGCTAGAAGTTTGGAATACACCAACCACTCCAATTAGGAACGAACTGCCGTTGAACTTGAATTGTCCAATTTGGAACACCTATTGATTTCGGATCGAGCCCAAAACTTGGGCAACATCATAATATGATGGGAGGAGTCATTTGGTGAGTTTTGAGTGAAATCCAATCGCTAGAAGTATGGAATAGACCAACCACTCCAATTAGGAACGAACTGCCGTTGAACTTGAATTGTCCAATTTGGAACACCTATTGATTTCGGATCGAGCCCAAATCTTGGGCAACATCATAATATGGTGGGAGGAGTCATTTGGTGAGTTTTGAGTGAAATCCAATCGATAGAAGTATGGAATACACCAACCACTCCAATTAGGAACGAACTGCCGTTGAACTTGAATTGTCCAATTTCGCACACCTTTTGATTTCGGATCGAGCCCAAAACTTGGGCAACATGATAATATGGTGGGAGGAGTCATTTGGTGAGTTTTAAGCGAAATCCAATCGCTAGAAGTATGGAATACACCAACCACTCCAATTAGGAACGAACTGCCTTTGAAATTGAATTGTCCAATTTGGAACACCTATTGATTTCGGATCGAGCCCAAAACTTGAATTGTCCAATTTGGAACACCTATTGATTTCGGATCGAGCCCAAAACTTGGGCAACATCATAATATGGTGGGAGGAGTCATTTGGCAATCGCTAGAAGTATGGAATACACCAACCACTCCAATTAGGAACGAACTGCCGTTCAACTTGAATTGTCCTATTTTGAACACCTATTGATTTCGGATCGAGCCCAAAACTTGGGCAACATCATAATATGGTGGGAGGAGTCGTTTGGTGAGTTTTGAGTGAAATCCAATCGCTAGAAGTGTGGAATACAGCAACCACTATAATTAAGAACGAACTGCCGTTGAACTTGAATTGTCCAATTTGGAACACCTATTGATTTCGGATCGAGCCCAAAACTTGGGCAACATCATAATATGGTGGGAGGAGTCATTTGGTGAGTTTTCAGTGAAATCCAATCGCTAGAAGTATGGAATCCACCAACCACTCCAATTAAGAACGAACTGCCGTTGAACTTGAATTGTCCAATTTGGAACACCTATTGATTTCGGATCGAGCCCAAAACTTGGGCAACATCATAATTTGGTGGGAGGAGTCATTTGGTGAGTTTTGAGTGAAATCCAATCGCTAGAAGTATGGAATACAACAACCACTCCAATTAGGAACGAACTGCCGTTCAACTTGAATTGTCCAATTTTGAACACCTATTGATTTCGCATCGAGCCCAAAACTTGGGCAACATCATAATATGGTGGGAGGAGTTGTTTGGTGGGTTTTGAGTGAAATCCAATCGCTAGAAGTATGGAATACACCAACAACTCCTATTAAGAACGAACTGCCGTTGAACATGAATTGTCCAAATTGGAACACCTATTGATTTCGGATCGAGCCCAAAACTTCGGCAACATCATAATATGGTGGGAGGAGTCGTTTGGTGAGTTTTGAGTGAAATCCAATCGCTAGAAGTATGGAATCCACCAACCACTCCAATTAAGAACGAACTGCCGTTGAACCTGAATTGTCCAATTTGGAACACCTATTGATTTCGGATCGAGCCCAAAACTTGGGCAACATCATAATATGGTGGGAGGAGTCATTTGGTGAGTTTTGAGTGAAATCCAATCGCTAGAAGTATGGAATACACCAACCACTCCAATTAGGAACGAACTGCCGTTCAACTTGAATTGTCCTATTTTGAACACCTATTGATTTCGGATCGAGCCCAAAACTTGGGCAACATCATAATATGGTGGGAGGAGTCGTTTGGTGAGTTTTGAGTGAAATCCAATCGCTAGAAGTATGGAATACACCAACCACTACAATTAAGAACGAACTGCCGTTGAACTTGAATTGTCCAATTTGGAACACCTATTGATTTCGGATCGAGCCCAAAACTTGGGCAACATCATAATATGGTGGGAGGAGTCATTTGGTGAGTTTTCAGTGAAATCCAATCGCTAGAAGTATGGAATACACCAACCACTCCAATTAGGAACGAAATGCTGTTGAAATTGAATTGACCAATTTCTCACACCTATTGATTTCGGATCGAGCCCAAAACTTGGGCAACATCATAATATGGTGGGAGGAGTCATTTGGTGAGTTTTGAGTGAAATGCAATCGCTAGAAGTATGGAATACACCAACCACTCCAATTAGGAACGAACTGCCGTTGAAATTGAATTGTCCAATTTGGAACACCTATTGATTTCGGATCGAGCCCAAAACTTGGGCAACATCATAATATGGTGGGAGGAGTCATTTGGTGAGTTTTCAGTGAAATCCAATCGCTAGAAGTTTGGAATACACCAACCACTCCAATTAGGAACGAACTGCCGTTGAACTTGAATTGTCCAATTTGGAACACCTATTGATTTCGGATCGAGCCCAAAACTTGGGCAACATCATAATATGATGGGAGGAGTCATTTGGTGAGTTTTGAGTGAAATCCAATCGCTAGAAGTATGGAATAGACCAACCACTCCAATTAGGAACGAACTGCCGTTGAACTTGAATTGTCCAATTTGGAACACCTATTGATTTCGGATCGAGCCCAAATCTTGGGCAACATCATAATATGGTGGGAGGAGTCATTTGGTGAGTTTTGAGTGAAATCCAATCGCTAGAAGTATGGAATAGACCAACCACTCCAATTAGGAACGAACTGCCGTTGAACTTGAATTGTCCAATTTGGAACACCTATTGATTTCGGATCGAGCCCAAATCTTGGGCAACATCATAATATGGTGGGAGGAGTCATTTGGTGAGTTTTGAGTGAAATCCAATCGCTAGAAGTATGGAATACACCAACCACTCCAATTAGGAACGAAATGCTGTTGAAATTGAATTGACCAATTTCTCACACCTATTGATTTCGGATCGAGCCCAAAACTTGGGCAACATCATAATATGGTGGGAGGAGTCATTTGGTGAGTTTTGAGTGAAATGCAATCGCTAGAAGTATGGAATACACCAACCACTCCAATTAGGAACGAACTGCCGTTGAAATTGAATTGTCCAATTTGGAACACCTATTGATTTCGGATCGAGCCCAAAACTTGGGCAACATCATAATATGGTGGGAGGAGTCGTTTGGTGAGTTTTGAGTGAAATCCAATCGCTAGAAGTATGGAATACAGCAACCACTATAATTAAGAACGAACTGCCGTTGAACTTGAATTGTCCAATTTGGAACACCTATTGATTTCGGATCGAGCCCAAAACTTGGGCAACATCATAATATGGTGGGAGGAGTTATTTGGTGAGTTTTCAGTGAAATCCAATCACTAGAAGTATGGAATACACCAACCACTCCAATTAGGAACGAAATGCTGTTGAAATTGAATTGACCAATTTCTCACACCTATTGATTTCGGATCGAGCCCAAAACTTGGGCAACATCATAATATGGTGGGAGGAGTCGTTTGGTGAGTTTTGAGTGAAATGCAATCGCTAGAAGTATGGAATACACCAACCACTCCAATTAGGAACGAACTGCCGTTGAAATTGAATTGTCCAATTTGGAACACCTATTGATTTCGGATCGAGCCCAAAACTTGGGCAACATCATAATATGGTGGGAGGAGTCATTTGGTGAGTTTTGAGTGAAATCCAATCGCTAGAAGTTTGGAATACACCAACCACTCCAATTTAGAACGAACTGCCGTTGAACTTGAATTGTCCAATTTCTCACACCTATTGATTTCGGATCGAGCCCAAAACTTGGGCAACATCATAATATGGTGGGAGGAGTCATTTGGTGAGTTTTCAGTGAAATCCAATCGCTAGAAGTATGGAATCCACCAACCACTCCAATTAAGAACGAACTGCCGTTGAACTCGAATTGTCCAATTTGGAACACCTATTGATTTCGGATCGAGCCCAAAACTTGGGCAACATCATAATTTGGTGGGAGGAGTCATTTGGTGAGTTTTGAGTGAAATCCAATCGCTAGAAGTATGGAATACAACAACCACTCCAATTAGGAACGAACTGCCGTTCAACTTGAATTGTCCAATTTTGAACACCTATTGATTTCGCATCGAGCCCAAAATTTGGGCAACATCATAATATGGTGGGAGGAGTTGTTTGGTGGGTTTTGAGTGAAATCCAATCGCTAGAAGTATGGAATACACCAACAACTCCTATTAAGAACGAACTGCCGTTGAACTTGAATTGTCCAATTTGGAACACCTATTGATTTCGGATCGAGCCCAAAATTTGGGCAACATCATAATATGGTGGGAGGAGTCATTTGGTGCGTTTTGAGTGAAATCCAATCACTAGAAGTATGGAATACACCAACCACTCCAATTAGGAACGAACTGCCGTTGAACATGAATTGTTCAATTTCTCACACCTATTGATTTCGGATCGAGCCCAAAACTTGGGCAACATCATAATATGGTGGGAGCAGTCATTTGGTGAGTTTTGAGTGAAATCCAATCGCTAGAAGTATGGAATACACCAACCACTCCAATTAGGAACGAACTGCCGTTGAACTTGAATTGTCCAATTTGGAACACCTATTGATTTCGGATCGAGCCCAAAACTTGGGCAACATCATAATATGGTGGGAGGAGTCATTTGGTGAGTTTTGAGTGAAATCCAATCGCTAGAAGTATGGAATACACCAACCACTCCAATTAAGAACGAACTGCCGTTGAACTTGAATTGTCCAATCTGGAACACCTATTGATTTCGGATCGAGCCCAAAACTTGGGCAACATCATAATATGGTGGGAGGAGTCATTTGGTGAGTTTTGAGTGAAATCCAATCGCTAGAAGTTTGGAATACACCAACCACTCCAATTAGGAACGAACTGCCGTTGAACTTGAATTGTACAATTTGGAACACCTATTGATTTCGGATCGAGCCCAAAACTTGGGCAACATCATAATATGGTGAGAGGAGTCATTTGGTGAGTTTTGAGTGAAATCCAATCGCTACAAGTTTGGAATACACCAACCACTCCAATTAGGAACGAACTGCCGTTGAACTTGAATTGTCCAATTTGGAACACCTACTGATTTCGGATCGAGCCCAAAACTTGGGCAACAACATAATATGGTGGGAGGAGTCATTTGGTGAGTTTTGAGTGAAATCCAATCGCTAGAAGTATGGAATACACCAACCACTTCAATTAGGAACGAAATGCCGTTGAAATTGAATTGACCAATTTCTCACAACTATTGATTTCGGATCGATCCCAAAACTTGGGCAACATCATAATATGGTGGGAGCAGTCATTTGGTGAGTTTTGAGTGAAATCCAAACGCTAGAAGTATGGAATACACCAACCACTCCAATTAGGAACGAACTGCCGTTGAACTTGAATTGTCCAATTTCGAACACCCATTGATTTCTGATCGAGCGCAAAACTTGGGCAACATCATAATATGGTGGGAGGAGTCATTTGGTGAGTTTTGAGTGAAATCCAATCGCTAGAAGTATGGAATACACCAACCACTCCAATTAGGAACGAACTGCCGTTCAACTTGAATTGTCCTATTTTGAACACCTATTGATTTCGGATCGAGCCCAAAACTTGGGCAACATCATAATATGGTGGGAGGAGTCATTTGGTGAGCTTTGAGTGAAATCCAATCGCTAAAAGTATGGAATACACCAACCACTCGAATTAGGAACGAACAGCCGTTGAACTTGAATTGTCCAATTTCGCACACCTATTGATTTCGGATCGAGCCCAAAACTTGGGCAACATCATAATATGGTGGGAGGAGTCATTTGGTGAGTTTTGAGTGAAATCCAATCGCTAGAAGTCTGGAATACACCAACCACTCCAATTAGGAACGAACTGCCGTTACACTTGAATTGACCAATTTCTCACACCTATTGATTTCGTATGGAGCCCAAAACCTGGGCAACATCATAATATGGTGGGAGGATTCATTTGGTTAGTTTTGAGTGAAATCCAATCGCTAGAAGTATGGAATACACCAACCACTCCAATTAGGAACGACATGCCGTTGAAATTGATTTGCCCAATTTCTCACACCTATTGATTTCGGATCGATCCCAAAACTTGGGCAACATCATAATATGGTGGGAGTAGTCATTTGGTGAGTTTTGAGTGAAATCCAAACGCTAGAAGTACGGAATACACCAACCACTCCAATTAGGAACGAACTGCCGTTGAACTTGAATTGTCCAATTTGGAACACCTATTGATTTCGGATCGAGCCCAAAACTTGGGCAATATCATAATATGGTGGGAGGAGTCATTTGGTGAGTTTTGAGTGAAATCCAATCGCTAGAAGTATGGAATACACCAACCACTCCAATTAGGAACCAAATGCCGTTGAACTTGAATTGTCCAATTTGGAACACCTATTGATTTCGGATCGAGCCCAAAACTTGGGCAACATCATAATATGGTGGGAGGAGTCATTTGGTGAGTTTTGAGTGAAATCCAATCGCTAGAAGTATGGAATACACCAACCACCCCAATTAGGAACGAACTGCCGTTGAACTTGAATTGTCCAATTTGGAACACCTATTGATTTCGGATCGAGCCCAAAACTTGGGCAACATCATAATATGGTGGGAGGAGTCATTTGGTGAGTTTTGAGTGAAATCCAATCACTAGAAGTATGGAATACACCAACCACTCCAATTAGGAACGAACTGCCGTTGAAATTGAATTGACCAATTTCTCACACCTATTGATTTCGGATCGAGCGCAAAACTTGGGCAACATCATAATATGGTGGGAGGAGTCATTTGGTGAGTTTTGAGTGAAATCCAATCGCTAGAAGTATGGAATACACCAACCACTCCAATATGGAACGAACTGCCGTTGAACTTGAATTGTCCAATTTCTCACACCTATTGATTTCGGATCGAGCCCAAAACTCGGGCAACATCATAATATCGTGGGAGGAGTCATTTGGTGAGTTTTGAGTGAAATCCAATGGCTAGAAGTATGGAATACACCAACCACTCCAATTAGGAACGAACTGACGTTGAACTTGAATTGTCCAATTTGGAACACCTATTGATTTCGGATCGAGCCCAAAACTTGGGCAACATCATAATATGGTGGGAGGAGTCATTTGGTGAGTTTTGAGTGAAATCCAATCGCTAGAAGTATGGAATACACCAACCACTCCAATTAGGAACGAACTGCCGTTGAACTTGAATTGTCCAATTTGGAACACCTATTGATTTCGGATCGAGCCCAAAACTTGGGCAACAACATAATATGGTGGGAGGAGTCATTTGGTGACTTTTGAGTGAAATCCAATCGCTAGAAGTATGGAAAACACCAACCACTCCAATTTGGAACGAAATGCCGTTGAACTTTAATTGTCCAATTTGGAACACCTATTGATTTCGAATCGATCCCAAAACTTGGGCAACATCATAATATTGTGGGAGGAGTCATTTGGTGAGTTTTGAGTGAAATCCAATCGCTAGAAGTATGGAATACACCAACCACCCCAATTAGGAACGAACTGCCGTTGAACTTGAATTGTCCAATTTGGAACACCTATTGATTTCGGATCGAGCCCAAAACTTGGGCAACAACATAATATGGTGGGAGGAGTCATTTGGTGACTTTTGAGTGAAATCCAATCGCTAGAAGTATGGAAAACACCAACCACTCCAATTTGGAACGAAATGCCGTTGAACTTTAATTGTCCAATTTGGAACACCTATTGATTTCGAATCGATCCCAAAACTTGGGCAACATCATAATATTGTGGGAGGAGTCATTTGGTGAGTTTTGAGTGAAATCCAATCGCTAGAAGTATGGAATACACCAACCACCCCAATTAGGAACGAACTGCCGTTGAACTTGAATTGTCCAATTTGGAACACCTATTGATTTCGGATCGAGCCCAAAACTTGGGCAACATCATAATATGGTGGGAGGAGTCATTTGGTGAGTTTTGAGTGAAATCCAATCGCTAGAACTATGGAATACACCAACCACTCGAATTAGGAACGAACTGCCGTTGAACTTGAATTGTCCAATTTCTCACACCTATTGATTTCAGATCGAGCCCAAAACTCGGGCAACATCATAATATCGTGGGAGAAGTCATTTGGTGATTTTTGAGTGAAATCCAATCGCTAGAAGTATGGAATACACCAACCACTCCAATTAGGAACCAACTGCCGTTGAACTTGAATTGTCCAATTTGGAACACCTATTGATTTCGGATCGAGCCCAAAACTTGGGCAACATCATAATATGGTGGGAGGAGTCATTTGGTGAGTTTTGAGGGAAATCCAATCGCTAGAAGTATGGAATACACCAACCACTCCAATTACGAACGAACTGCCGTTGAACTTGAATTGTCCAATTTGTCACACCTATTGATTTCGGATCGAGCCCAAAACTCGGGCAGCATCATAATATGGTGGGAGGAGTCATTTGGTGAGTTTTGAGTGAAATCCAATCGCTAGAAGCATGGAATACACCAACCACTCCAATTAGGAACGAACTGCCGTTGAACTTGAATTGTCCAATTTGGAACACCTATTGATTTCGGATCAAGCCCAAAACTTGGGCATCATCATAATATGGTGGGAGGAGTCATTTGGTGAGTTTTGAGTGAAATCCAATCGCTAGAAGTATGGAATACACCAACCACTCCAATTTGGAACGAACTGCCGTTGAACTTGAATTGTCCAATTTCTCACACCTATTGATTTCGGATCGACCCCAAAACTTGGGCAACATCATAATATGGTGGGAGGAGTCATTTGGTGAGTTTTGAGTGAAATCCAATCGCTAGAAGTGTGGAATACACCAACCACTCCAATTAGGAACGAACTGCAGTTGAACTTGAATTGTCCAATTTCTCACACCTATTGATTTCGGATCGAGCCCAAAACTTGGGCAACATCATAATATGGTGGGAGGAGTAATTTGGTGAGTTTTGAGGGAAATCAAATCGCTAGAAGTATGGAATACACCAACCACTCCAATTAGGAAAGAACTGTCGTTGAACTTGAATTGTCCAATTTGTCACACCTATTGATTTCGGATCGATCCCAAAACTTGGGCAACATCATCATATGGTGGGAGGAGTCATTTAGTGAGTTTTGAGTGAAATCCAATCGCTAGAAGTATGGAATACACC
The DNA here is from genome assembly GCF_965620075.1 of Prunus avium. NCBI lineage: Eukaryota > Viridiplantae > Streptophyta > Magnoliopsida > Rosales > Rosaceae > Prunus > Prunus avium. The sequence continues at coordinate 31,671,313 of NC_142284.1, forward strand.
AACCACTCCAATTAGGAACGAACTGCCGTTGAACTTGAATTGTCCAATTTCTCACACCTATTGATTTCAGATCGAGCCCAAAACTTGGGCAACATCATAATGTGGTGGGAGGAGTCATTTGGTGAGTTTTGAGTGAAATCCAATCGCTAGAAGTACGGAATACACCAACCACTCCAATTAGGAACGAAATGCCGTTGAACTTGAATTGTCCAATTTGGAACACCTATTGATTTCGGATCGAGCCCAAAAGTTGGGCATCATCATAATATGGTGGGAGGAGTCATTTGGTGAGTTTTGAGTGAAATCCAATCGCTAGAAGTATGGAAAACCCCAACCACTCCAATTTGGAACGAAATGCCGTTGAACTTGAATTGTCCAATTTGGAACACCTATTGATTTCGGATCGAGCCCAAAACTTGGGGAACATCATAATATGGTGGGAGGAGTCATTTGGTGAGTTTTGAGTGAAATCCAATCGCTTGAAGTATGGAATACACCAACCACTCCAATGAGAAACGAACTGCCGTTGAACTTGAATTGTCCAATTTGGAACACCTACTGATTTCGGATCGAGCCCAAAACTTGGGCAACATCATAATATGGTGGGAGGAGTCATTTGGTGAGTTTTGAGTGAAATCCAATCACTAGAACTATGGAATACACCAACCACTCCAATTAGGAACGACCTGCCGTTGAACTTGAATTGTCCAATTTGGAACACCTATTGATTTCGGATCGAGCCCAAAACTTGGGCAACATCATAATATGGTGGGAGGAGTCGTTTGGTGAGTTTTCAGTGAAATCCAATCGCTAGAAGTATGAAATACACCAACCCCTCCAATTAGGAATGAACTGCCGTTCAAATTGAATTGACCAATTTCTCACACGTATTGATTTCGGATCGAGCCCAAAACTTGGGCAACATCATAATATGGTGGGAGGAGTCATTTGGTGAGTTTTGAGTGAAATCCAATGGCTAGAAGTATGGAATACACCAACCACTCCAATGAGAAACGAACTGCCGTTGAACTTGAATTGTCCAATTTGGAACACCTTCTGATTTCGGATTGAGCCCAAAACTTGGGCAACATCATAATATGGTGGGAGGAGTCATTTGGTGAGTTTTGATTGAAATCCAATCACTAGAACTATGGAATACACCAACCACTCCAATTAGGAACGACCTGCCGTTGAACTTGAATTGTCCAATTTCTCACACCTATTGATTTCGGATCGAGCCCAAAACTCGGGCAACATCATAATATCGTGGGAGAAGTCATTTGGTGAGTTTTGAGTGAAATCCAATGGCTAGAAGTATGGAATACACCAACCACTCCAATTAGGAACGAACTGCCGTTGAACTTGAATTGTCCAATTTGGAACACCTATTGATTTCGGATCGAACCCAAAACTTGGGCAACATCATAATATGGTGGGAGGAGTCATTTGGTGAGTTTTGAGTGAAATCCAATCGCTAGAAGTATGGAATACACCAACCACTCCAATTAGGAACGAACTGCCGTTGAACTTGAATTGTCCAATTTGGAACACCTATCGATTTCGGATCGAGCCCAAAACTTGGGCAACATCATAATATGGTGGGAGGAGTCATTTGGTGAGTTTTGAGTGAAATCCAATCGCTAGAAGTATGGAATACACCAACCACTCCAATTAGGAACCAACTGCCGTTGAACTTGAATTGTCCAATTTCTCACACCTATTGATTTCGGATCGAGTCCCAAAACTTAGGCAACATAATCATATGGTGGGAGGAGTCATTTGGTGAGTTTTGAGTGAAATCCAATCGCTAGAAGTATGGAATACACCAACCACTCCAATTAGGAACGAACTGCCGTTGAACTTGAATTGTCCAATTTCTCACACCTATTGATTTCGGATCGAGTCCCAAAACTTAGGCAACATCATCATATGGTGGGAGGAGTCATTTGGTGAGTTTTGAGTGAAATCCAATCGCTATAAGTATGGAATACACCAACCACTCCAATTAGGAACGAACTGCCGTTGAACTTGAATTGTCCAATTTCTCACACCTATTGATTTCGGATCGAGCCCAAAACTTGGGCAACATCATAATACGGTGGGAGGAGTCATTTGGTGAGTTTTGATTGAAATCCAATCGCTAGAAGTATGGAATACACCAACCACTCCAATTAGGAACGAACTGCCGTTGAACATGAATTGTCCAATTTGGAACACCTATTGATTTCGGATCGAGCCCAAAACTTGGGCAACATCATAATATGGTGGGAGGAGTCATTTGGTGAGTTTTGAGTGAAATCCAATCGCTTGAAGTATGGAATACACCAACCACTCCAATGAGAAACGAACTGCCGTTGAACTTGAATTGTCCAATTTGGAACACCTACTGATTTCGGATCGAGCCCAAAACTTGGGCAACATCATAATATGGTGGGAGGAGTCATTGGGTGAGTTTTGAGTGAAATCCAATCGCTAGAACTATGGAATACACCAACCACTCCAATTAGGAACGACCTGCCGTTGAACTTGAATTGTCCAATTTCTCACACCTATTGATTTCGGATCGAGCCCAAAACTCGGGCAACATCATAATATCGTGGGAGAAGTCATTTGGTGAGTTTTGAGTGAAATCCAACCGCTAGAAGTATGGAATACACCAACCACTCCAATTAGGAACGAACTGCCGTTGAACTTGAATTGTCCAATTTCTCACACCTATTGATTTCGGATCGAGTCCCAAACTTGGGCAACATCATAATATGGTGGGAGGAGTCATTTGGTGAGGTTTGAGTGAAATCCAATGGCTAGAAGTATGGAATACACCAACCACTCCAATTAGGAACGAACTGCCGTTGAACTTGAATTGTCCAATTTCTCACACCTATTGATTTCGGATCAAGCCCAAAACTTGGGCAACATCATAATATGGTGGGAGGAGTCATTTGGTGAGTTTTGAGTGAAATCCAATCGCTAGAAGTATGGAATACACCAACCACTCCAATTAGGTACGAACTGCCGTTGAACTTGAATTGTCCAATTTCTCACACCTATTGATTTCGGATCGAGCCCCAAACTTGGGCAACATCATAATATGGTGGGAGGAGTCATTCGGTGAGTTTTGAGTGAAATCCAATGGCTAGAAGTATGGAATACACCAACCACTCCAATTAGGAACGAACTGCCGTTGAAGTTGAACTGTCCAATTTCTCACACCTATTGATTTCGGATCGAGCCCAAAACTTGGGCAACATCATAATATGGTGGTAGGAGTCATTTGGTGAGTTTTGAGTGAAATCCAATCGATAGAAGTATGGAATACACCAACCACTCCAATTAGGAACGAACTGCCTTTGAACTTGAATTGTCCAATTTGGAACACCTATTGATTTCGGACCGAGCCCAAAACTTGGGCAACATCATAATATGGTGGGAGGAGTCATTTGGTGAGTTTTGATTGAAATCCAATCGCTAGAAGTTTGGAATACACCAACCACTCCAATTAGGAACGAACTGCGGTTGAACTTGAATTGTCCAATTTGGAACACCTATTGATTTCGGATCGATCCCAAAACTTGGGCAACATCATAATATGGTGGGAGGAGTCATTTGGTGAGTTTTGAGTGAAATCCAATCGCTTGAAGTATGGAATACACCAACCACTCCAATGAGAAACGAACTGCCGTTGAACTTGAATTGTCCAATTTGGAACACCTACTGATTTCGGATCGAGCCCAAAACTTGGGCAACATCATAATATGGTGGGAGGAGTCATTTGGTGAGTTTTGAGTGAAATCCAATCGCTAGAACTATGGAATACACCAACCACTCCAATTAGCAACGACCTGCCGTTGAACTTGAATTGTCCAATTTCTCACACCTATTGATTTCGGATCGAGCCCAAAACTCGGGCAACATCATAATATCGTGGGAGAAGTCATTTGGTGAGTTTTGAGTGAAATCCAATCGCTAGAAGTATGGAATACACCAACCACTCCAATTAGGAACGAACTGCCGTTGAAATTGAATTGACCAATTTCTCACACGTATTGATTTCGGATCGAGCCCAAAACTTGGGCAACATCATAATATGGTGGGAGGAGTCATTTGGTGAGTTTTGAGTGAAATCCAATCGCTAGAAGTATGTAATACACCAACCCCTCCAATTAGGAACGAACTGCCGTTCAAATTGAATTGACCAATTTCTCACACGTATTGATTTCGGATCGAGCCCAAAACTTGGGCAACATCATAATATGGTGGGAGGAGTCATTTGGTGAGTTTTGAGTGAAATCCAATCGCTAGAAGTATGGAATACACCAACCACTCCAATTAGGAACGAACTGCCGTTCAAATTGAATTGACGAATTTCTCACACCTATTGATTTCGGATCGATCCCAAAACTTGGGCAACATCAAAATATGGTGGGAGGAGTCATTTGGTGAGTTTAGAGTGAAATTTAAACGCTAGAAGTATGGAATACACCAACCACTCCAATTTGGAACGAACTGCCGTTGAACTTGAATTGTCCAATTTCTCACACCTATTGATTTCGGATCGAGCCCAAAACTTGCGCAACATCATAATATGGTGGGAGGAGTCATTTGGTGAGTTTTGAGTGAAATCCAATCGCTAGAAGTGTGGAATACACCAACCACTCCAATTAGGAACGAACTGCAGTTGAACTTGAATTGTCCAATTTCTCACACCTATTGATTTCGGATCGAGCCCAAAACTTGGGCAACATCATAATATGGTGGGAGGAGTAATTTGGTGAGTTTTGAGTGAAATCCAATCGCTAGAAGTATGGAATACACCAACCACTCCAATTAGGAAAGAACTGCCGTTGAACTTGAATTGTCCAATTTGTCACACCTATTGATTTCGGATCGATCCCAAAACTTGGGCAACATCATCATATGGTGGGAGGAGTCATTTGGTGAGTTTTCAGTGAAATCCAATCGCTAGAAGTATGGAATACACCAACCACTCCAATTAGGAACGAACTGCCGTTGAACTTGAATTGTCCAATTTGGAACACCTATCGATTTCGGATCGAGCCCAAAACTTGGGCAACATCATAATATGGTGGGAGGAGTCATTTGGTGAGTTTTGAGTGAAATCCAATCGCTAGAAGTATGGAATACACCAACCACTCCAATTAGGAACGAACTGCCGTTGAAATTGAATTGACCAATTTCTCACACGTATTGATTTCGGATCGAGCCCAAAACTTGGGCAACATCATAATATGGTGGGAGGAGTCATTTGGTGAGTTTTGAGTGAAATCCAATCGCTAGAAGTATGGAATACACCAACCACTCCAATTAGGAACGAACTACCATTGAACTTGAATTGTCCAATTTCTCACACCTATTGATTTCGGATCGAGCCCAAAACTCGGGCAACATCATAATATGGGGGGAGGAGTCATATGGTTCGTTTTGAGTGAAATCCAATCGCTAGAAGTATGGAATACACCAACCACTCCAATTAGGAACGAAATGCCGTTGAACTTGAATTGTCCAATTTGGAACACCTATTGATTTCGGATCGAGCCCAAAACTTGGGCAACATCATAATATGGTGGGAGGAGTCATTTGGTGAGTTTTGAGTGAAATCCAATCGCTAGAAGTATGGAATACAACAACCATTCAAATTAGGAACGAACTGCCGTTGAACTTGAATTGTCCAATTTGGAACACCTATTGATTTCGGATCGAGCCCAAAACTTGGGCAACATCATAATATGGTGGGAGGAGTCATTTGGTGAGTTTTGAGTGAAGTCCAATCACTAGATGTATGGAATACAACAACCACTCCAATTAGGAACGAACTGCCGTTGAACTTGAATTGTCCAATTTGGAACACCTACTGATTTCGGATCGAGCCCAAAACTTGGGCAACATCATAATATGGTGGGAGGAGTCATTTGGTGAGTTTTGAGTGAAATCCAATCGATAGAAGTATGGAATACAACAACCACTCCAATTAGGAACGAACTGCCGTTGAACTTGAATTGTCCAATTTGGAACACCTATTGATTTCGGATCGAGCCCAAAACTTGGGCAACATCATAATCTGGTGGGAGGAGTCATTTGGTGAGTTTTGAGTGAAATCCAATCGCTAGAAGTATGGAATACACCAACCACTCCAATTAGGAACGAACTGCCGTTGAACTTGAATTGTCCAATTTGGAACACCTATTGATTTCGGATCGAGCCCAAATCTTGGGCAACATCATAATATGGTGGGAGGAGTCATTTGGTGAGTTTTGAGTGAAATCCAATCGCTAGAAGTATGGAATACACCAACCACTCCAATTAGGAACGAACTGCCGTTGAACTTGAATTGTCCAATTTGGAACACCTACTGATTTCGGATCGAGCCCAAAACTTGGGCAACATCATAATATGGTGGGAGGAGTCATTTGGTGAGTTTTGAGTGAAATCCAATCGCTAGAACTATGGAATACACCAACCACTCCAATTAGGAACGAAGTGCCGTTGAACTTGAATTGTCCAATTTGGAACACCTACTGATTTCGGATCGAGGCCAAAACTTGGGCAACATCATAATATGGTGGGAGGAGTCATTTGGTGAGTTTTGAGTGAAATCCAATCGCTAGAACTATGGAATACACCAACCACTCCAATTAGGAACGAACTGCCGTTGAACTTGAATTGTCCAATTTCTCACACCTATTGATTTTGGATCGAGCCCAAAACTCGGGCAACATCATAATATCGTGGGAGAAGTCATTTGGTGAGTTTTGAGTGAAATCCAATCGCTAGAAGTATGGAATACACCAACCACTCCAATTAGGAACCAACTGCCGTTGAACTTGAATTGTCCAATTTGGAACACCTATTGATTTCGGATCGAGCCCAAAACTTGGGCAACATCATAATATGGTGGGAGGAGTCATTTGGTGAGTTTTGAGTGAAATCCAATCGCTAGAAGTATGGAATACACCAACCCCTCCAATTAGGAACGAACTGCCGTTCAAATTGAATTGACCAATTTCTCACACGTATTGATTTCGGATCGAGCCCAAAACTTGGGCAACATCATAATATGGTGGGAGAAGTCATTTGGTTAGTTTTGAGTGAAATCCAATCGCTAGAAGTATGGAATACACCAACCACTCCAATTAGGAACGAACTGCCGTTGAACTTGAATTGTCCAATTTGGAACACCTATTGATTTCGGATCGAACCCAAAACTTGGGCAACATCATAATATGGTGGGAGGAGTCATTTGGTGAGTTTTGAGTGAAATCCAATCGCTAGAAGTATGGAATACACCAACCACTCCAATTAGGAACGAACTGCCGTTGAACTTGAATTGTCCAATTTGGAACACCTACTGATTTCGGATCGAGCCCAAAACTTGGGCAACATCATAATATGGTGGGAGGAGTCATTTGGTGAGTTTTGAGTGAAATCCAATCGCTAGAACTATGGAATACACCAACCACTCCAATTAGGAACGAACTGCCGTTGAACTTGAATTGTCCAATTTCTCACACCTATTGATTTTGGATCGAGCCCAAAACTCGGGCAACATCATAATATCGTGGGAGAAGTCATTTGGTGAGTTTTGAGTGAAATCCAATTGCTAGAAGTATGGAATACACCAACCACTCCAATTAGGAAACAACTGCCGTTGAACTTGAATTGTCCAATTTGGAACACCTATTGATTTCGGATCGAGCCCAAAACTTGGGCAACATCATAATATGGTGGGAGGAGTCATTTGGTGAGTTTTGAGTGAAATCCAATCGCTAGAAGTATGGAATACACCAACCCCTCCAATTAGGAACGAACTGCCGTTCAAATTGAATTGACCAATTTCTCACACGTATTGATTTCCGATCGAGCCCAAAACTTGGGCAACATCATAATATGGTGGGAGAAGTCATTTGGTTAGTTTTGAGTGAAATCCAATCGCTAGAAGTATGGAATACACCAACCACTCCAATTAGGAACGAACTGCCGTTGAACTTGAATTGTCCAATTTGGAACACCTATTGATTTCGGATCGAACCCAAAACTTGGGCAACATCATAATATGGTGGGAGGAGTCATTTGGTGAGTTTTGAGTGAAATCCAATCGCTAGAAGTATGGAATACACCAACCACTCCAATTAGGAACGAACTGCCGTTGAACTTGAATTGTCCAATTTGGAACACCTATCGATTTCGGATCGAGCCCAAAACTTGGGCAACATCATAATATGGTGGGAGGAGTCATTTGGTGAGTTTTGAGTGAAATCCAATCGGTAGAAGTATGGAACACACCAACCACTCCAATTAGGAACGAACTGCCGTTGAACTTGAATTGTCCAATTTGGAACACCTATTGATTTCGGATCGAGCCCAAAACTTGGGCAACATCATAATATGGTGGGAGGAGTCATTTGGTGACTTTTGAGTGAAATCCAATCGCTAGAAGTATGGAAAACACCAACCATTCCAATTTGGAACGAAATGCCGTTGAACTTGAATTGTCCAATTTGGAACACCTATTGATTTCGGATCGAGCCCAAAACTAGGGCAACATCATAATATGGTGGGAGGAGTCATTTGGTGAGTTTTGAGTGAAATCCAATCGCTAGAAGTATGGAATACACCAACCACTCCAATTAGGAACGAACTTCAATTGTCCAATTTGGAACACCTATTGATTTCGGATCGAGCCCAAAACTTGGGCAACATCATAATATGGTGGGAGGAGTCATTTGGTGAGTTTTGAGTGAAATCCAATCGCTAGAAGTATGGAATACAACAACCACTCCAATTAGGAACGAACTGCCGTTGAACTTGAATTGTCCAATTTGGAACACCTATTGATTTCGGTTCGAGCCCAAAACTTGGGCAACATCATAATATGGTGGGAGGAGTCATTTGGTGACTTTTGAGTGAAATCCAATCGCTAGAAGTATGGAAAACACCAACCACTCCAATTTGGAACGAAATGCCGTTGAACTTGAGTTGTCCAATTTGGAACACCTATTGATTTCGGATCGAGCCCAAAACTTGGGCAACATCATAATATGGTGGGAGGAGTCATTTGGTGAGTTTTGAGTGAAATCCAATCGCTAGAAGTATGGAATACACCAACCACTCCAATTAGGAACGAACTGCCGTTGAACTTGAATTGTCCAATTTGGAACACCTACTGATTTCGGATCGAGCCCAAAACTTGGGCAACATCATAATATGGGGGGAGGAGTCATTTGGTGAGTTTTGAGTGAAATCCAATCGCTAGAACTATGGAATACACCAACCACTCCAATTAGGAACGAACTGCCGTTGAACTTGAATTGTCCAATTTCTCACACCTATTGATTTTGGATCGAGCCCAAAACTAGGGCAACATCATAATATCGTGGGAGAAGTCATTTGGTGAGTTTTGAGTGAAATCCAATGACTAGAACTATGGAATACACCAACCACTCCAATTAGGAACCAACTGCCGTTGAACTTGAATTGTCCAATTTCTCACACCTATTGATTTCGGATCGAGCCCAAAACTTGGGCAACATCATAATATGGTGGGAGGAGTCATTTCGTGAGTTTTGAGTGAAATCCAATCGCTAGAAGTATGGAATACACCAACCCCTCCAATTAGGAACGAACTGCCGTTCAAATTGAATTGACCAATTTCTCACACGTATTGATTTCGGATCGAGCCCAAAACTTGGGCAACATCATAATATGGTGGGAGAAGTCATTTGGTTAGTTTTGAGTGAAATCCAATCGCTAGAAGTATGGAATACACCAACCACTCCAATTAGGAATGAACTGCCGTTGAACTTGAATTGTCCAATTTGGAACACCTATTGATTTCGGATCGAACCCAAAACTTGGGCAACATCATAATATGGTGGGAGGAGTCATTTGGTGACTTTTGAGTGAAATCCAATCGCTAGAAGTATGGAAAACACCAACCACTCCAATTTGGAACGAAATGCCGTTGAACTTGAATTGTCCAATTTGGAACACCTATTGATTTCGGATCGAGCCCAAAACTTGGGCAACATCATAATATGGTGGGAGGAGTCATTTGGTGAGTTTTGAGTGAAATCCAATCGCTAGAAGTATGGAATACAACAACCACTCCAATTAGGAACGAACTGCCGTTGAACTTGAATTGTCCAATTTGGAACACCTACTGATTTCGGATCGAGCCCAAAACTTGGGCAACATCATAATTTGGTGGGAGGAGTCATTTGGTGAGTTTTGAGTGAAATCCAATCGCTAGAACTATGGAATACACCAACCACTCCAATTAGGAACGAACTGCCGTTGAACTTGAATTGTCCAATTTCTCACACCTATTGATTTTGGATCGAGCCCAAAACTCGGGCAACATCATAATATCGTGGGAGAAGTCATTTGGTGAGTTTTGAGTGAAATCCAATCGCTAGAAGTATGGAATACACCAACCACTCCAATTAGGAACCAACTGCCGTTGAACTTGAATTGTCCAATTTGGAACACCTATTGATTTCGGATCGAGCCCAAAACTTGGGCAACATCATAATATGGTGGGAGGAGTCATTTGGTGAGTTTTGAGTGAAATCCAATCGCTAGAAGTATGGAATACACCAACCCCTCCAATTAGGAACGAACTGCCGTTCAAATTGAATTGACCAATTTCTCACACGTATTGATTTCGGATCGAGCCCAAAACTTGGGCAACATCATAATATGGTGGGAGAAGTCATTTGGTTAGTTTTGAGTGAAATCCAATCGCTAGAAGTATGGAATACACCAACCACTCCAATTAGGAACCAACTGCCGTTGAACTTGAATTGTCCAATTTCTCACACCTATTGATTTTGGATCGAGCCCAAAACTCGGGCAACATCATAATATCGTGGGAGAAGTCATTTGGTGAGTTTTGAGTGAAATCCAATCGCTAGAAGTATGGAATACACCAACCACTCCAATTAGGAACCAACTGCCGTAGAACTTGAATTGTCCAATTTCTCACACCTATTGATTTCGGATCGAGCCCAAAACTTGGGCAAAATCATAATATGGTGGGAGGAGTCATTTGGTGAGTTTTGAGTGAAATCCAATCGCTAGAAGTATGGAATACTCCAACCACTCCAATTAGGAACGAACTGCCGTTCAAATTGAATTGACCAATTTCTCACACGTATTGATTTCGGATCGAGCCCAAAACTTGGGCAACATCATAATATGGTGGGAGGAGTCATTTGGTGAGTTTTGAGTGAAATCCAATCGCTAGAAGTATGGAATACACCAACCACTCCAATTAGGAACGAACTGCCGTTGAACTTGAATTGTCCAATTTGGAACACCTATTGATTTCGGATCGAGCCCAAAACTTGGGCAACATCATAATATGGTGGGAGGAGTCATTTGGTGAGTTTTGAGTGAAATCCAATCGCTAGAAGTATGGAATACACCAACCACTCCAATTAGGAACGAACTGCCGTTGAACTTGAATTGTCTAATTTCTCACACCTATTGATTTCGGATCGGGCCCCAAACTTGGGCAACGTCATAATATGGTGGGAGGAGTCATTCGGTGAGTTTTGAGTGAAATCCAATCGCTAGAAGTATGGAATACACCAACCACTCCAATTAGGTACGAACTGCCGTTGAACTTGAATTGTCCAATTTCTCACACCTATTGATTTCGGATCGGGCCCCAAACTTGGGCAACATCATAACATGGTGGGAGGAGTCATTTGGTGAGTTTTGAGTGAAATCCAATCGCTAGAAGTATGGAATACACCAACCACTCCAATTAGGTACGAACTACCGTTGAACTTGAATTGTCCAATTTCTCACACCTATTGATTTCGGATCGAGCCCCAAACTTGGGCAACATCATAATATGGTGGGAGGAGTCATTTGGTGAGTTTTGAGTGAAATCCAATCGCTAGAAGTATGGAATACAACAACCACTCCAATTAGGAACGAACTGCCGTTGAACTTGAATTGTCCAATTTGGAACACCTACTGATTTCGGATCGAGCCCAAAACTTGGGCAACATCATAATTTGGTGGGAGGAGTCATTTGGTGAGTTTTGAGTGAAATCCAATCGCTAGAACTATGGAATACACCAACCACTCCAATTAGGAACGAACTGCCGTTGAACTTGAATTGTCCAATTTCTCACACCTATTGATTTTGGATCGAGCCCAAAACTCGGGCAACATCATAATATCGTGGGAGAAGTCATTTGGTGAGTTTTGAGTGAAATCCAATCGCTAGAAGTATGGAATACACCAACCACTCCAATTAGGAACCAACTGCCGTTGAACTTGAATTGTCCAATTTGGAACACCTATTGATTTCGGATCGAGCCCAAAACTTGGGCAACATCATAATATGGTGGGAGGAGTCATTTGGTGAGTTTTGAGTGAAATCCAATCGCTAGAAGTATGGAATACACCAACCCCTCCAATTAGGAACGAACTGCCGTTCAAATTGAATTGACCAATTTCTCACACGTATTGATTTCGGATCGAGCCCAAAACTTGGGCAACATCATAATATGGTGGGAGAAGTCATTTGGTTAGTTTTGAGTGAAATCCAATCGCTAGAAGTATGGAATACACCAACCACTCCAATTAGGAACCAACTGCCGTTGAACTTGAATTGTCCAATTTCTCACACCTATTGATTTTGGATCGAGCCCAAAACTCGGGCAACATCATAATATCGTGGGAGAAGTCATTTGGTGAGTTTTGAGTGAAATCCAATCGCTAGAAGTAGGGAATACACCAACCACTCCAATTAGGAACCAACTGCCGTAGAACTTGAATTGTCCAATTTCTCACACCTATTGATTTCGGATCGAGCCCAAAACTTGGGCAAAATCATAATATGGTGGGAGGAGTCATTTGGTGAGTTTTGAGTGAAATCCAATCGCTAGAAGTATGGAATACACCAACCACTCCAATTAGGAACGAACTGCCGTTCAAATTGAATTGACCAATTTCTCACACGTATTGATTTCGGATCGAGCCCAAAACTTGGGCAACATCATAATATGGTGGGAGGAGTCATTTGGTGAGTTTTGAGTGAAATCCAATCGCTAGAAGTATGGAATACACCAACCACTCCAATTAGGAATGAACTGCCGTTGAACTTGAATTGTCCAATTTGGAACACCTATTGATTTCGGATCGAACCCAAAACTTGGGCAACATCATAATATGGTGGGAGGAGTCATTTGGTGACTTTTGAGTGAAATCCAATCGCTAGAAGTATGGAAAACACCAACCACTCCAATTTGGAACGAAATGCCGTTGAACTTGAATTGTCCAATTTGGAACACCTATTGATTTCGGATCGAGCCCAAAACTTGGGCAACATCATAATATGGTGGGAGGAGTCATTTGGTGAGTTTTGAGTGAAATCCAATCGCTAGAAGTATGGAATACAACAACCACTCCAATTAGGAACGAACTGCCGTTGAACTTGAATTGTCCAATTTGGAACACCTACTGATTTCGGATCGAGCCCAAAACTTGGGCAACATCATAATTTGGTGGGAGGAGTCATTTGGTGAGTTTTGAGTGAAATCCAATCGCTAGAACTATGGAATACACCAACCACTCCAATTAGGAACGAACTGCCGTTGAACTTGAATTGTCCAATTTCTCACACCTATTGATTTTGGATCGAGCCCAAAACTCGGGCAACATCATAATATCGTGGGAGAAGTCATTTGGTGAGTTTTGAGTGAAATCCAATCGCTAGAAGTATGGAATACACCAACCACTCCAATTAGGAACCAACTGCCGTTGAACTTGAATTGTCCAATTTGGAACACCTATTGATTTCGGATCGAGCCCAAAACTTGGGCAACATCATAATATGGTGGGAGGAGTCATTTGGTGAGTTTTGAGTGAAATCCAATCGCTAGAAGTATGGAATACACCAACCCCTCCAATTAGGAACGAACTGCCGTTCAAATTGAATTGACCAATTTCTCACACGTATTGATTTCGGATCGAGCCCAAAACTTGGGCAACATCATAATATGGTGGGAGAAGTCATTTGGTTAGTTTTGAGTGAAATCCAATCGCTAGAAGTATGGAATACACCAACCACTCCAATTAGGAACCAACTGCCGTTGAACTTGAATTGTCCAATTTCTCACACCTATTGATTTTGGATCGAGCCCAAAACTCGGGCAACATCATAATATCGTGGGAGAAGTCATTTGGTGAGTTTTGAGTGAAATCCAATCGCTAGAAGTATGGAATACACCAACCACTCCAATTAGGAACCAACTGCCGTAGAACTTGAATTGTCCAATTTCTCACACCTATTGATTTCGGATCGAGCCCAAAACTTGGGCAAAATCATAATATGGTGGGAGGAGTCATTTGGTGAGTTTTGAGTGAAATCCAATCGCTAGAAGTATGGAATACTCCAACCACTCCAATTAGGAACGAACTGCCGTTCAAATTGAATTGACCAATTTCTCACACGTATTGATTTCGGATCGAGCCCAAAACTTGGGCAACATCATAATATGGTGGGAGGAGTCATTTGGTGAGTTTTGAGTGAAATCCAATCGCTAGAAGTATGGAATACACCAACCACTCCAATTAGGAACGAACTGCCGTTGAACTTGAATTGTCCAATTTGGAACACCTATTGATTTCGGATCGAGCCCAAAACTTGGGCAACATCATAATATGGTGGGAGGAGTCATTTGGTGAGTTTTGAGTGAAATCCAATCGCTAGAAGTATGGAATACACCAACCACTCCAATTAGGAACGAACTGCCGTTGAACTTGAATTGTCTAATTTCTCACACCTATTGATTTCGGATCGGGCCCCAAACTTGGGCAACGTCATAATATGGTGGGAGGAGTCATTCGGTGAGTTTTGAGTGAAATCCAATCGCTAGAAGTATGGAATACACCAACCACTCCAATTAGGTACGAACTGCCGTTGAACTTGAATTGTCCAATTTCTCACACCTATTGATTTCGGATCGGGCCCCAAACTTGGGCAACATCATAACATGGTGGGAGGAGTCATTTGGTGAGTTTTGAGTGAAATCCAATCGCTAGAAGTATGGAATACACCAACCACTCCAATTAGGTACGAACTACCGTTGAACTTGAATTGTCCAATTTCTCACACCTATTGATTTCGGTTCGAGCCCCAAACTTGGGCAACATCATAATATGGTGGGAGGAGTCATTTGGTGAGTTTTGAGTGAAATCCAATCGCTAGAAGTATGGAATACAACAACCACTCCAATTAGGAACGAACTGCCGTTGAACTTGAATTGTCCAATTTGGAACACCTACTGATTTCGGATCGAGCCCAAAACTTGGGCAACATCATAATTTGGTGGGAGGAGTCATTTGGTGAGTTTTGAGTGAAATCCAATCGCTAGAACTATGGAATACACCAACCACTCCAATTAGGAACGAACTGCCGTTGAACTTGAATTGTCCAATTTCTCACACCTATTGATTTTGGATCGAGCCCAAAACTCGGGCAACATCATAATATCGTGGGAGAAGTCATTTGGTGAGTTTTGAGTGAAATCCAATCGCTAGAAGTATGGAATACACCAACCACTCCAATTAGGAACCAACTGCCGTTGAACTTGAATTGTCCAATTTGGAACACCTATTGATTTCGGATCGAGCCCAAAACTTGGGCAACATCATAATATGGTGGGAGGAGTCATTTGGTGAGTTTTGAGTGAAATCCAATCGCTAGAAGTATGGAATACACCAACCCCTCCAATTAGGAACGAACTGCCGTTCAAATTGAATTGACCAATTTCTCACACGTATTGATTTCGGATCGAGCCCAAAACTTGGGCAACATCATAATATGGTGGGAGAAGTCATTTGGTTAGTTTTGAGTGAAATCCAATCGCTAGAAGTATGGAATACACCAACCACTCCAATTAGGAACCAACTGCCGTTGAACTTGAATTGTCCAATTTCTCACACCTATTGATTTTGGATCGAGCCCAAAACTCGGGCAACATCATAATATCGTGGGAGAAGTCATTTGGTGAGTTTTGAGTGAAATCCAATCGCTAGAAGTAGGGAATACACCAACCACTCCAATTAGGAACCAACTGCCGTAGAACTTGAATTGTCCAATTTCTCACACCTATTGATTTCGGATCGAGCCCAAAACTTGGGCAAAATCATAATATGGTGGGAGGAGTCATTTGGTGAGTTTTGAGTGAAATCCAATCGCTAGAAGTATGGAATACACCAACCACTCCAATTAGGAACGAACTGCCGTTCAAATTGAATTGACCAATTTCTCACACGTATTGATTTCGGATCGAGCCCAAAACTTGGGCAACATCATAATATGGTGGGAGGAGTCATTTGGTGAGTTTTGAGTGAAATCCAATCGCTAGAAGTATGGAATACACCAACCACTCCAATTAGGAACGAACTGCCGTTGAACTTGAATTGTCCAATTTGGAACACCTATTGATTTCGGATCGAGCCCAAAACTTGGGCAACATCATAATATGGTGGGAGGAGTCATTTGGTGAGTTTTGAGTGAAATCCAATCGCTAGAAGTATGGAATACACCAACCACTCCAATTAGGAACGAACTGCCGTTCAACTTGAATTGTCTAATTTCTCACACCTATTGATTTCGGATCGGGCCCCAAACTTGGGCAACGTCATAATATGGTGGGAGGAGTCATTCGGTGAGTTTTGAGTGAAATCCAATCGCTAGAAGTATGGAATACACCAACCACTCCAATTAGGTACGAACTGCCGTTGAACTTGAATTGTCCAATTTCTCACACCTATTGATTTCGGATCGGGCCCCAAACTTGGGCAACATCATAACATGGTGGGAGGAGTCATTTGGTGAGTTTTGAGTGAAATCCAATCGCTAGAAGTATGGAATACACCAACCACTCCAATTAGGTACGAACTACCGTTGAACTTGAATTGTCCAATTTCTCACACCTATTGAATTCGGATCGAGCCCCAAACTTGGGCAACATCATAATATGGTGGGAGGAGTCATTTGGTGAGTTTTGAGTGAAATCCAATGGCTAGAAGTATGGAATACACCAACCACTCCAATTAGGAAAGAACTGCCGTTGAAGTTGAACTGTCCAATTTCTCACACCTATTGATTTCGGATCGATCCCAAAACTCGGGCAACATCATAATATCGTGGGAGAAGTCATTTGGTGAGTTTTGAGAGAAATCCAATCGCTAGAAGTATGGAATACACCAACCACTCCAATTAGGAACGAACTGCCGTTGAACTTGAATTGTCCAATTTGTCACACCAATTGATTTCGGATTGATCCCAAAACTTGGGCAACATCATCATATGGTGGGAGGAGTCATTTGGTGAGTTTTGAGTGAAATCCAATCGCTAGAAGTATGGAGTACACCAACCACTCCAATTAGGAACGAACTGCCGTTGAACTTGAATTGTCCAATTTCTCACACCTATTGATTTCGGATCGAGCACAAAACTTGGGCAACATCATAATATGGAGGGAGGAGTCATTTGGTGAGTTTTGAGTGAAATCCAATCGCTAGAAGTATGGAATACACCAACCACTCCAATTAGGGAAGAACTGCCGTTGAACTTGAATTGTCCAATTTGTCACACCTATTGATTTCGGATCGATCCCAAAACTTGGGCAACATCATCATATGGTGGGAGGAGTCATTTGGTGAGTTTTGAGTGAAATCCAATCGCTAGAAGTATGGAATACACCAACCACTCCAATTAGGAACGAACTGCCGTTGAACTTGAATTGTCCAATTTGGAACAGCTATTGATTTCGGACCGAGCCCAAAACTTGGGCAACATCATAATATGGTGGGAGGAGTCATTTTGGTGAGTTTTGAGTGAAATTCAATCGCTAGAACTATGGAATACACCAACCACTCCAATTAGTAACGAACTGCCGTTGAACTTGAATTGTCCAATTTCTCACACCTATTGATTTCGGATCGAGCCCCAAACTTGGGCAACATCATAATATGGTGGGAGGAGTCATTTGGTGAGTTTTGAGTGAAATCCAATCGCAAGAAGTATAGAATACACCAACCACTCCAATTAGGAACGAACTGCCGTTGAACTTGAATTGTCCAATTTCTCACACCTATTGATTTCGGATCGAGCCCAAAACGTGGGCAACGTCATAATATGGTGGGAGGAGTCATTCGGTGAGTTTTGAGTGAAATCCAATCGCTAGAAGTATGGAATACACCAACCACTCCAATTAGGTACGAACTGCCGTTGAACTTGAATTGTCCAATTTCTCACACCTATTGATTTCGGATCTGGCCCCAAACTTGGGCAACATCATAATATGGTGGGAGGAGTCATTTGGTGAGTTTTTAGTGAAATCCAATCGCTAGAAGTATGGAATACACCAACCACTCCAATTAGGAACGAACTGCCGTTGAACTTGAATTGTCCAATTTGGAACACCTATTGATTTCGGATCGAGCCCAAAACTTGGGCAACATCATAATATGGTGGGAGGAGTCATTTGGTGAGCTTTGAGTGAAATCCAATCGCTAGAAGTATGGAATACACCTACCACTCCAATTAGGAACGAACTGCCGTTGAACTTGAATTGTCCAATTTGGAACACCTATTGATTTCGGATCGAGCCCACAACTTGGGCAACAACATAATATGGTGGGATGAGTCATTTAGTGAGTTTTGAGTCAAATCCAATCGCTAGAAGTATGGAATACACCAACCACTCCAACTAGGAACGAACTGCCGTTGAACTTGAATTGTCCAATTTGGAACACCTATTGATTTCGGATCGAGCCCACAACTTGGGCAACAACATAATATGGTGGGAGGAGTCATTTGGTGAGTTTTGAGTGAAATCCAATCGCTAGAAGTATGGAATACACTAACCACTCCAATTAGTAACGAACTGCCGTTGAACTTGAATTGTCCAATTTCTCACACCTATTGATTTCGGATCGAGCCCCAAACTTGGGCAACATCATAATATGGTGGGAGGAGTCATTTTGCCAGTTTTGAGTGAAATCCAATCGGTAGAAGTATGGAATACACCAACCACTCCAATTAGGAACGACATGCCATTGAAATTGAATTGACCAATTTCTCACACCTATTGATTTCGGATCGATCCCAAAACTTGTGCAACTTCATAATATGGTGGGAGGAGTCATTTGGTTCGTTTTGAGTGAAATCCAATCGCTAGAAGTACGGAATACACCAACCACTCCAATTAGGAACGAACTGCCGTTGAACTTGAATTGTCCAATTTCTCGCACCTATTGATTTCGGATCGAGCCCCAAACTTGGGCAACATCATAATATGGTGGGAGTAGTCATTTGGTGAGTTTTGAGTGAAATCCAATGGCTAGAAGTATGTAATACACCAACCACTCCAATTAGGAACGAACTGCCGTTGAACTTGAATTGTCCAATTTGGAACACCTATTGATTTCGGATCGAGCCCAAAACTTGGGCAACGTCATAATATGGTGGGAGGAGTCATTTGGTGAGTTTTGAGTGAAATCCAATCGCTAGAAGTATGGAATTCACCAACCACTCCAATTAGGAACGAACTGCCGTTGAACTTGAATTGTCAAATTTGGAACACCTACTGGTTTCGGATCGAGCCCAAAACTTGGGCAACATCATAATATGGTGGGAGGAGTCATTTGGTGAGTTTTGAGTGAAATCCAATCGCTAGAAGTATGGAATACACCAACCACTCCAATTAGGAACGAACTGCCGTTGAACTTGAATTGTCCAATTTGGAACACCTATTGATTTCGGATCGAGCCCAAAACTTGGGCAACATCATAATATGGTGGGAGGAGTCATTTGGTGAGTTTTGAGTGAAATCCAATCGCAAGAAGTATGGAATACACCAACCACTCCAACTAGGAACGAACTTCCGTTGAACTTGAATTGTCCAATTTCTCACACCTATTGATTTCGGATCGAGCCCAAAACTTGGGCAACATCATAATATGGTGGGAGGAGTCATTTGGTGAATTTTGAGTGAAATCCAATCGCAGGAAGTATGGAATACACCAACCACTGCAATTAGGAACGAACTGCCGTTGAACTTGAATTGTCCAATTTCGAACACCTATTGATTTCGGATCGAGCCCAAAACTTGGGCAACATCATAATATGGTGGGAGGAGTCAATTGGTGAGGTTTGAGTGAAATCCAATCACTAGAAGTATGGAATACACCAACCACTCCAATTAGGAACGAACTGCCGTTGAACTCTAATTGTCAAATTTGGAAGACCTTGATTTCGGATCGAACCCAAAACTTGGCCAACATCATAATATGGTGGGAGGAGTCAATTGGTGAGTTTTGATTGAAATCCAATCGCTAGAAGTATGGAATACACCACCCACTCCAATTAGGAACGAACTGCCGTTGAACTTGAATTGTCCAATTTGGAACACCTATTGATTTCGTATCGAGCCCAAAACTTGGGCAACGTCATAATATGGTGGGAGGAGTCATTTGGTGAGTTTTAAGTGAAATCCAATCGCTAGAAGTATGGAATACACCAACCACTCCAATTAGGAACGAACTGCCGTTGAACTTGAATTGTCCAATTTGGAACACCTATTGATTTCGTATCGAGCCCAAAACTTGGGCAACGTCATAATATGGTGGGAGGAGTCATTTGGTGAGTTTTAAGTGAAATCCAATCGCTAGAAGTATGGAATACACCAACCACTCCAATTAGGAACGAACTGCCGTTGAACTCTAATTGTCAAATTTGGAAGACCTATTGATTTCGGATCGAGCTCAAAACTTGGGCAACATAATAATATGGTGGGAGGAGTCATTTGGTGAGTTTTGAGTGAAATCCAATCGCTACAAGTATGGAATACACCAACCACTCCAATTAGGAACGAACTGCCGTTCAACTTGAATTGTCCAATTTCTCACACCTATTGATGTCGGATCGAGCCCAAAACTTGGGCAACATCATAATATGGTGGGAGGAGTCATTTGGTGAGTTTTGAGTGAAATCCAATCGCAAGAAGTATGGAATACACCAACCACTCCAATTAGGAACGAACTGCCGTTGAACTTGAATTGTCCAATTTGGAACACCTATTGATTTCGGATCGAGCCCAAAACTTGGGCAACATCATAATATGGTGGGAGTAGTCAATTGGTGAGTTTTGAGTGAAATCCAATCGCTAGAAGTATGGAATACAAAAACCACTCCAATTAGGAACGAACTGCCGTTGAACTTGAACTGTCCAATTTGGAACACCTATTGATTTCGTATCGAGCCCAAAACTTGGACAACGTCATAATATGGTGGGAGGAGTCATTTGGTGAGTTTTGAGTGAAATCCAATCGCTAGAAGTATGGAATACACCAACCACTCCAATTAGGAACGAACTGCCGTTGAACTTGAATTGTCCAATTTCTCACACTTATTGATTTTGGATCGAGCCCCAAACTTGGGCAACATCATAATATGGTGGGAAGAGTCATTTGGTGAGTTTTGGGTGAAATCCAACTGCTAGAAGTATGGAATACACCAACCACTCCAATTAGGAACGGACTGCCGTTGAACTTGAATTGTCCAATTTCTCACACCTATTAATTTCAGATCGATCCCCAAACTTGGGCAACATCAGAATATGGTGGGACGAGTCATTTCGTGAGTTTTGAGTGCAATCCAATCGCTAGAAGTATGGAATACGCCATCAACTCCAATTAGGAACGAATTGCCGTTGAACTTGAATTGTCCAATTTCTTTCACCTCTTGATTTCGGATCGAGCCCAAAACTTGGGCAACCTCATAATATGGTGGGAGGAGTCATTTGGTGAGTTTTGAGTGAAATCCAATTGCAAGAAGTATGGAATACACCAACCACTCCAATTAGGAACGAACTGCCGTTTAACTCGAATTGTCCAATTTCTTTCACCTATTGATTTTGGATCGAGTCCAAAACTTGGGCAACATCATAATATGGTGGGAGGAGTCATTTGGTGATTTTTAAGTGAAATCCAATCGCTAGAAGTATGGAATACACCAACCACTCCAATTAGGAACGAACTGCCGCTGAACTTCAATTGTCCAATTTCTCACACCTATTGATTTCAGATCGAGCCCAAAACTTGGGCAACATCTTAATATGGTGGGAGGAGTCATTTGGTGAGTTTTGAGTGAAATCCAATTGCTAGAAGTACAGAATACACCAACCACTCCAATTAGGAACGAACTGCCGTTGAACATGAATTGTCCAATTTCTCACACCTATTGATTTTTATCTAGCCCCAAACATGGCCAGCATCATAATATGGTGGGAGGAGTCATTTGGTGAGTTTTGAGTGAAATCCAATCGCTAGAAGCGTGGAATACACCAACAACTCCAATTAGGAACGAACTGCCGTTGAACTTGAATTGTCCAATTTCTCACACCTATTGATTTCGGATCGAGCCCCAAACTTGGGCAACATCATAATATGGTCTGAGGAGTCATTTGGTGAGTTTTGAGTGAAATCCAATCGCTAGAAGTTTGGAATACACCAACTACTCCAATTTGGAATGAACTGTCGTTGAACTTGAATTGTCTAATTTCTCACACCAATTGATTTCGGATCGAGCCCAAAACTTGGGCAACATGGTAATCTGGTGTCAGGAGTCATTTGGTGAGCTTTGAGTGAAATCCAATCGCTAGAAGTATGGAATACACCAACCACTCCAATTAGGAACGAACTGCCGTTGAACTTGAATTGTCCAATTTCTCACACCTATTGATTTCGTATCGAGCCCAAAACTTGGGCAACACGATAATCTGGTGTTAGGAGTCAGTTGGAGAGTTTTGAGTGAAATCCAATCGCTAGATGTATGGAATACACCAACCACTCCAATTAGGAATGAACTGCCGTTGAACTTGAATTGTCCAATTTCTCACACCTATTAATTTCGGATCGAGCCCAAAACTTGGGCAACAAGATAATATGGTGGGAGGAGAGATTTCGTGAGTTTTGACGGAAATCCAAACTCTAGATGTATGGAATACACCAACCACTCCAATTAGGAACGAACTGCCGTTGAACTGGATTTGTCCAATTTCTCACACCTATTGATTTCGGATCGAGCCCAGAACTTGGGTAACTTCATAATATGGTGGGAGGAGTCATTTGGTTAGTTTTGAGTGAAATCCAGTCTTTAGAAGTACAGAATACACCAACCACTTTAATTTGGAATGAACTGCCGTTGAACTTGAATTGTCCAATTTCTCACACCTATTGATTTCGGATCGAGCCCAAAACTTGGGCAACATCATAATATTGTGGGAGGAGTCATTTGGTGAGTTTTGAGTGAAATCCAATCGCTAGAAGTATGGAATACACCAACCACTCCAATTAGGAACGAACTGCCGTTGAACTTGAATTGTCCAATTTCTCACACCTATTGATTTCGGATCGAGCCCCAAACTTGGGCAACATCATAATATGGTGGGAGGAGTCATTTGGTGAGTTTTGAGTGAAATCCAATCGCTAGAAGTATGGCATACACGAACCACTCCAATTAGGAACGAACTGCCGCTGAACTTGAATTGTCCAATTTCTCACACCTATTGATTTCGGATCGAGCCCAAAACTTGGGCAACATGATAATCTGGTGTTAGGAGTCAGTTGGTGAGTTTTGAGTGAAATCCAATCGATAGAAGTATGGAATACACCAACCACTCCGATTAGGAACGAACTGGCGTTGAAATTGAATTGACCAATTTCTCACACCTATTGATTTCAGATCGATCCCAAAACTTGGGCAACATCATAATATGGTGGGAGGAGTCATTTGGTGAGTTTTGAGTGAAATCCAATCGCTAGAAGTATGGAATACACCAACCACTCCAATTAGGAACGAACTGCCGTTGAACTTGAACTGTCCAATTTCTCACACCTATTGATTTCGGATCGAGCCCCAAACTTGGGCAACATCGTAATATGGTGGGGGGAGTCCTTTGGTGAGTTTTGAGTGAATTCCAATCGCTAGAAGTATGGAATACACCAACAACTCCAATTAGGAACGAACTGCCGTTGAACTTGAATTGTCCAATTTCTCACACCTATTGATTTCGGATCGAGCCCAAAACTTGGGCAACATGATAATCTGGTGTTAGGAGTCAGTTGGTGAGTTTTGAGTGAAATCCAATCGATAGATGTATGGAATACACCAACCACTCCAATTAGGAACGAACTGTCGTTGAACTTGAATTGTCCAATTTCTCACACCTATTGATTTCGGATCGAGCCCAAAACTTGGACAACATGATAATCTGGTGTTAGGAGTCAGTTGGAGAGTTTTGAGTGAAATCCAATCGCTAGAAGTATGGAATACACCAACCACTCCAATTAGGAACGAACAGCCGTTGAACTGGAATTGTCCAATTTCTCACACCTATTGATTTCGGATCGAGCCCCAAACTTGGGCAACATCATAATATGGTGGGAGGAGTCATTTGGTGAGTTTTGAGTGAAATCCAATCGCTTGAAGTATTGAATACACCAACCACTCCAATTAGGAACGAACTGCCGTTGAACTTGAATTGTCCAATTTCTCACACCTATTAATTTCGGATCGAGCCCAAAACTTGGGCAACATCATAATATTGTGGGAGGAGTCATTTGGTGTGTTTTGAGGGAAATCCAATCACTAGATGTGTGGAATAAACCAACCACCCCTATTAGGAACGAACTGCCGTTGAACTTGAATTTTCCAATTTCTCACACCTATTGATTTCGGATCGAGCCCAAAACTTGGGCAACATCATAATATGGGGGGAGGAGTCATTTGGTGAGTTTTGAGTGAAATCCAATCGCTAGAAGTATGGAATACAACAACTACTCCGGTTAGGAACGAACTGGCGCTGAAATTGAATTGACCAATTTCCTACTCCTATTGATTTCGGATTGAGCCCAAAACTTGGGCAACATCATAATATGGTGGGAGGAGTCATTTGGTGAGTTTTGAGTGAAATCCAATCGCTAGAAGTATGGAATACACCAACCACTCCAATTAGGAACGAACTGCCGTTGAACTTGAATTGTCCAATTTCTCACACCTATCGATTTCGGATAGAGCCCCAAACTTGGGCAACATCATAATATGGTGGGAGGAGTCATTTGGTGAGTTTTGAGTGAAATCCAATCGCTAGAAGTATGGCATACACCAACCACTCCAATTAGGAACGAACTGCCGTTGAACTTGAATTTTCCAATTTGGAACACCTATTGATTTCGGATCAAGCCCAAAACTTGGGCAACATCATAATATGGCAGGAGGAGTCATTTGGTGAGTTTTGAGTGAAATCCAATCGCTAGAAGTATGGAATCCAACAACTACTCCGATTAGGAACGAACTGGCGTTGAAATTGAATTGACCAATTTCTCACACCTATTGATTTCGGATCGAGCCCAAAACTTGGGCAACATCATAATATGGTGGGAGGAGTCATTTGGTGAGTTTTGAGTGAAATCCAATCGCTAGAAGTATGGAATACACCAACCACTCCAATTAGGAACGAACAGCCGTTGAACTGGAATTGTCCAATTTCTCACACCTATTGATTTCGGATCGAGCCCCAAACTTGGGCAACATCATAATATTGTGGGAGGAGTCATTTGGTGAGTTTTGAGTGAAATCCAATCGCTAGAAGTATTGAATACACCAACCACTCCAATTAGGAACGAACTGCCGTTGAACTTGAATTGTCCAATTTCTCACACCTATTGATTTCGGATCGAGCCCCAAACTTGGGCAACATCATAATATGGTGGGAGGAGTCATTGTGAGTTTTGAGTGAAATCCAATCGCTAGAAGTATGGCATACACCAACCACTCCAATTAGGAACGAACTGTCGTTGAACTTGAATTGTCCAACTTCTCACACCTATTGATTTCGTATCGAGCCCCAAACTTGGGCAACATCAAAATATGGCGGGAGGAGTCATTTGGTGAGTTTTGAGTGAAATCCAATCGCTAGAAGTATGGAATACACCAACCACTCCAATTAGGAACGAACTGCTGTTGAACGTGAATTGTCCAATTTCTCACACCTATTGATTTCGGATCGAGCCCAAAAGTTGGGCAACATCATAATATGGTGGGAGGAGTCATTTGGTTAGTTTTGAGTGAAATCCAATCGCTAGAAGTATGGAATACACCAACCACTCCAATTAGGAACGAACTGCCGTTGAACTTGAATTGTCCAATTTGGAACACCTATTGGTTTCGCCTCGAACCCAAAACTTGGGCAACATCATAATATGGTGGGAGGAGTCATTTGGTGAGTTTTGAGTGAAATCCAATCGCTAGAAGTATGGCATACAACAACTACTCCGATTAGGAAGGAACTGGCGTTGAAATTGAATTGACCAATTTCTCACTCCTACTAATTTCGGATCGAGCCCAAAACCTGGGCAACATCATAATATGGTGGGAGGAGTCATTTGATGAGTTTTGAGTGAAATCCAATCGCTAGAAGTATGGAATACACCAACCACTCCAATTAGGAACGAACTGCCGTTGAACTTGAATTGTCCAATTTCTCACACCTATTGATTTCGGATCGAGCCCCAAACTTGGGCAACATCATAATATGGTGGGAGGAGTCATTTGCTGAGTTTTGAGTGAAATCCAAACGCTAGAAGTATGGAATACACCAACCACTCCAATTAGGAACGAACTGCCGTTCAACTTGAATTGTCCAATTTTGAACACCTATTGATTTCGGATCGAGCCCAAAACTTGGGCAACATCATAATATGGTGGGAGGAGTCATTTGGTGAGTTTTGAGTGAAATCCAATCGCTAGAGGTATGGAATACACCAACCACCCCAATTAGGAACGAACTGCCGTTGAACTTCAATTGTGGGTATCGTACCTGTTAAACCCTCAGGAGACACAACTCCTCCTACTTGGGATGCCTAGAGGTTTAAAGGCTTGTTGCATACGCTCAATGCAATCGAGTTACCTACGAAAGTGGTCTAGTTAACTTCTTATTTTGTTTTATTTTTCTTCGCTTTCCTTTTGTTTTGCTTGAGGACTAGCAAAATCTAGGTTTGGGGGTATTTGATCGGTTCATAATTGTATATCATTTTGTACCCTTCTAGCTTATGATTTGGTTATGTTTTTGAGTTAAACTTGTGCTTTTAATCCTTTTTGTGTTTATCTTTCAGTTCATTGAGCTTTAGGTAATAATGATGGCTTTAGAGAGCATAATTCATGCAATTCAAGCATGTTAAGGCCTAATTTGGATGAATGGATGAAGAGCTTAAAGACAAACTCATTTTGGCTACAGCCCCCTGCCAGTCCAGTTCCGTAGGTCATATTGCAAGCTTTGTTTCAACAACCTACATAGCTCGAATGAGGCCACATTCTTCATGAAAGTTGTTCCAATTGGTGTGTACTATAACATATCCAACATTCAGCCCCATTGGATAAATCTGGAGTCCGTTACCTAGCAAACACAGAACCATGCTCAGGATGGATCTTATCAGCGCGGAAAATGGGTTAGCAATTTGTTTCGGCCTTAACTTCTTCCTCCGACCTTGGATTGGCCCAAATAACATATGGCTGGAAAGAAGACATTCTGAACTTCAATTTCGAGTGCTTAAAGTCCTAATTTGATTAAGAGAAGCCCAAGTTGTAAGCCCTTGAAATTGCTGGTCATGCTGACCTCAGCATGTGCTGGTTGGATGCTTGGTCATGGTGAGCTAGGTATGAGCTATCATTTCTGGTTGGAAACTTGGTCATGGTGACATGAAGATGAGCTAGGGC
The DNA here is from genome assembly GCF_965620075.1 of Prunus avium. Classification (NCBI taxonomy): domain Eukaryota; kingdom Viridiplantae; phylum Streptophyta; class Magnoliopsida; order Rosales; family Rosaceae; genus Prunus; species Prunus avium. The sequence continues at coordinate 31,699,142 of NC_142284.1, forward strand.
TGCTGGTGGGATCTATTGGTGAAGTGCATCAACCAATTCAAGATTTTCTAATACAAGTGCATCACCCAATTTAGATTTTCTAATACAAGTGCATCAACCATTTCAGATTTTATAAAACAAGTGTTGTATGCATTAGCCATATTGAATTCAGATTTTCACTTCCCCTAGGCCTATAAATAGGGAAGTTCTCTAAGCTTGTAAACACACCCCAAGGGGGGGAGCTCTCAAGCACTTCTCTAGAGCTCCCTTCCCTTCTCTCCCTCAAATTCTCTTAGTTTCCCTTTGTAGTTCTCAATTGTTGTAATAAGATCATTCTATTAAATTTTCTTTGTACTAAATATCAAACACTTTTCCTTTCTCTTCTTCTAAATTCTTCAAATACTCTCTTCTCCAAACACTTCCCAAACACTTCTCCCATTTCCTTCATCAAATTCTCTAAAGCTTTCAAACACATGTTCTTCCAAAATCCTCAAAGTTCTCAAACATCTCTCTACTTCCCTTCTCTTCCAAAAGTCTCCATGTCTCAAACACTTCACAAACACATTTCTCTTCCTTCCCTAAGTTCTCAAATTCTCCAAGTTCACAAACATCCTCCAAGTTCTCAACCACTCTCTTCCAAATTCTCAAAGTTCCTAAACACTCTCTTCCAAAATCCACAAAGCTCTCAAAACACCTCTCTACTTTCTTCTCCAAATCCTCCAAGTTCTCAAACACTCTCTTCCAAATTCCCCATGTCTTAAACACATTCCCTTCCAAAATCCTCAAAGCTCTCAAACACATGTTCTTCCAAAATTCTCTAAAGTTCCCAAACACTTTCTTCTCCCTCCTCAAAGTTCTCAAACACTTCCCTTCTCTCCCTCAAATTCTCTTAGTTTCCTTTCAAGTTGTCAATTGTTGTAACAAAATGAGTTTACTAAATTTTCTTTCAAGTTTTCTTAGTTCCACTTTACTTTTATTGTAATGTACATTCTTTCTTAAGTATTCAAGTTTAATTAGTTTCCAAGTTTCAATTATGGTTTTTGTTCTTATTCATTATGCTTATAAGTTAATATGCTAGTTTGAATGATTGATCACCATTTAGGCTTGCATGTTAGCTATCTTAGTTTGAATTAAGAGTAGACACCATGCTTTAATTCGAATTGAACTATGGATAGGAAGAGTATGTATGGACATTCGACAACAGGGATTAGATACATACTTGGTTGTTTAAAATGTTCTTCTATGCTTAATGGGTTCCTAATGCTTAGTTTTAGGTTAGACAACAAATGATCAAATTAGGGAATTAGGAACACAAGGTTTTGACCAAACACCATGGCTTAATCATACTTTAGCTAGAATCAATCCATTAATCTAATTGAACTTGGGAACTTATTTGCTTGAGTTATTTCCTTTTTTCTTGTTTTATTTATTTTCTTTTTCATTTCTGTTTTATGTAGGGGAAATGAATTGGATCATTCAATCACCAATCCTCGTGGGATCGACCTCGCACTTACATATGCTATACTACCAAACGGCTCGTGCACTTGCGAGTATCACAAGTTGAGGATGCAGCTGAATCCATTTTGGTGCAGCTGTATCTACACAACAAGTTTTTGGCGTCGTTGCCGGGGATTGGCAACATAGTTTGGTTCTATTTCTTTTCCCTTGTTTTATTTTTATTTTTCAGTTTCATGTTTTTCTAGACAATTTCTTGTTTTAAAGTTAATGACGTTAATGGACAAGTTGTGTTTGTAGTCCAACAGAAAAGGACAATTGCCCAACAAGCAAGAGAACTGGGTTTAAGTCCCAGCTTACACAACCCATTGGTGCTTGTTGCTTTGAAGCATGGAATTGGACTTGTATTGATTTTTCCTTTTCATTTTTAGTTTTTTTTTTTTTTTATATTTCGTAATCCTTTAATTCCGTTTCAAGTTTTTGTGTGTGTTTGTTTTAGCAATGTAAATAGGTCAATAAAAATGGAGAGAGATGGCAACTTCAAAGATAGGAAGTGTGGAGTAGTGGGAGAAGTCGCGACCTCCAAATGCATCACGCTCGACCTAATCGCTTCAAGGGGGAGCATTTCAATCCTTTCTCTTTACTTGTTATTATTTTAAATTTCTGTTTCTTTTTTTTTTTTAATTTAAAAAAATTTAAAAATTTAAAAATTTAAAAAGATTTTTCATATAAGCTGACTTATGGTAACTCCAGTGAGCACTTCCGTCAATACAGTGTCTAGGAGTTCTTTAGGCGACACCTTCGGTGTCTAAGAAGTTTGGGTTTTAAGAGGGACCATTGTGACCCCTCCAATCTTCCCGGATCCCCTGGCTGTGTTTTCTGAGGCCCTTAACTGGTCATCCGTGAGTTGCTTATATATTCATTTTTATTTTATTTTTTCTTTCTAAACCTTCTTCTTAACTTTTCCCCTTATCATTTACATGTTCTCAATCATCTTTACTTTGCTTTAACATTGAGGACAATGCTTCATTTAAGTTTGGGGGTGTTGGAAAGTTTTTAACTTTTGTGTTTGTGTCTGAAAACGTAGGCTTCTTCATTGCTACAATTTTTTTTTTTTTTCTGCTACTGTTTTGAAAGTTTGGTCCACGTTGTGTTCTTCATTTGTTCATGCTGAATCCAACGACATAAAGAACGTTAAATTTGACCAAGTGGTTTGAAAGTTACATGTCAAAACAGATTATATGTTGAAATTGAGCAGAACAGCAATTTGAAACCTCACGTTTTTCTTTTATGTTTCTTTTCTTTGAGTCATTTTCAGTTTTCCTTCCCACACCAATGATAAATCTTGAGTCTAACTTCTAATATGGCTCTTAGGAATTTGATAAGCATTGTGTTAGGTCTGAATCTTATTCTTTTGCTAGCTAAGTCTCACATAATTATGCTTGAGCTTTCTATGCACTTTAGCCATGACTATACACCTCTTGCATGTCTTACCCAATTGTATGCATTTTTTTGCTTGTGTGATTCACTGGAATGTTAAGTTATAACTAAGATATGATTTAGGCCATCTTTGTTAAGCCTCTTTCTTTTTCCTCCATCAACCCATACAATACATATTCCATTGTAAACCCTTTTGTGCCCAAACACTTAGCCATTTCTTTCTATCACCTTATCATCCATTAAACATCCTACCATCTAGGGGACATGTAGAGTATGATTGTATTTGAGATTGTAATGTATTCAAGGCAATAAATGAGCTATAAAAAAAAATTCAAAAGAAAAAGAGAAAAGAAGTGTGGCCAATGTAGTCACGACCCTAGGGTGATATAAGGAGAAATCAAGGTGATCTAGGGTAAAGAGCCGCAAAATTGGGCCAAATTTTATACAAAGTGTGTAAATGTCAAAATCAAATTTTGAAGTGATTCAATTGCAAAATCTGGTGTTGTGAGCTTTTCAATTTATGTGCCTTACATTTCAAATGTCAATGATCTTGTTTATATGACATGCTCTACTTTGTTCCTTAGACTTTGTATTTCAATATCCATTCCTTTTCTAACCATTACATTACATCCATGAGTAAAGTCCTATTGATTTTGGTTTAGCTTGGCAAACTTGTGTTCATTCTTGCAAGAATTCATATCGTTGTTTGAGAAGCATGAGTTGTATCTTCATGGCTACTTCACACACACACACACACCTTGAGCATGATTTTTGTGAGATTGTGGTGGCACTTGAATAATGTTTAGAACTTCCTTAGTGCTTGTTTTGTTCCTTGTTGAGCCATGTCTATGAAGTTTAAAATTTCTGTCTGGTTGGAAGGTTAACGTTTTTTTTTTTTTTTTTTTTTTGTTTTTCTTAAGGACTAACAAATGTATTAAGTTTTCTAACCACTTTGTTTTGTAGAGTTAGAAAAATGTTTGTGGGTATCGTACCTGTTAAACCCTCAGGAGACACAACTCCTCCTACTTGGGATGCCTAGAGGTTTAAAGGCTTGTTGCATACGCTCAATGCAATCGAGTTACCTACGAAAGTGGTCTAGTTAACTTCTTATTTTGTTTTATTTTTCTTCGCTTTCCTTTTGTTTTGCTTGAGGACTAGCAAAATCTAGGTTTGGGGGTATTTGATCGGTTCATAATTGTATATCATTTTGTACCCTTCTAGCTTATGATTTGGTTATGTTTTTGAGTTAAACTTGTGCTTTTAATCCTTTTTGTGTTTATCTTTCAGTTCATTGAGCTTTAGGTAATAATGATGGCTTTAGAGAGCATAATTCATGCAATTCAAGCATGTTAAGGCCTAATTTGGATGAATGGATGAAGAGCTTAAAGACAAACTCATTTTGGCTACAGCCCCCTGCCAGTCCAGTTCCGTAGGTCATATTGCAAGCTTTGTTTCAACAACCTACATAGCTCGAATGAGGCCACATTCTTCATGAAAGTTGTTCCAATTGGTGTGTACTATAACATATCCAACATTCAGCCCCATTGGATAAATCTGGAGTCCGTTACCTAGCAAACACAGAACCATGCTCAGGATGGATCTTATCAGCGCGGAAAATGAGTTAGCAATTTGTTTCGGCCTTAACTTCTTCCTCCGACCTTGGATTGGCCCAAATAACATATGGCTGGAAAGAAGACATTCTGAACTTCAATTTCGAGTGCTTAAAGTCCTAATTTGATTAAGAGAAGCCCAAGTTGTAAGCCCTTGAAATTGCTGGTCATGCTGACCTCAGCATGTGCTGGTTGGATGCTTGGTCATGGTGAGCTAGGTATGAGCTATCATTTCTGGTTGGAAACTTTGTCATGGTGACATGAAGATGAGCTAGGGCTGCTGGTGGGATCTATTGGTGAAGTGCATCAACCAATTCAAGATTTTCTAATACAAGTGCATCACCCAATTTAGATTTTCTAATACAAGTGCATCAACCATTTCAGATTTTATAAAACAAGTGTTTTATGCATTAGCCATATTGAATTCAGATTTTCACTTCCCCTAGGCCTATAAATAGGGAAGTTCTCTAAGCTTGTAAACACACCCCAAGGGGGGGAGCTCTCAAGCACTTCTCTAGAGCTCCCTTCCCTTCTCTCCCTCAAATTCTCTTAGTTTCCCTTTGTAGTTCTCAATTGTTGTAATAAGATCATTCTATTAAATTTTCTTTGTACTAAATATCAAACACTTTTCCTTTCTCTTCTTCTAAATTCTTCAAATACTCTCTTCTCCAAACACTTCCCAAACACTTCTCCCATTTCCTTCATCAAATTCTCTAAAGCTTTCAAACACATGTTCTTCCAAAATCCTCAAAGTTCTCAAACATCTCTCTACTTCCCTTCTCTTCCAAAAGTCTCCATGTCTCAAACACTTCACAAACACATTTCTCTTCCTTCCCTAAGTTCTCAAATTCTCCAAGTTCACAAACATCCTCCAAGTTCTCAACCACTCTCTTCCAAATTCTCAAAGTTCCTAAACACTCTCTTCCAAAATCCACAAAGCTCTCAAAACACCTCTCTACTTTCTTCTCCAAATCCTCCAAGTTCTCAAACACTCTCTTCCAAATTCCCCATGTCTTAAACACATTCCCTTCCAAAATCCTCAAAGCTCTCAAACACATGTTCTTCCAAAATTCTCTAAAGTTCCCAAACACTTTCTTCTCCCTCCTCAAAGTTCTCAAACACTTCCCTTCTCTCCCTCAAATTCTCTTAGTTTCCTTTCAAGTTGTCAATTGTTGTAACAAAATGAGTTTACTAAATTTTCTTTCAAGTTTTCTTAGTTCCACTTTACTTTTATTGTAATGTACATTCTTTCTTAAGTATTCAAGTTTAATTAGTTTCCAAGTTTCAATTATGGTTTTTGTTCTTATTCATTATGCTTATAAGTTAATATGCTAGTTTGAATGATTGATCACCATTTAGGCTTGCATGTTAGCTATCTTAGTTTGAATTAAGAGTAGACACCATGCTTTAATTCGAATTGAACTATGGATAGGAAGAGTATGTATGGACATTCGACAACAGGGATTAGATACATACTTGGTTGTTTAAAATGTTCTTCTATGCTTAATGGGTTCCTAATGCTTAGTTTTAGGTTAGACAACAAATGATCAAATTAGGGAATTAGGAACACAAGGTTTTGACCAAACACCATGGCTTAATCATACTTTAGCTAGAATCAATCCATTAATCTAATTGAACTTGGGAACTTATTTGCTTGAGTTATTTCCTTTTTTCTTGTTTTATTTATTTTCTTTTTCATTTCTGTTTTATGTAGGGGAAATGAATTGGATCATTCAATCACCAATCCTTGATATAAGGAGAAATCAAGGTGATCTAGGAACGAACTGCCGTTGAACTTGAATTGTCCAATTTCTCACACCTATTCATTTCGAATCGAGCCCAAAACTTGGGAAACGTCATAATATGGTGGGAGGAGTCATTTGGTGAGTTTTGAGTGAAATCCAATCGCTAGAAGTATGGAGTACACCAACCACTCCAATTAGGAACGAACTGCCGTTGAACTTGAATTGTCCAATTTCGAACACCTATTGATTTCGTATCGAGCCAAAAACTTGGGCAACATCATAATATGGTTGGAGGAGTCATTTGGTGAGTTTTGAGTGAAATCCAATCACTAGAAGTATGGAATACACCAACCACTCCAATTAGGAACGAACTGCCGTTGAACTTGAATTGTCCAATTTGGAACACCTATTGATTTCGGATCGAGCCCAAAACTTGGGCAACATCATAATATGGTGGGAGGAGTCATTTGGTTAGTTTCGAGTGAAATCCAATCGCTAGAAGTACGGAATACACCAACCACTCCAATTAGGAACGAACTGCCGTTGAACTTGAATTGTCCAATTTCGAACACCTATTGATTTCGGATCGAGCCCAAAACTTGCGCAACATCATAATATGGTGGGAGGAGTCATTTGGTGAGTTTTGAGTGAATTCTAATCGCTCGCTAGAATTACGGAATATACCAACCACTCCAATTAGGAACGAACTGCCGTTGAACTTGAATTGTCCAATTTCGAACACCTATTGATTTCGGATCGAGCCCAAAACTTGGGCAACACCATAATATGGTGGGAGGAGTCATTTGGTTAGTTTCGAGTGAACTGCAATCGCTAGAAGTACGGAATACACCAACCACTCCAATTAGGAACGAACTGCCGTTGAACTTGAATTGTCCAATTTCTCACACCTATTGATTTCGGATCGAGCCCCAAACTTGGTCAACATCATAATATGGTGGGAAGAGTCATTTGGTGAGTTTTGAGTGAAATCCAATCGCTAGAAGTATGGAATACAGCAACCACTCCAATTAGGAACGAACTGCCGTTGAACTTGAATTGTCCAATTTGGAACACCTATTGATTTCAGCTCGAACCCAAAACTTGGGCAACATCATAATATGGTGGGAGGAGTCATTTGGTGAGTTTTGAGTGAAATCCAATCGCTAGAAGTATGGAATACACCAACCACTCAAATTAGGAACGAACTGCCGTTGAACTTGAATTGTCCAATTTGGAACACCTATTGACTTCGGATCAAGCCCAAAACTTGGGCAACATCATAATATGGTGGGGGTACTCATTTGGTGAGTTTTGAGTGAAATCCAATCGCTAGAAGTATGGAATACACCAACCACTCCAATTTGGAACGAACTGCCGTTGAACTTGAATTGTCCAATTTCGAACACCTATTGATTTCGGATCGAGCCCAAAACTTGGGCAACATCATAATATGGTGGGAGTAGTCATTTGGTGTGTTTTGAGTGAAATCCAATCGCTAGAAGTATGGACTACACCAACCACTCCAATTAGGAACGAACTGCCGTTAAACTTGAATTGTCCAATTTGGAACACCTATTGATTTCGGATCGAGCCCAAAACTTGGGCAACATCATAATATGGTGGGAGGAGTCATTTGGTTAGTTTTGAGTGAAATCCAATCGCTAGAAGTATGGAATACACCAACCACTACAATTAGGAACGAACTGCCGTTGAACTTGAATTGTCCAATTTCTCACACCTATTGATTTCGGATCGAGCCCCAAACTTGGTCAACATCATAATATGGTGGGAAGAGTCATTTGGTGAGTTTTGAGTGAAATCCAATCGCTAGAAGTATGGAATACAGCAACCACTCCAATTAGGAACGAACTGCCGTTGAACTTGAATTGTCCAATTTGGAACACCTATTGATTTCGGCTCGAACCCAAAACTTGGGCAACATCATAATATGGTGGGAGTAGTCATTTGGTGTGTTTTGAGTGAAATCCAATCGCTAGAAGTATGGACTACACCAACAACTCCAATTAGGAACGAACTGCCGTTAAACTTGAATTGTCCAATTTGGAATACCTATTGATTTCGGATCGAGCCCAAAACTTGGGCAACATCATAATATGGTGGGAGGAGTCATTTGGTAAGTTTTGAGTGAAATCCAATCGCTAGAAGTATGGAATACACCAACCACTACAATTAGGAACGAACTGCCGTTGAACTTGAATTGTCCAATTTCTCACACCTATTGATTTCGGATCGAGCCCCAAACTTGGTCAACATCATAATATGGTGGGAAGAGTCATTTGGTGAGTTTTGAGTGAAATCCAATCGCTAGAAGTATGGAATACAGCAACCACTCCAATTAGGAACGAACTGCCGTTGAACTTGAATTGTCCAATTTGGAACACCTATTGATTTCGGCTCGAACCCAAAACTTGGGCAACATCATAATATGGTGGGAGTAGTCATTTGGGGTGTTTTGAGTGAAATCCAATCGCTAGAAGTATGGACTACACCAACCACTCCAATTAGGAACGAACTGCCGTTAAACTTGAATTGTCCAATTTGGAACACCTATTGATTTCGGATCGAGCCCAAAACTTGGGCAACATCATAATATGGTGGGAGGAGTCATTTGGTTAGTTTTGAGTGAAATCCAATCGCTAGAAGTATGTAATACACCAACCATTCCAATTAGGAACGAACTGCCGTTGAACTTGAATTGTCCAATTTCTCACACCTATTGATTTCGGATCGAGCCCAAAACTTGGGCAACATCATAATATGGTGGGAGGAGTCATTTGGTGAGTTTTGAGTGAAATCCAATCGCTAGAAGTATGGAATACACCAACCACTCCAGTTAGGAACGAACAGCCGTTGAACTTGAATTGTCCAATTTGGAACACCTATTGACTTCGGATCGAGCCTAAAATTTGGGCAACATCATAATATGGTGGGAGTACTCATTTGGTGAGTTTTGAGTGAAATCCAATCGCTAGAAGTATGGAATACACCAACCACTCAAATTAGGAACGAACTGTCGTTGAACTTGAATTATCCAATTTGGAACACCTATTGATTTCGGATCGAGCCCAAAACTTGGGCAACATCATAATATGGTGGGAGGAGTCATCTGGTTAGTTTTGAGTGAAATCCAATCTCTAGAAGTGTGGAATACACCAACCACTCCAATTAGGAACGAACTGCCGTTGAACTTGAATTGTCCAATTTGGAACACCTATTGATTTTGGATCGGGCCCAAAACTTGGGCAACATCATAATATGGTGGAAGGAGTCATTTGGTGAGTTTTGAGTGAAATCCAATCTCTAGAAGTATGGAATACACCAACCACTCCAGTTAGGAACGAACTGCCGTTGGACTTGAATTGTCCAATTTCTCAGACCTATTGATTTCGGATCGAGCCCAAAACTTGGGCAACATCATAATATGGTGGGAGGAGTCATTTGGTGAGTTTTGAGTGAAATCCAACCGCTAGAAGTGTGGAATACACCAACCACTCCAGTTAGGAACGAACTACCGTTGAACTTGAATTGTCCAATTTGGAACACCTATTGATTTCGGATCGAGCCCAAAACTTGGGCAACATCATAATATGGTGGGAGGAGTCATTTGGTGAGTTTTGAGTGAAATCCAATCGCTAGAAGTATGGAATACACCAAGCACTCCAATTAGGAACGAACTGCCGTTGAACTTGAATTGTTCCATTTGGAACACCTATTGATTTCGGATCGAGCCCAAAACTTGGGCAACATCATAATATAGTGGGAGGAGTCATTTGGTGAGTTTTGAGTGAAATCCAATCGCTAGACGTATGGAATACACCAACCACTCCAACTAGGAACGAACTGTCGTTGAAATTGAATTGACCAATTTCTCACACCTATTGATTTCGGATCGAGCCCAAAACTTGGGCAGCATCATAATATGGTGGGAGGAGTCATTTGTTGAGTTTTGAGTGAAATCCAATCGCTAGAAGTATAGAATACACCCACCACTCCAATTAGGAACGAACTGTCGTTGAAATTGAATTGACCAATTTCTCACACCTATTGATTCCGGATCGAGCCCAAAACTTCGGCAACATCACAATATTGTGGGAGGAGTCATTTGGTGAGTTTTGAGTGAAATCCAATCGCTAGAAGTATGGAATACACCAACCACTCCAGTTAGGAACGAACTGCCGTTGAACTTGAATTGTCCAATTTGGAACACCTATTGATTTCGAATGGAGACCAAAACTTGGGCTACATCATAATATGGTGGGAGGAGTCATTTTGTTAGTTTTGAGTGAAATCCAATCGCTAGAGGTATGGAATACACCAACCACACCAATTAGGAACGAACTGCCGTTGAATTTGAATTGTCCAATTTGGAACAACTATTCATTTCGGATCGAGCCGAAAACTTGGGCAACATCATAATATGGTGGGAGGAGTCATTTGGTTAGTTTTGAGTGAAATCCAATCGCTAGAAGTATGGAATACACCAACCACTCCAGCTAGGAACGAACAGACGTTGAACTTGAATTGTCCAATTTGGAACACCTATGGATTTCGGATGGAGCCCAAAACTTGGGCAACATCATAATATGGTGGCTGGAGTCATTTGGTTAGTTTTCAGTGATAACCAATCGCTAGATGTATGGAATACACCTACCACTCCAATTAGGAACGAACTGCCGTTGAACTTGAATTGTCCAATTTGGAACACCTGTTGATTTCGAATGGAGCCCAAAACTTGGGCAACATCATAATATGGTGGGAGGAGTCATTTGGTTAGTTTTGAGTGAAATCCAATCGCTAGAAGTATGGAATACACCAACCACTCCAATTAGGAACGAACTGCCGTTGAACTTGAATTGTCCAATTTGGAACACCTATTGATTTCGGATCAACCCCAAAACTTGGGCAACATCATAATATGATGGAAGGTGTCGTTTGGTGAGTTTTGAGTGAAATCCAATCGCTAGAAGTGTGGAATACACCAACCACTCCAGTTGGGAACGAACTGCCGTTGAACTTGAATTGTCCAATTTGGAACACCTATTGATTTCGAATGGAGACCAAAACTTGGGCTACATCATAATATGGTGGGAGGAGTCATTTGGTTAGTTTTGAGTGAAATCCAATCGCTAGAAGTATGGAATACACCAACCACTCCAATTAGGAACGAACTGCCGTTGAACTTGAATTGTCAAATTTGGAACACCTATTGATTTCGGATCGAGCCCAAAACTTGGGCAACATCATAATATGGTGGGAGGAGTCATTTGCTGAGTTTTGAGAGAAATCCAATCGCTAGACGTATGGAATACACCAACCACTCCAGTTAGGAACGAACTGTCGTTGAAATTGAATTAACCAATTTCAAACACCTATTGATTTCGGTTCGAGCCCAAAACTTGGGCAACATCATAATATGGTGGGAGGAGTCATTTGGTGAGTTTTGAGTGAAATCCAATCGCTAGAAGAATGGAATACACCAACCACTCCAATTAGGAACGAACTGTCGTTGAAATTGAATTGACCATTTTCTCACACCTATTGATTTCGGATCGAGCTCAAAACTTGGGCAACATCACAATATCGTGGGAGGAGTCATTTGGTGAGTTTTGAGTGAAATCCAATCGCCAGAAGTATGGACTACACCAACCACTCCAGTTAGGAACGAACAGACGTTGAACTTGAATTGTCCAATTTGGAACACCTATGGATTTCGGATGGAGCCCAAAACTTGGGCAACATCATAATATGGTGGGAGGAGTCATTTGGTTAGTGTTAAGTGACAACCAATCGCTAGAAGTATGGAATAGACCAACCACTCCAATTAGGAACGAACTGCCGTTGAACTTGAATTGTCCAATTTCTCACACCTATTGATTTCGGCTAGAGCCCAAAACTTGGGCAACATCATAATATGGCGGGAGGAGTCATTTGGTTAGTTTTGAGTGAAATCCAATCGCTAGAAGTATGGAATACACCAACCACTCCAATTAGGAACGAACTGCCGTTGAACTTGAATTGTCCAATTTCTCACACCTATTGATTTCGGCTCGAGCCCAAAACTTGGGCAACATCATAATATGGTGGGAGGAGTCATTTGGTGAGTTTTGAGTGAAATCCAATCGCTAGAAGTATGGAATACACCAACCACTCCAATTAGGAACGAACTGCCGTTGAATTTGAATTGTCCAATTTGGAACAACTATTCATTTCGGATCGAGCCGAAAACTTGGGCAACATCATAATATGGTGGGAGGAGTCATTTGGTTAGTTTTGAGTGAAATCCAATCGCTAGAAGTATGGAATACACCAACCACTCCAATTAGGAACGAACTGTCGATGAAATTTAATTGACCAATTTCTCACACCTATTGATTTCGGATCGACCCCAAAACTTGGGCAACATCACAATATGGTTGGAGGAGTCATTTGGTGAGTTTTGAGTGAAATCCAATCGCTAGAAGTATGGAATACACCATCCACTCCAGTTAGGAACGAACTGCCGTTGAACTTGAATTGTCGAATTTGGAACACATTTCGATTTCGGATCGAACCCAAAACTTGGGCAACATCATAATATGGTGGGAGGAGTCATTTGGTGAATTTTGAGTGAAATCCAGTCGCTAGAAGTATGGAATACACCAACCACTCCAATTAGGAACAAACTGCCGTTGAACTTGAATTGTCCAATTTGGAACACCTATTGATTTCGGATCGAGCCCAAAACTTGGGCAACATCATAATATGGTGGGAGGTGTCATTTGTTGAGTTTTGAGTGAAATCAAATCGCTAGAAGTATGGAATACACCAACCACACCAATTAGGAACGAACTGTCGTTGAAATTGAATTTACCAATTTCTCACACCTATTAATTTCGGATCGAGCCCAAAACCTGGGCGACATCATAATATGGGGGGAGGAGTCATTTGGTGAGTTTTGAGTGAAATCCAATCGCTAGAAGTATGGAATACACCAACCACTGCAATTAGGAACGAACTGCCGTTGAACTTGAATTGTCCAATTTCTCACACCTATTGATTTCTGATCGAGCCGAAAACATGGGCAACATCATAATATGGTGGGAGGAGTCATTTGGTGAGTTTTGAGTGAAATCCAATCGCTAGAAGTATGGAATACACCAACCACTCCAGTTAGGAACGAACTGCCGTTGAACTTCAATTGTCCAATTTGGAACACATATCGATTTCGGATCGAACCCAAAACTTCGGCAACATCATAATACAGGGGGAGGAGTCGTTTGGTGAGTTTTGAGTGAAATCCAATCCCTAGAAGTATGGAATACACCAACCGCTCCAATTAGGAACGAACTGCCGTTGAACTTGAATTGTCCAATTTGGAACACCTATTGATTTCGGATCGAGCCCAAAACTTGGGCAACATCATAATATGGTGGGAGGAGTCATTTGGTTAGTTTTGAGTGAAATCCAATCGCTAGAAGTATGGAATACGCCAACCACTCCAATTGGGAACGAACTGCCGTTGAACTTGAATTGACCAATTTGGAAAACCTATTGATTTCGGATCGAGCCCAAAACTTGGGCAACATCACAATATGGTGGGAGGAGTCATTTGGTGAGTTTTGAGAGAAATCCAATCGCTAGACGTATGGAATACACCAACCACTCCAGTTAGGAACGAACTGTCGTTGAAATTGAATTAACCAATTTCAAACACCTATTGATTTCGGTTCGAGCCCAAAACTTGGGCAACATCATAATATGGTGGGAGGAGTCATTTGGTGAGTTTTGAGTGAAATCCAATCGCTAGAAGAATGGAATACACCAACCACTCCAATTAGGAACGAACTGTCGTTGAAATTGAATTGACCATTTTCTCACACCTATTGATTTCGGATCGAGCTCAAAACTTGGGCAACATCACAATATCGTGGGAGGAGTCATTTGGTGAGTTTTGAGTGAAATCCAATCGCCAGAAGTATGGACTACACCAACCACTCCAGTTAGGAACGAACAGACGTTGAACTTGAATTGTCCAATTTGGAACACCTATGGATTTCGGATGGAGCCCAAAACTTGGGCAACATCATAATATGGTGGGAGGAGTCATTTGGTTAGTGTTAAGTGACAACCAATCGCTAGAAGTATGGAATAGACCAACCACTCCAATTAGGAACGAACTGCCGTTGAACTTGAATTGTCCAATTTCTCACACCTATTGATTTCGGCTAGAGCCCAAAACTTGGGCAACATCATAATATGGCGGGAGGAGTCATTTGGTTAGTTTTGAGTGAAATCCAATCGCTAGAAGTATGGAATACACCAACCACTCCAATTAGGAACGAACTGCCGTTGAACTTGAATTGTCCAATTTCTCACACCTATTGATTTCGGCTCGAGCCCAAAACTTGGGCAACATCATAATATGGTGGGAGGAGTCATTTGGTGAGTTTTGAGTGAAATCCAATCGCTAGAAGTATGGAATACACCAACCACTCCAATTAGGAACGAACTGCCGTTGAATTTGAATTGTCCAATTTGGAACAACTATTCATTTCGGACCGAGCCGAAAACTTGGGCAACATCATAATATGGTGGGAGGAGTCATTTGGTTAGTTTTGAGTGAAATCCAATCGCTAGAAGTATGGAATACACCAACCACTCCAATTAGGAACGAACTGTCGATGAAATTTAATTGACCAATTTCTCACACCTATTGATTTCGGATCGACCCCAAAACTTGGGCAACATCACAATATGGTTGGAGGAGTCATTTGGTGAGTTTTGAGTGAAATCCAATCGCTAGAAGTATGGAATACACCATCCACTCCAGTTAGGAACGAACTGCCGTTGAACTTGAATTGTCGAATTTGGAACACATTTCGATTTCGGATCGAACCCAAAACTTGGGCAACATCATAATATGGTGGGAGGAGTCATTTGGTGAATTTTGAGTGAAATCCAGTCGCTAGAAGTATGGAATACACCAACCACTCCAATTAGGAACAAACTGCCGTTGAACTTGAATTGTCCAATTTGGAACACCTATTGATTTCGGATCGAGCCCAAAACTTGGGCAACATCATAATATGGTGGGAGGTGTCATTTGTTGAGTTTTGAGTGAAATCAAATCGCTAGAAGTATGGAATACACCAACCACACCAATTAGGAACGAACTGTCGTTGAAATTGAATTTACCAATTTCTCACACCTATTAATTTCGGATCGAGCCCAAAACCTGGGCGACATCATAATATGGGGGGAGGAGTCATTTGGTGAGTTTTGAGTGAAATCCAATCGCTAGAAGTATGGAATACACCAACCACTGCAATTAGGAACGAACTGCCGTTGAACTTGAATTGTCCAATTTCTCACACCTATTGATTTCTGATCGAGCCGAAAACATGGGCAACATCATAATATGGTGGGAGGAGTCATTTGGTGAGTTTTGAGTGAAATCCAATCGCTAGAAGTATGGAATACACCAACCACTCCAGTTAGGAACGAACTGCCGTTGAACTTCAATTGTCCAATTTGGAACACATATCGATTTCGGATCGAACCCAAAACTTCGGCAACATCATAATACAGGGGGAGGAGTCGTTTGGTGAGTTTTGAGTGAAATCCAATCCCTAGAAGTATGGAATACACCAACCGCTCCAATTAGGAACGAACTGCCGTTGAACTTGAATTGTCCAATTTGGAACACCTATTGATTTCGGATCGAGCCCAAAACTTGGGCAACATCATAATATGGTGGGAGGAGTCATTTGGTTAGTTTTGAGTGAAATCCAATCGCTAGAAGTATGGAATACGCCAACCACTCCAATTGGGAACGAACTGCCGTTGAACTTGAATTGACCAATTTGGAAAACCTATTGATTTCGGATCGAGCCCAAAACTTGGGCAACATCACAATATGGTGGGAGGAGTCATTTGGTGAGTTTTGAGTGAAATCCAATCGCTAGAAGTATGGAATACACCAACCACTCCAGTTAGGAACGAACTGCCGTTGAACTTGAATTGTCCAATTTGGAACACCTATGGATTTCGGATCGAACCCAAAACTTGGGCAACATCAAAATCTGGTGGGAGGAGTCATTTGGTGAGTTTTGAGTGAAATCCAATCACTAGAAGTATGGAATACACCAACCACCCCAATTAGGAACGAACTGCCGTTGAACTTGAATTGTCCAATTTCTCACACCTATTGATTTCGGATCGAGCCGAAAACATGGGCAACATCATAATATGGTGGGAGGAGTCATTTGGTGAGTTTTGAGTGAAATCTAATCGCTAGACGTATGGAATACACCAACCACTCCAATTAGGAACGAACTGCCGTTGAATTTGAATTGACCAATTTCTCACACCTATTGATTTCGGATCGAGCCCAAAACTTGGGCATCATCACAATATGGTGGGAGGAGTCATTTGGTGAGTTTTGAGTGAAATCCAATCGCTAGAAGTATGGAATACACCAACCACTCCAGTTAGGAACGAACTGCCGTTGAACTTGAATTGTCCAATTTGGAACACATATCGATTTCGGATCGAACCCAAAACTTGGGCAACATCATAATATGGTGGGAGGAGTCATTTGGTGAGTTTTGAGTGAAATCCAGTCGCTAGAAGTATGGAATACACCAACCACTCCAATTAGGAACGAACTGCCGTTGAACTTGAATTGTCCAATTTGGAACACCTATTGATTTCGGATCGAGCCCAAAACTTGGGCAACATCATAATATGGTGGGAGGAGTCATTTGGTGAGTTTTGAGTGAATTCTAATCGCGAGAAGTATGGAATACACCAACCACTCCAATTAGGAACGAACTGTCGTTGAAATTGAATTTACCAATTTCTCACACCTATTGATTTCGGATCGAGCCGAAAACATGGGCAACATCATAATATGGTGGGAGGAGTCATTTGGTTAGTTTTGAGTGAAATCCAATCGCTACAAGTATGGAATACACCAACCACTCCAGTTAGGAACGAACTGCCGTTGAACTTGAATTGTCCAATTTGGAACACCTATTGATTTCGGATCGAGCCCAAAACTTGGGTAACATCATAATATGGTGGGAGGAGTCATTTGGATAGTTTTGGGTGAAATCCAATCGCTAGAAGTATGGAATACACCAACAACTCCAATTAGGAACGAACTGCCGTTGAACTTGAATTGTCCAATTTGGAACACCTATTGATTTCGGATCGAGCCCAAAACTTGGGCAACATCATAATATGGTGGGAGGAGTCATTTGGTTAGTTTTGAGTGAAATCCAATCGCTAGAAGTATGGAATACACCAACCACTCCAATTGGGAACGAACTACCGTTGAACTTGAATTGACCAATTTGGAACACCTATTGATTTCGGGTCGAGCTCAAAACTTGGGCAACATCACAATATGGTGGGTGGAGTCATTTCGTGAGTTTTGAGTGAAATCCAATCGTTAGAAGTATGGAATACACCAACCACTCCAGTTAGGAACGAACTGCCGTTGAACTTGAATTGTCCAATTTGGAACACCTATGGATTTCGGATCGAACCCAAAACTTGGGCAACATCAAAATCTGGTGGGAGGAGTCATTTGGTGAGTTTTGAGTGAAATCCAATCACTAGAAGTATGGAATACACCAACCACTGCAGTTAGGAACGAACTGCCGTTGAACTTGAATTGTCCAATTTGGAACATATATCGATTTCGGATCGAACCCAAAACTTGGGCAACATCATAATATGGTGGGAGGAGTCATTTGGTGAGTTTTGAGTGAATTCTAATCGCCAGAAGTATGGAATACACCAACCACTCCAATTAGGAACGAACTGTCGTTGAAATTGAATTTACCAATTTCTCACACCTATTGATTTCGGATCGAGCCCAAAACTTGGGCAACATCAAAATATGGGGGGAGGAGTCATTTGGTGAGTTTTGAGTGAAATCAAATCGCTAGAAATATGGAATACACCAACCACTCCAATTAGGAACGAACTATCGTTGAAATTGAATTGACCAATTTCTCACACCTATTGATTTCGGATCCAGCCCATAACTTGGGCAACATCACAATATGGTGGGAGGAGTCATTTGGTGAGTTTTCAGTGAAATCCAATCACTAGAAGTATGGAATACACCAACCACTGCAGTTAGGAACGAACTGCCGTTGAACTTGAATTGTCCAATTTGGAACATATATCGATTTCGGATCGAACCCAAAACTTGGGCAACATCATAATATGGTGGGAGGAGTCATTTGGTGAGTTTTGAGTGAAATCCAGTCGCTAGAAGTATGGAATACACCAACCACTCCAATTAGGAACGAACTGCCGTTGAACTTGAATTGTCCAATTTGGAACACCTATTGATTTCGGATCGAGCCCAAAACTTGGGCAACATCATAATATGGTGGGAGGAGTCATTTGTTGAATTTTGAGTGAAATCAAATCGCTAGAAGTATGGAATACACCAACCACTCCAATTAGGAACGAACTGCCGTTGAATTTGAATTGTCCAATTTCTCACACCTATTGATTTCTGATCGAGCCAAAAACATGGGCAACATCATAATATGGTGGGAGGAGTCATTTGGTGAGTTTTGAGTGAAATCCAATCGCTAGAAGTATGGAATACACCAACCACTCCAGTTAGGAACGAACTGCCGTTGAACTTCAATTGTCCAATTTGGAACACATATCGATTTCGGATCGAACCCAAAACTTGGGCAACATCATAATACAGGAGGAGGAGTCGTTTGGTGAGTTTTGAGTGAAATCCAATCCCTAGAAGTATGGAATACACCAACCGCTCCAATTAGGAACGAATTGCCGTTGAACTTGAATTGTCCAATTTGGAACACCTATTGATTTCGGATCGAGCCCAAAACTTGGGCAACATCATAATATGGTGGTAGGAGTCATTTGGTTAGTTTTGAGTGAAATCCAATCGCTAGAAGTATGGAATACGCCAACCACTCCAATTGGGAACGAACTGCCGTTGAACTTGAATTGACCAATTTGGAACACCTATTGATTTCGGATCGAGCCCAAAACTTGGGCAACATCACAATATGGTGGGAGGAGTCATTTGGTGAGTTTTGAGTGAAATACAATCGCTAGAAGTATGGAATACACCAACCACTCCAGTTAGGAACGAACTGCCGTTGAACTTGAATTGTCCAATTTGGAACACCTATTGATTTCGGATCGAGCCCAAAACTTGGGCAACATCATAATATTGTGGGAAGAGTCATTTGTTGAGTTTTGAGTGAAATCAAATCGCAAAAAGTATGGAATACACCAACCACTCCAATTAGGAACGAACTGCCGTTGAACTTGAATTGTCCAATTTATCACACCTATTGATTTCGGATCGAGCCCAAAACTTGGGCAATATCATAATATGGTGGGAGAAGTCATTTGGTGTGTTTTGAGTGAAATCTAATCGCTAGAAGTATGGAATACACCAACCACTCCAGTTAGGAACGAACTGCCGTTGAACTTGAATTGTCCAATTTGGAACACCTATGGATTTCGGATCGAGCCCAAAACTTGGACAACATCACAATATGGTGGGCGGAGTCATTTGGTGAGTTTTGAGTGAAATCCAATCGCTAGAAGTATGGAATACACCAACCACTCCAATTAGGAACGAACTGTCGTTGAAATTGAATTTACCAATTTCTCACACCTATTGATTTCGGATCGAGCCCAAAGCTTGGGCAACATCATAATATGGGGGGAGGAGTCATTTGGTGAGTTTTGAGTGAAATCCAATCGCTAGAAGTATGGAATACACCAACCACTCCAATTAGGAACGAACTGTCGTTGAAATTGAATTGACCAATTTCTCACACCTATTGATTTCGGATCCAGCCCAAAACTTGGGCAACATCACAATATGGTGGGAGGAGTCATTTGGTGAGTTTTGAGTGAAATCCAATCACTAGAAGTATGGAATACACCAACCACTGCAGTTAGGAACGAACTGCCGTTGAACTTGAATTGTCCAATTTGGAACATATATCGATTTCGGATTGAACCCAAAACTTGGGCAACATCATAATATGGTGGGAGGAGTCATTTGGTGAGTTTTGAGTGAAATCCAGTCGCTAGAAGTATGGAATACACCAACCACTCCAATTAGGAACGAACTGCCGTTGAACTTGAATTGTCCAATTTGGAACACCTATTTATTTCGGATCGAGCCCAAAACTTGGGCAACATCATAATATGGTGGGAGGAGTCATTTGGTTAGTTTTGAGTGAAATCCAATCGCTAGAAGTATGGAATACACCAACCACTCCAATTGGGAACGAACTACCGTTGAACTTGAATTGACCAATTTGGAACACCTATTGATTTCGGGTCGAGCTCAAAACTTGGGCAACATCACAATATGGTGGGTGGAGTCATTTCGTGAGTTTTGAGTGAAATCCAATCGTTAGAAGTATGGAATACACCAACCACTCCAGTTAGGAACGAACTGCCGTTGAACTTGAATTGTCCAATTTGGAACACCTATTGATTTCGGATCGAGCCCAAAACTTGGGCAACATCATAATATGGTGGGAGGAGTCATTTGTTGAATTTTGAGTGAAATCAAATCGCTAGAAGTATGGAATACACCAACCACTCCAATTAGGAACGAACTGCCGTTGAATTTGAATTGTCCAATTTCTCACACCTATTGATTTCTGATCGAGCCAAAAACATGGGCAACATCATAATATGGTGGGAGGAGTCATTTGGTGAGTTTTGAGTGAAATCCAATCGCTAGAAGTATGGAATACACCAACCACTCCAGTTAGGAACGAACTGCCGTTGAACCTCAATTGTCCAATTTGGAACACATATCGATTTCGGATCGAACCCAAAACTTGGGCAACATCATAATACAGGAGGAGGAGTCGTTTGGTGAGTTTTGAGTGAAATCCAATCCCTAGAAGTATGGAATACACCAACCGCTCCAATTAGGAACGAATTGCCGTTGAACTTGAATTGTCCAATTTGGAACACCTATTGATTTCGGATCGAGCCCAAAACTTGGGCAACATCATAATATGGTGGTAGGAGTCATTTGGTTAGTTTTGAGTGAAATCCAATCGCTAGAAGTATGGAATACGCCAACCACTCCAATTGGGAACGAACTGCCGTTGAACTTGAATTGACCAATTTGGAACACCTATTGATTTCGGATCGAGCCCAAAACTTGGGCAACATCACAATATGGTGGGAGGAGTCATTTGGTGAGTTTTGAGTGAAATACAATCGCTAGAAGTATGGAATACACCAACCACTCCAGTTAGGAACGAACTGCCGTTGAACTTGAATTGTCCAATTTGGAACACCTATGGATTTCGGATCGAACCCAAAACTTGGGCAACATCAAAATCTGGTGGGAGGAGTCATTTGGTGAGTTTTGAGAGAAATCCAATCACTAGAAGTATGGAATACACCAACCACCCCAATTAGGAACGAACTGCCGTTGAACTTGAATTGTCCAATTTCTCACACCTATTGATTTCGGATCGAGCCGAAAACATGGGCAACATCATAATATGGTGGGAGGAGTCATTTGGTGAGTTTTGAGTGAAATCTAATCGCTAGACGTATGGAATACACCAACCACTCCAATTAGGAACGAACTGCCGTTGAATTTGAATTGACCAATTTCTCACACCTATTGATTTCGGATCGAGCCCAAAACTTGGGCATCATCACAATATGGTGGGAGGAGTCATTTGGTGAGTTTTGAGTGAAATCCAATCGCTAGAAGTATGGAATACACCAACCACTCCAGTTAGGAACGAACTGCCGTTGAACTTGAATTGTCCAATTTGGAACACATATCGATTTCGGATCGAACCCAAAACTTGGGCAACATCATAATATGGTGGGAGGAGTCATTTGGTGAGTTTTGAGTGAAATCCAGTCGCTAGAAGTATGGAATACACCAACCACTCCAATTAGGAACGAACTGCCGTTGAACTTGAATTGTCCAATTTGGAACACCTATTGATTTCGGATCGAGCCCAAAACTTGGGCAACATCATAATATGGTGGGAGGAGTCATTTGGTGAGTTTTGAGTGAATTCTAATCGCTAGAAGTATGGAATACACCAACCACTCCAATTAGGAACGAACTGTCGTTGAAATTGAATTTTCCAATTTCTCACAACTATTGATTTCGGATCGAGCCGAAAACATGGGCAACATCATAATATGGTGGGAGGAGTCATTTGGTTAGTTTTGAGTGAAATCCAATCGCTACAAGTATGGAATACAACAACCACTCCAGTTAGGAACGAACTGCCGTTGAACTTGAATTGTCCAATTTGGAACACCTATTGATTTCGGATCGAGCCCAAAACTTGGGTAACATCATAATATGGTGGGAGGAGTCATTTGTATAGTTTTGGGTGAAATCCAATCGCTAGAAGTATGGAATACACCAACAACTCCAATTAGGAACGAACTGCCGTTGAACTTGAATTGTCCAATTTGGAACATATATCGATTTCGGATTGAACCCAAAACTTGGGCAACATCATAATATGGTGGGAGGAGTCATTTGGTGAGTTTTGAGTGAAATCCAGTCGCTAGAAGTATGGAATACACCAACCACTCCAATTAGGAACGAACTGCCGTTGAACTTGAATTGTCCAATTTGGAACACCTATTGATTTCGGATCGAGCCCAAAACTTGGGCAACATCATAATATGGTGGGAGGAGTCATTTGGTGAGTTTTAGTGAAATTCAATCGCTAGAAGTATGGAATACACCAACCACTGCAATTAGAAACGAACTGCCGCTGAACTTGAATTGTCCAATTTCTCACACCTATTGATTTCGGATCGAGCCAAAAACATGGGCAACATCATAATATGGTGGGAGGAGTCATTTGGTGAGTTTTGAGTGAAATCCAATCGCTAGAAGTATGGAATACACCAACCACTCCAATTAGGAACGAACTGCCGTTGAACTTGAATTGTCCAATTTGGAACACATATCGATTTTGGATCGAACCCAAAACTTGGGCAACATCATAATACGGGGGGAGGAGTCGTTTGGTGAGTTTTGAGTGAAATCCAATCGCTAGAAGTATGGAATACACCAACCATTCCAACTAGGAACGAACTGCCGTTGAACTTGAATTGTCCAATTTGGAACACCTATTGATTTCGGATCGAGCCCAAAACTTGGGCAACATCATAATATGGTGGGAGGAGTCATTTGTTGAATTTTGAGTGAAATCAAATCGCTAGAAGTATGGAATACACCAACCACTCCAATTAGGAACGAACTGCCGTTGAATTTGAATTGTCCAATTTCTCACACCTATTGATTTCGGATCGAGCCCAAAACTTGGGCAACATCATAATATGGTGGGAGGAGTCATTTGGTTAGTTTTGAGTGAAATCCAATCGCTAGAAGATTGGAATACACCAACCACTCCAATTAGGAACGAACTGCCGTTGAACTTGAACTGTCCAATTTCTCACACCTATTGATTTCGGATCGAGCCCAAAACTTGGGCAACATCATAATATGGTGGATGGAGTAATTTGGTGAGTTTTGAATGAAATCCAATCGCTAGAAGTATGGAATACACCTACCACTCCAATTAGGAACGAACTGCCGTTCAACTTGAATTGTCCAATTTGGTACACCTATTGATTTCGGATCGAGCCCAAAACTTGGGCAACATCATAATATGGTGGGAGGAGTCATTTGGTGAGTTTTGAGTGAAATCCAATCTCTTGAAGTATGGAATACACCAACCACTCCAATTTGGAAAGAACTGTCGTTGAAATTGAATTGACCAATTTCTCACACCTATTGATTTCGGATCGAGCCCAAAACTTGGGCAACATCATAATATGGTGGATGGAGTAATTTGGTGAGTTTCGAATGAAATCCAATCGCTAGAAGTATGGAATACACCTACCACTCCAATTAGGAACGAACTGCCGTTGAACTTGAATTGTCCAATTTGGAACACCTATTGATTTCGGATCGAGCCCAACACTCGGGCAAAATCACAACATGGTGGGAGGAGTCATTTGGTGAGTTTTGAGTGAAATCCATTCGCTAGAAGTATGGAATACACCAACCACTCCAATTAGGAACGAACTGCCATTGAACTTGAATTGTCCAATTTCTCACACCTATTGATTTCAGATCGAGCCCAAAACTTGGGCAACATCATAACATGGTGGGAGGAGTCATTTGGTGAGTTTTGAGTGAAATCCAATCGCTAGAAGTATGGAATACACCAACCACTCCAATTAGGAACGAACTTCCGTTGAACTTGAATTGTCCAAGTTGGAACACCTATTGATTTCAGATCGAGCCCAAAACTTGGGCAACATCATAATATGGTTGGAGGAGTCATTTGGTGAGTTTTGAGTGAAATCCAATCGCTAGAAGTATGGAATACACCAACCACTCCAGTTAGGAACGAACTGCCGTTATACTTGAATTTTCCAATTTGGAACACCTATTGATTTCGGATCGAGCCCAAAACTTGGGCAACATCATAATATGGTGGGAGTCATTTGGTGAGTTTTGAGTGAAATCCAATCGCTAGAAGTGTGGAATACACCAACCACTCCAATTAGGAACGAACTGCCGTTCAACTTGAATTGTCCAATTTCTCACACCTATTGATTTCGGATCGAGCCCAAAACTTGGGCAACATCCTAATGTGGTGGGAGGCGTCGTTTGGTGAGTTTTGAGTGAAATCCAATCGCTAGAAGTATGGAATACACCAACCACTCCAATTAGGAACGAACTGCCGTTGAAATTGAATTGTCCAATTTCTCACACCTATTGATTTCGGATCGAGCCCAAAACTTGGGCAACATCATAATATGGTGGGAGGAGTCATTTATTGAGTTTTGAGTGAAATCCAATCGCTAGAAGTATGGAATACACCAACCACTCCAATTTGGAAAGAACTGTCGTTGAAATTGAATTGACCAATTTCTCACACCTATTGATTTCGGATCGAGCCCAAAACTTGGGCAACATCATAATATGGTGGATGGAGTAATTTGGTGAGTTTCGAATGAAATCCAATCTCTTGAAGTATGGAATACACCTACCACTCCAATTAGGAACGAACTGCCGTTGAACTTGAATTGTCCAATTTGAAACACCTATTGATTTCGGATCGAGCCCAACACTCGGGCAAAATCACAACATGGTGGGAGGAGTCATTTGGTGAGTTTTGAGTGAAATCCATTCGCTAGAAGTATGGAATACACCAACCACTCCAATTAGGAACGAACTGCCATTGAACTTGAATTGTCCAATTTCTCACACCTATTGATTTCAGATCGAGCCCAAAACTTGGGCAACATCATAACATGGTGGGAGGAGTCATTTGGTGAGTTTTGAGTGAAATCCAATCGCTAGAAGTATGGAATACACCAACCACTCCAATTAGGAACGAACTTCCGTTGAACTTGAATTGTCCAAGTTGGAACACCTATTGATTTCAGATCGAGCCCAAAACTTGGGCAACATCATAATATGGTTGGAGGAGTCATTTGGTGAGTTTTGAGTGAAATCCAATCGCTAGAAGTATGGAATACACCAACCACTCCAGTTAGGAACGAACTGCCGTTATACTTGAATTTTCCAATTTGGAACACCTATTGATTTCGGATCGAGCCCAAAACTTGGGCAACATCATAATATGGTGGGAGTCATTTGGTGAGTTTTGAGTGAAATCCAATCGCTAGAAGTGTGGAATACACCAACCACTCCAATTAGGAACGAACTGCCGTTCAACTTGAATTGTCCAATTTCTCACACCTATTGATTTCGGATCGAGCCCAAAACTTGGGCAACATCATAATGTGGTGGGAGGCGTCGTTTGGTGAGTTTTTAGTGAAATCCAATCGCTAGAAGTATGGAATACACCAACCACTCCAATTAGGAACGAACTGCCGTTGAAATTGAATTGTCCAATTTCTCACACCTATTGATTTCGGATCGAGCCCAAAACTTGGGCAACATCATAATATGGTGGGAGGAGTCATTTATTGAGTTTTGAGTGAAATCCAATCGCTAGAAGTATGGAATACACCAACCACTCCAATTTGGAAAGAACTGTCGTTGAAATTGAATTGACCAATTTCTCACACCTATTGATTTCGGATCGAGCCCAAAACTTGGGCAACATCATAATATGGTGGATGGAGTAATTTGGTGAGTTTCGAATGAAATCCAATCTCTTGAAGTATGGAATACACCTACCACTCCAATTAGGAACGAACTGCCGTTGAACTTGAATTGTCCAATTTGGAACACCTATTGATTTCGGATCGAGCCCAACACTCGGGCAAAATCACAACATGGTGGGAGGAGTCATTTGGTGAGTTTTGAGTGAAATCCATTCGCTAGAAGTATGGAATACACCAACCACTCCAATTAGGAACGAACTGCCATTGAACTTGAATTGTCCAATTTCTCACACCTATTGATTTCAGATCGAGCCCAAAACTTGGGCAACATCATAATATGGTGGGAGGAGTCATTTGGTGAGTATTGAGTGAAATCCAATCGCTAGAAGTATGGAATACACCAACCACTCCAATTAGGAACGAACTGCCGTTGAACTTGAACTGTCCAATTTCTCACACCTATTGATTTCGGATCGAGCCCAAAACTTGGGCAACATCATAATATGGTGGGAGGAGTCATTTGGTGAGTTTTGAGTGAAATCCAATCGCTAGAAGTATGGAATACACCAACCACTCCAATTAGGAACGAACTTTCGTTGAAATTGAATTGACCAATTTCTCACACCTATTGATTTCGGATCGAGCCCAAAACTTGGGCAACATCATAATATGGTGGATGGAGTAATTTGGTGAGTTTCGAATGAAATCCAATCGCTAGAAGTATGGAATACACCTACCACTCCAATTAGGAACGAACTGCCGTTGAACTTGAATTGTCCAATTTGGAACACCTATTGATTTCGGATCGAGGCCAACACTCGGGCAAAATCACAACATGGTGGGAGGAGTCATTTGGTGAGTTTTGAGTGAAATCCATTCGCTAGAAGTATGGAATACACCAACCACTCCAATTAGGAATGAACTGCCATTGAACTTGAATTGTCCAATTTCTCACACCTATTGATTTCAGATCGAGCCCAAAACTTGGGCAACATCATAATATGGTGGGAGGAGTCATTTGGTGAGTATTGAGTGAAATCCAATCGCTAGAAGTATGGAATACACCAACCACTCCAATTAGGAACGAACTGCCGTTGAACTTGAACTGTCCAATTTCTCACACCTATTGATTTCGGATCGAGCCCAAAACTTGGGCAACATCATAATATGGTGGGAGGAGTCATTTGGTGAGTTTTGAGTGAAATCCAATCGCTAGAAGTATGGAATACACCAACCACTCCAATTAGGAACGAACTTTCGTTGAAATTGAATTGACCAATTTCTCACACCTATTGATTTCGGATCGAGCCCCAAACTTGGGCAACATCATAATATGGTGGGAGGAATCATTTGGTGAGTTTTGAGTGAAATCCAATCGCTAGAAGTATGGAATACACCAACCACTCCAATTAGCAACGAACTGCCGTTCAACTTGAATTGTCCAATTTGTAACACCTATTGATTTCGGATCGAGCCCAAAACTTGGGCAACATCATAATATGGTGGGAGGAGTCATTTGGTGAGTTTTGAGTGAAACCCAAACGCTAGAAGTATGGAATACACCAACCACTCCAATTAGGAACGAACTGCCGTTGAAATTGAATTGTCCAATTTGGAACACTATTGATTTCGGATCGAGCCCAAAACTTGGGCAACATCATAACATGGTGGGAGGAGTCATTTGGTGAGTTTTGAGTGAAATCCAATCGCTAGAAGTATGGAATACACCAACCACTCCAATTAGGAACGAACTTCCGTTGAACTTGAATTGTCCAAGTTGGAACACCTATTGATTTCGGATCGAGCCCAAAACTTGGGCAACATCATAATATGGTGGGAGTCATTTGGTGAGTTTTGAGTGAAATCCAATCGCTAGAAGTGTGGAATACACCAACCACTCCAATTAGGAACGAACTGCCGTTCAACTTGAATTGTCCAATTTCTCACACCTATTGATTACGGATCGAGCCCAAAACTTGGGCAACATCATAATGTGGTGGTAGGCGTCGTTTGGTGAGTTTTGAGTGAAATCCAATCGCTAGAAGTATGGAATACACCAACCACTCCAATTAGGAACGAACTGCCGTTGAAATTGAATTGTCCAATTTCTCACACCTATTGATTTCGGATCGAGCCCAAAACTTGGGCAACATCATAATATGGTGGGAGGAGTCATTTATTGAGTTTTGAGTGAAATCCAATCGCTAGAAGTATGGAATACACCAACCACTCCAATTTGGAACGAACTGCCGTTATACTTGAGTTTTCCAATTTGGAACACCTATTGATTTCGGATCGAGCCCAAAACTTGGGCAACATCATAATATGGTGGGAGGAGTCATTTGGTGAGTGTTGAGTGAAATCCAATCGCTAGAGGTATGGAATACACCAACCACTCCAATTGGGAACGAACTGCCGTTGAACTTGAATTGTCCAATTTGGAACACCGATTGATTTCGGATCGAGTCCAAAACTTTAGCAACAACATAATATGGTGGCAGGAGTCATTTGGTAAATTTTGAGTGAAATCCAATCCCTAAAAGTATGGAATACACCAACCACTCCAATTAGGAACGAACTGCCGTTGAAATTGAATTGTCCAAGTTGTCACACGTATTGATTTCTGATCGAGCCCAAAACTTGGGCAACATCACAATATGGTGGGAGGAGTCATTTGGTGAGTTTTGAGGGAAAACCAATCGCTAGAAGTATGGAATACACCAATCACTCCAATTACGAACGAACTGCCGTTGAACTTGAATTGTCCAATTTCTCACACCAATTGATTTCGGATCGAGCCCAAAACTTGGGCAACATCATAATATGGTGCGAGGAGTCATTTGGTGTGTTTTGAGTGAAATCCAATCGCTAGAAGTATGGAATACACCAACCACTCCAGTTAGGAACGAACTGCCGTTATACTTGAATTTTCCAATTTGGAACACCTATTGATTTCGGATCGAGCCCAAAACTTGGGCAACATCATAATATGGTGGGAGTCATTTGGTGAGTTTTGAGTGAAATCCAATCGCTAGAAGTGTGGAATACACCAACCACTTCAATTGGGAACGAACTGCCGTTCAACTTGAATTGTCCAATTTCTCACACCTATTGATTTCGGATCGAGCCCAAAACTTGGGCAACATCATAATGTGGTGGGAGGCGTCATTTGTTGAATTTTGAGTGAAATCCAATCGCTAGAAGTATGGAATACACCAACCACTCCAATTTGGAACGAACTGCCGTTGAAATTGAATTGTCCAATTTCTCACACCTATTGATTTCGGATCGAGCCCAAAACTTGGGCAACATCATAATATGGTGGGAGGAGTCATTTATTGAGTTTTGAGTGAAATCCAATCGCTAGAAGTATGGAATACACCAACCACTCCAATTTGGAACGAACTGCCGTTATACTTGAGGTTTCCAATTTGGAACACCTATTGATTTCGGATAGAGCCCAAAACTTGGGCAACATCATAATATGGTGGGAGGAGTCAATTGGTGAGTGTTGAGTGAAATCCAATCGCTAGAGGTGTGGAATACACCAACCACTCCAATTGGGAACGAACTGCCGTTGAACTTGAATTGTCCAATTTGGAACACCGATTGATTTCGGATCGAGTCCAAAACTTTGGCAACATCATAATATGGTGGGAGGAGTCATTTGGTGAATTTTGAGTGAAATCCAATCGCTAGAAGTATGGAATACACCAACCACTCCAATTAGGAACGAACTGCCGTTGAAATTGAATTGTCCAATTTGTCACACGTATTGATTTCTGATCGAGCCCAAAACTTGGGCAACATCATAATATGGTGGGAGGAGTCATTTGGTGAGTTTTGAGGGAAATCCAATCGCTAGAAGTATGGAATACACCAACCACTCCAATTAGGAACGAACTGCCGTCGAACTTGAATTGTCCAATTTCTCACACCAATTGATTTCGGATCGAGCCCAAAACTTGGGCAACATCATAATATGGTGGGAGGAGTCATTTGGTGAGTTTTGAGTGAAATCCAATCGCTAGAAGTATGGAATACACCAACCACTCCAATTAGGAACGAACTGCCGTTGAACTTGAATTTTCCAATTTCTCACACCTATTGATTTCGGATCGAGCCCAAAACTTGGGCAACATCATAATATGGTGGGAGGAGTCATTTGGTGAGTTTTGAGTGAAATCCAATCGCCACCAACCACTCCAATTAGGAACGAACTGCCGTTGAACTTGAATTGTCCAATTTCTCACACCTATTGATTTCGGATCGAGCCCAAAACTTGGGCAACATCATAATATGGTGGGAGAAGTCATTTGGTGAGTTTTGAGTGAAATCCAATCGCTAGAAGTATGGAATACAACAACCACACCAATTAGGAACGAACTGCCGTTGAACTTGAATTGTCCAATTTCTAACACCTATTGATTTCGGATCGAGCCCAAAACTTGGGCAACATCATAATATGGTGGGAGGAGTCCTTTGGTTAGTTTTGAGTGAAATCCAATCGCTAGAAGTATGGAATCCACCAACTACTCCAATTAGGAATGAACTGCCGTTGAACTTGAATTGTCCAATTTCTCACACCTATTGATTTCGGATCGAGCCCAAAACTTGGGCAACATCATAATATGGTGGGAGAAGTCATTTGGTGAGTTTTGAGTGAAATCCAATCGCTAGAAGTATGGAATATACCAACCACTCCAATTAGGAACGAACTGCCGTTGAACTTGAATTGTCCAATTTGGAACACCTATTGATTTCGGATCGAGCCCAAAACTTGGGCAACATCATAATATGGTGGGAGGAGTCATTTGGTGAGTTTTGAGTGAAATCCAATCGCTTGATGTATCTAATACACCAACCACTCCAATTAGGAAAGAACTGTCGTTGAAATTGAACTGACCAATTTCTCACACCTATTGATTTCGGATCGAGCCCCAAACTTGGGCAACATATAAATATGGTGGGAGGAGGCATTTGGTGAGTTTTGAGTGAAATCCAATCGGTAGAAGTATGGAATACACCAACCACTCCAATTAGGAACGAACTGCCGTTGAACTTGAATTGTCCAATTTCTCACACCTATTGATTTCGGATCGAGCCCAAAACTTGGGCAACATCATAATATCGTGGGAGGAGTCATTTGGTGAGTTTTGAGTGAAATCCAATCGCTAGAGGTATGGAATACACCAACCACTCCAATTGGGAACGAACTGCCGTTGAAATTGAATTGTCCAATTTGGAACACCGATTGATTTCGGATCGATCCCAAAACTTTGGCAACATCATAATATGGTGGGAGGAGTCATTTGGTGAGTTTTGAGTGAAATCCAATCGCTAGAAGTATGGAATACACCAACCACACCAATTAGGAACGAACTGCCGTTGAAATTGAATTGTCCAATTTCTCACACGAATTGATTTCTGATCGAGCCCAAAACTTGGGCAACATCATAATACGGTGGGAGGAGTCATTTGATGAGTTTTGAGTGAAATCCAATCGCTAGAAGTATGGAATACACCAACCAATCCAATTAGGAACGAACTGCCGTTGAACTTGAATTGTCCAATTTGGAACACCTATTGATTTCGGATCGAGCCCAAAACTTGGGCAACATCATAATAAGGTGGGAGGAGTCATTTGGTGAGTTTTGAGTGAAATCCAATCGCCACCAACCACACCAATTAGGAACGAACTGCCATTGAAAATGAATTGTCCAATTTCTCACACCTATTGATTTCGGATCGAGCCCCAAACTTGGACAACATTATAATATGGTGGGAGGAGTCATTTGGTGAGTTTTGAGTGAAATCCAATCGCTAGAAGTATGGAATCCACCAACCACTCCAATTAGGAATGAACTGCCGTTGAACTTGAATTGTCCAATTTCTCACACCTATTGATTTCGGATCGAGCCCAAAACTTGGGCAACATCATAATATGGTGGGAGAAGTCATTTGGTGAGTTTTGAGTGAAATCCAATCGCTAGAAGTATGGAATCCACCAACCACTCCAATTGGGAATGAACTGCCGTTGAACTTGAATTGTCCAATTTCTCACACCTATTGATTTCGGATCGAGCCCAAAACTTGGGCAACATCATAATATGGTGGGAGGAGTCATTTGGTGAGTTTTGAGTGAAATCCAATCGCTAGAAGTATGGAATACACCAACCACACCAATTAGGAACGAACTGTCGTTGAACTTGAATTGTCCAATTTGTCACACCTTTAGATTTCGGATCGAGCAAAAAACTTGTGCAACATCATAATATGGTGGGAGGAGTCCTTTGGTTAGTTTTGAGTGAAATCCAATCGCTAGAAGTATGGAATACACCAACCACTCCCATTAGGAACGAACTACCGTTCAAGTTGAATTGTCCAATTTTTCACACCTATTGATTTCGGATCGAACCCCAAACTTGTGCAACATCATAATATGGTGGGAGGAGTCATTTGGTGAGTTTTGAGTGAAATCCAATCGCTAGAGGTATGGAATACACCAACCACTCCAATTAAGAACGAACTGCCGTTGAACTTGAATTGTCCAATTTGGAACACCTATTGATTTCGGATCGAGCCCAAAACTTGGGAAACATCATTATATGGGGGGAGGAGTCATTTGGTTAGTTTTGGGTGAAATCCAATCGCTAGAAATATGGAATACACCAACCACTCCAATTAGGAACGAACTGCCGTTGAACTTGAATTGTCCAGTTTGGAACACCTATTGATTTCGGATCGAGCCCGAAACTTGGGCTACATCATAATATGGTGGGAGGAGTCATTTGGTGAGTTTTGAGTGAAATCCAATCGCTAGAAGTATGGAATACACCAACCACTCCAATTAGGAACGAACTGCCGTTGAACTTGAATTGTCCAATTTCTCACACCTATCGATTTCGGATCGAGGTCAAAACTTGGGAAACATCATAATATGGTGGGAGGAGTCATTTGGTGAGTTTTGAGTGAAATCCAATCGCTAGAAGTATGGAATACACCAACCACTCCAATTAGGAACGAACTGCCGTTGAACTTGAATTGTCCAATTTGGAACACCTATTGATTTCGGATCCAGCCCAAAACTTGGGCAACATCACAATATGGTGGGAGGTGTCACTTGGTGAGTTTTGAGTGAAATCCAATCGCTAGAAGTATGGAATACACCAACCACTCGAATTAGGAACGAACTGCCGTTGAACTTGAATTGTCCAATTTCGAACACCTATTGATTTCGGATCGAGCCTAAAACTTGGGCAAAATCATAATATGGTGGGAGGAGTCATTTGGTTCGTTTTGAGTGAAATCCAATCGCTAGAAGTTGGGAATACACCAACCACTCCAATTAGGAACGAACTGCCGTTGAACTTGAATTGTCCAATTTCTCACACCTATTGATTTCGGATCGAGCCCAAAACTTGGGCAACATCATAATATGGTGGGAGGAGTCATTTGGTGAGTTTTGAGTGAAATCCAATCGCTAGAAGTACGGAATACACCAACCATTCCAATTAGGAACGAACTGCCGTTGAACTTGAATTGTCCAATTTGGAACACCTATTGATTTCGGATGGAGCCCAAAACTTGGGCAACAGCATAATATGGTGGGAGGAGTCATTTGTTTAGTTTTGAGTGAAATCCAATCGCTAGAAGTATGGAATACACCAACCACTCCAATTAGGAACGAACTGCCGTTGAACTTGAATTGTCCAATTTCGAACACCTATTGATTACGGATCGAGCCCAAAACTTGGGCAACATCATAATATGGTGGGAGGAGTCATTTGGTTCGTTTTGAGTGAAATCCAATCGCTAGAAGTATGGAATACACCAACCACTCCAATTAGGAACGAACTGCCGTTGAACTTGAATTGTCCAATTTCTCACACCTATTGATTTCGGATCGAGCCCAAAAGTTGGGCAACATCATAATATGGTGGGAGGAGTCATTTGGTGAGTTTTGAGTGAAATCCAATCGCTAGAAGTACGGAATACACCAACCATTCCAATTAGGAACGAACTGCCGTTGAACTTGAATTGTCCAATTTGGAACACCTATTGATTTCGGATCGAGCCCAAAACTTGGGCAACATCATAATATGGTGGGAGGAGTCATTTGGTGAGTTTTGAGTGAAATCCAATCGCTAGAAGTACGGAATACACCAACCACTCCAATTAGGAACGAACTGCCGTTGAACTTGAATTGTCCAATTTGGAACACCTATTGATTTCGGATCGAGCCCAAAACTTGGGCAACATCATAATATGGTGGGAGGAGTCATTTGGTGAGTTTTGAGTGAAATCCAATCTCTAGAAGTATGGAATACACCAACCACCCCAATTCGGAACGAACTGCCGTTGAACTTGAATTGTCCAATTTCTCACACCTATTGATTTCGGATCGAGCCCAAAACTTGGGCAACATCATAATATGGTGGGAGGAGTCATTTGGTGCGTTTTGAGTGAAATCCAAATGCTCGAAGTATGGAATACACCAACTACTCCAATTAGGAACGAACTGCCGTTGAACTTGAATTGTCCAATTTCGAACACCTATTGATTTCGGATCGAGCCCAAAACTTGGGCAACATCAAAATATGGTGGGAGCAGTCATTTGATGAGTTTTGAGTGAAATCCAAATGCTAGAAGTATGGAATACACCAACCACTCTAATTAGGAATGAACTGCCGTTGAACTTGAATTGTCCAATTTGGAAAACCTATTGATTTCGGATCGAGCCCAAAACTTGGGCAACATCATAATATGGTGGGAGGAGTCATTTGGCGAGTTTTGAGTGAAATCCAATCGCTAGAAGTATGGAATACACCAACCACTCCAATTAGGAACGAACGGCCGTTCAACTTGAATTGTCCAATTTCTCACAACTATTGATTTCGGATCGAGCCCAAAACTTGGGCAACGTCATAATATGGTGTGAGGAGTCATTTGGTGCGTTTTGAGTGAAATCCAATCGCTAGAAGTATGGAATACACCAACCACTCCAATTAGGAACGAACTACCGTTGAACTTGAATTGTCCAATTTCTCACACCTATTGATTTCGGATCGAGCCCAAAACTTGGGCAACATCATAATATGGTGGGAGGATTCATTTGGTGAGTTTTGAGTGAAATCCAATCGCTAGAAGTATGGAATACACCAACCACTCCAATTAGGAACGAACTGCCGTTGAACTTGAATTGTCCAATTTCTCACACCTATTGATTTCGGATCGAGCCCAAAACTTGGGCAACATCATAATATGGTGGGAGGATTCATTTGGTGAGTTTTGAGTGAAATCCAATCGCTAGAAGTATGGAATACACCAACCACTCCAATTAGGAACGACATGCCGTGGAAATTCAGTTGACCATTTTCTCACACCTATTGATTTCGGATCGATCCCAAAACTTGGGAAATATCATAATATGGTGGGAGGAGTCATTTGGTGAGTTTTGAGTGAAATCCAAACGCTAGAAGTACGGAATACACCAACCACTCCAATTAGGAACGAACTGCTGTTGAACTTGAATTGTCCAATTTGGAACACCTATTGATTTCGGATCGAGCCCAAAACTTGGGCAACATCATAATATGGTGGGAGGAGTCATTTGGTGAGTTTTGAGTGAAATCCAATCGCAATAAGTGTGGAATACACCTACCACTCCAATTAGGAACGAACTGCCGTTGAACTTGAATTGTCCAATTTTTCACACCTATTGATTTCGGATCGAGCCCAAAACTTGGGCAACATCATAATATGGTGGGAGGAGTCATTTGGTGAGTTTTGAGTGAAGTCCAAACGCTAGAAGTATGGAATACACCAACCACTACAATTAGAAACGAACTGCCGTTGAACTTGAATTGTCCAATTTGGAACACCTATTGATTTCGGATCGAGCCCAAAACTTGGCCAACATCATAATGTGGTGGGAGGAGTCATTTGGTGAGTTTTGAGTGAAATCCAATCGCTAGAAGTATGGAATACACCAACCACTCCAATTAGGAACGAACTGCCGTTGAACTTGAATTGTCCAATTTCTCACACCTATTGATTTCAGATCGAGCCCAAAACTTGGGCAACATCATAATATGGTGGGAGGAGTCATTTGGTGCGTTTTGAGTGAAATCCAATCGCTAGAAGTATGGAATACACCAACCACTCCAATTAGGAACGAACTGTCGTTGAACTTGAATTGTCCAATTTTGAACACCTATTGATTTCGGATCGAGCCCAAAACTTGGGCAACATCATAATATGGTGGGAGGAGTCATTTGGTGAGTTTTGAGTAAAATCCAATCGCTAGAAGTATGGAATACACCAACCACTCCAGTTAGGAACGAACTGCCGTTGAACTTGAATTGTCCAATTTGAAACACCTATTGATTTCGGATCGAGCCCAAAACTTGGGCAACATCATAATATGGTGGGAGGAGTCATTTGGTGAGTTTTGAGTGAAATCCAATCGCTAGAAGTATGGAATACACCAACCACTCCAATTAGGAACGAACTGCCGTTGAACTTGAATTGTCCAATTTCTCACACCTATTGATTTCGGATCAGGCCCAAAACTTGGGCAACATCATAATATGGTGGGAGGAGTCATTTGGTGAGTTTTGAGTGAAATCCAATCTCAAGAAGTATGGAATACACCAACCACTCCAATTAGGAACGACATGCTGTTGAAATTGAATTGACCAATTTCTCACACCTATTGATTTCGGATCGATCCCAAAACTTGTGCAACCTCATAATATGGTGGGAGGAGTCATTTGGTTCGTTTTGAGTGAAATCCAATCGCTAGAACTATGGAATACACCAACCACTCCAATTAGGAACGAACTGCCGTTCAACTTGAATTGTCCAATTTCCCACACCGATTGATTTCGGATCGAGCCCAAAACTTGGGCAACATCATAATATGGTGGGAGGAGTCATTTGGTGAGTTTTGAGTGAAATCCAATCGCTAGAAGTATGGAATACACCAACCACTCCAATTAGGAACGAACTGCCGTTCAACTTGAATTGTCCAATTTCTCACACCTATTGATTTCGGATCGAGCCCAAAACTTGGGCAACACAATAATATGGTGGGAGGAGTCATTTGGTGAGTTTTGAGTGAAATCCAATCGCTAGAACTATGGAATACACCAACCACTCCAATTAGGAACGAACTGCCGTTGAACTTGAATTGTCCAATTTCTCACATCTATTGATTTCGGATCGAGCCCAAAACTTGGGCAACATCATAATAAGGTGGGAGGAGTCATTTGGTGAGTTTTGAGTGAAATCCAATCGCAAGAAGTATGGAATACACCAACCACTCCAATTAGGAACGACATGCCGTTGAAATTGAATTGACCAATTTCTCACACCTATT
The DNA here is from genome assembly GCF_965620075.1 of Prunus avium. NCBI lineage: Eukaryota > Viridiplantae > Streptophyta > Magnoliopsida > Rosales > Rosaceae > Prunus > Prunus avium. The sequence continues at coordinate 31,736,950 of NC_142284.1, forward strand.
GATTTCGGATCGATCCCAAAACTTGTGCAACAACATAATATGGTGGGAGGAGTCATTTGGTTCGTTTTGAGTGAAATCCAATCGCTAGAAGTATGGAACACACCAACCACTCCAATTAGGAACGAACTCCCGTCCAACTTGAATTGTCCAATTTCTCACACCTATTGATTTCGGATCGACCCCAAAACTTGGGCAACATCATAGTATGGTGGGAGGAGTCATTTGGTGAGTTTTGAGTGAAATCCAATCGCTAGAACTATGGAATACACCAACCACTCCAATTAGGAACGAACTGCCGTTGAACTTGAATTGTCCAATTTCTCACACCTATTGATTTCGGATCGAGCCCAAAACTTGGGCAACATCATAATATGGTGGGAGGAGTCATTTGGTGCGTTTTGAGTGAAATCCAATCGCTAGAAGTATGGAATACACCAACCACTCCAATTAGGAACGAACTGCCGTTGAACTTGAATTGTCCAATTTGGAACACCTATTGATTTTGGATCGAACCCAAAACTTGGGCAACATCATAATATGGCGGGAGGAGTCATTTGGTGAGTTTTGAGTGAAATCCAATCGCTAGAAGTATGGAATACACCAACCACTCCAATTAGGAACGAACTGCCGTTGAACTTGAATTGTCCAATTTGGAACACCTATTGATTTCGGATCGAGCCCCAAACTTGGGCAACGTCATAATATGGTGGGAGGAGTCATTTGGAATGAAAATGAGCTAAAAGTGCTTTATTAGTTATAAATTTTGTTTTTGTTCATTTTCGTAGGTCAACTTCTTGGCCTGGGATCAACATGCTCTGGTGCTCGGATGAGGTCATGATCTTCATGAGACTTGTTCCAATGGATGTTAACTACAACATATCCAAATTTGAGCTCCATTGGACAAGTATTGCCTCTCCAACCAATCCAGCATGTTACCACAGCTCTGGAAATCCGGAATTGGCCAGCTTTTACCTCCATTGTGTCATCTTGATTATTCTTGTTACCATAACACTTGGTAACAAGAATTTACCTTAGTAGATGAGATATTTTCTGAAGCATTTGGCATCTTTGTGAGGACAAGGCTTCATTATTTGCAAGGGGACAAGAAGACAATGGGTGAAGACTTTGCATTAGAATACTAAAAGTAAAGGTGGAAAGGAGGAGAGAGGGAAGCAAAGGGAGTGTAATCTGATATTGGAGAGGCTTTTCAACGGGGGTATTGGATTCATTACATCATTCCACAATTGAGGAGGAGATTGGAGAGCAAAAAAGCTAAGGAAGGAAGGAGAGGGAGGTGCAGCCGCAGGAAGAAGGGGGAAGACTTCCACCATTGAAGACTTCAAGCTTTCATCATTTCCAAATCTGTAAACTCTTTCTAGTTATATTTCGAATTTGTGTTTGAAATGATTATGAGGAACTAAACTCCATAGCTAGGGCTTAGGTTGAAGCCCTAAACATGATTACCTTATTGTTTTGATGCTTGAGTGTATGAATTTCTAGATATTGTTGATGAATTCCAATTCACCAAATTAATCTATCCTTGATGTGTGTTTTTCCTTGGTTGGCCATCTTTGAAAGCATGCTTCTTGAGATTGTTGGGATTATGTGTATCTTCATGTTATCCTAAGCAATAAATGGATGAAGTAAGAATCATCCATGTAATTTGGTTTCTTGAATACCTAATGTAAATACCATGCTATTAGGATTCTTGTGATGTTCATATTCTCTTTGAACTTAATGGGTTCTCCTTGTAATTGAATCGAAGTACGAACCATACCTAGGTTCGGTTATGGGGAGGGCACAAGTATTGTAGCACGAACCATGCACTTTACGTATATTAGAGAGAATCAATGCGTCTTGAGCCACGACCCATGGTCTTGATTGCGAACATCTTCATCAACACGTTTAGAGTTCATCACTTGAGTATCCATGAACATTGGTAGAATTGTTTTGGACCTTTGGTCTGTGTGTTCTTGCATTTTCTGTGCTGAATCCAACCGTATAAAGAACGTGAATTTTGGACGTACGGTTGGAAAGTTATAGGCAAAACACTGGACAGAGGTCGAAACTGAAAAACAGAGAAACGAATCTGCCAAAAACGACCGGTCGTTACTGTTTAGGCGACCGGTCGCACATGAATCTGTCCAAAAACGACCGGTCGTCACTGTTCACGACCGGTCGCACTGTTCACTGTTCACGGCACTGTTCACAGGTGATAAAGTGGTGATAAAATGGCGATAGAAAATGCTGTTTGTGTTTTTGCTTAGTTTTCTTGTGTTGTTTCATTTCTTTTACACTTCTTTACTCATTTTTAGTTTCCATTTTGCATTTGTGCATTTGTGGTGTGTCAATTAAGTGTTCTTTACGTACTCAAATTAGAACTTATAGGAAGCCGACAAGTTCTTCGTGGGATCGACCCCGTACTTACATAATCTATACTTCAATAGATTCGTGCACTTGCGGGTATTTTTAATTGGTTGTTTGTACATTAATTTGTGTCCTCTTAGGAATGCAACAAGGAGTCATTTGGTGAGTTTTGAGTGAAATCCAATCGCTAGAAGTTTGGAATACACCAACCACTCCAATTAGGAACGAACTGCCGTTGAACTTGAATTGTCCAATTTCTCACACCTATTGATTTCGGATCGAGCCCAAAACTTGGGCAACATCATAATATGGTGGGAGGAGTCATTTGGTGAGTTTTGAGTGAAATCCAATCGCTAGAAGTATGGAATACACCAACCACTCCAATTAGGAACGAACTGCCGTTCAACTTGAATTGTCCAATTTCTCACACCTATTGATGTCGGATCGAGCCCAAAACTTGGGCAACATCATAATATGGTGGGAGGAGTCATTTGGTGAGTTTTGAGTGAAATCCAATCGCTAGAACTATGGAATACACCAACCACTCCAATTAGGAACGAACTGCCGTTGAACTTGAATTGTCCAATTTTGAACACCTATTCATTTCGGATCAAGCCCAAAACTTGGGCAACATCATAATATGGTGGGAGGAGTCATTTGGTGAGTTTTGAGTGAAATCCAATCGCTAGAAGTATGGAATACACCAACCACTCCAAATAGGAACGAAATGCCGTTGAAATTGAATTGACCAATTTCTCACACCTATTGATTTCGGATCGATCCCAAAACTTGGGCAACATCAAAATATGGTGGGAGGAGTCATTTGGTGAGTTTTGAGTGAAATCCAAACGCTAGAAGTATGGAATACACCAACCACTCCAATTAGGAACGAACTGCCGTTGAACTTGAATTGTCCAATTTCGAACACCTATTGATTTCGGATCGAGCCCAAAACTTGGGCAACATCATAATATGGTGGGAGGAGTCATTTGGTGAGTTTTGAGTGAAATCCAATCGCTAGAACTATGGAATACACCAACCACTCCAATTTGGAACGAACTGCCATTCAACTTGAATTGCCCAATTTGGAACACCTATTGATTTCGGATCGAGCCCAAAACTTGGGCAAAATCATAATATGGTGGGAGTAGTCATTTGGTGAGTTTTGAGTGAAATCCAATCGCAAGAAGTATGGAATACACCAACCACTCCAATTAGGAACGAACTGCCATTGAACTTGAATTGTCCAATTTCTCACACCTATTGATTTCGGATCGAGCCCCAAACTTGGGCAACATCATAATATGGTGGGAGGAGTCATTTGGTGAGTTTTGATTGAAATCCAATCGCTAGAAGTATGGAATACACCAACCACTCCAATTAGGAACGAACTGCCGTTGAACTTGAATTGTCCAATTTCTCACACCTATTGATTTCAGATCGAGCCGAAAACTTGGGCAACATCATAATATGGTGGGAGTAGTCATTTGGTGAGTTTTGAGTGAAATCCAATCGCTAGAACTATGGAATACACCAAGCACTCCAATTAGGAACGAACTGCCGTTGAACTTGAATTGTCCAATTTGGAACACCTATTGATTTCGGATCGAGCCCAAAACTTGGGCAACATCATAATATAGTGGGAGGAGTCATTTGGTGAGTTTTGAGTGAAATCCAATCGCAAGAAGTATGGAATACACCAACCACTCCAATTAGGAACGAACTGCCGTTGAACTTGAATTGTCCAATTTTGAACACATATTGATTTCGGATCGAGCCCAAAACTTGGGCAGCATCATAATATGGTGGGAGTAGTCATTTGGTGAGTTTTGAGTGAAATCCAATCGCTAGAAGTATGGAATACACCAACCACTCCAATTAGGAACGAACTGCCGTTGAACTTGAATTGTCCAACTTGGAACACCTATTGATTTCAGATCGAGCCCAAAGTTTGGGCAACCTCATAATATGGTGGGAGGAGTCATTTCGTTAGTTTTGAGTGAAATCCAATCACTAGAAGGATGGAATACACCAATCACTCCAATTAGGAACGAACTGCCGTTGAACTTGAATTGTCCAATTTGGAACACCTATTGATTTCGGATCGAGCCCAAATCTTGGGCAACATCGTAATATGGTGGGTGGAGTCATTTGGTTAGTTTTGAGTGAAATCCAATTGCTAGAAGTGTGGAATTCACCAACCACTCCAATTAGGAACGAACTGCCGTTGAACTTGAATTGTCCAATTTCTCACACCTATTGATTTCGGATCGAGCCCAAAACTTGGGCAACATCATAATATGGTGGGAGGAGTCATTTGGTTAGTTATGAGTGAAATCCAATCACTTGAAGTATGGAATACACTAACCACTCCAATTAGGAACGAACTGCCGTTGAACTTGAATTGTCCAATTTCTCACACCTATTGATTTCGGATCGAGCCCCAAACTTGGGGAACATCATAATATGGTGGGAGGAGTCATTTGGTGAGTTTTGAGTGAAATCCAATCGCTAGAAGTATGGAATACACCAACCACTCCAATTAGTAACGAACTGCCGTTGAACTGGAATTGTCCAATTTCTCACACCTATTGATTTCAGATCGAGCCCAAAACTTGGGCAACATCATAATATGGTGGGAGGAGTCATTTCGTTAGTTTTGAGTGAAATCCAATCACTAGAAGGATGGAATACACCAACCACTCGAATTAGGAACGTACTGCCGTTCAACTTGAATTGCCCAATTTGGAACACCTATTGGTTTCGGATCGAGCCCAAAACTTGGGCAACATCATATTATGGTGGGAGGAGTCATTTGGTGAGTTTTGAGTGAAATCCAATCGCAAGAAGTATGGAATACCCCAATCACTCCAATTAGGAACGAACTGCCGTTGAACTTGAATTGCCCAATTTGGAACACCTATTGATTTCGGATCGAGCCCAAAACTTGGGCAGCATCATAATATGGTGGGAGTAGTCATTTGGTGAGTTTTGAGTGAAATCCAATCGCTAGAAGTATGGAATACACCAACCACTCCAATTAGGAACGAACTGCCATTGAACTTGAATTGTCCAATTTCTCACACCTATTGATTTCGGCTCGAGCCCAAAAGTTGGGCAACATGATAATATTGTGGGAGGAGTCATTTGGTGAGTTTTGAGTGAAATCCAATCGCTAGAAGTATGGAATACACCAACCACTCCAATTAGAAACGAACAGCCGTTGAACTTGAATTGTCCAATTTGGAACACCTATTGATTTCGGTTCGAGCCCAAAACTTGGGCAACATGATAATATGGTGGGAGGAGTCATTTGGTGAGTTTTGGGTGAAATCCAATCGCTAGAAGTATGGAATACACCAACCACTCCAATTAGGAACGAACTGCCGTTGAACTAGAATTGTCCAATTTCTCACACCTATTGATTTCAGATCGAGCCCAAAACTTGGGCAACTTCATAATATGGTGGGAGGAGTCATTTCGTTAGTTTTGAGTGAAATCCTATCACTAGAAGGATGGAATACACCAACCACTCCAATTAGGAACGAACTGCCGTTCAACTTGAATTGCCCAATTTGGAACACCTATTGGTTTCGGATCGATCCCAAAACTTGGGCAACATTATATTATGGTGGGAGGAGTCATTTGGTGAGTTTTGAGTGAAATCCAATCGCAAGAAGTATGGAATACCCCAATCACTCCAATTAGGAACGAACTGCCGTTGAACTTGAATTGTCCAATTTGGAACACCTATTGATTTCGGATCGAGCCCAAAACTTGGGCAACGTCATAATATGGTGGGAGGAGTCATTTGGTGAGTTTTGAGTGAAATCCAATCGCTAGAAGTATGGAATTCACCAACCACTCCAATTAGGAACGAACTGCCGATGAACTTCAATTGTCCAATTTTGAACACCTATTGATTTCGGATCGAGCCCAAAACTTGGGCAACATCATAGTATGGTGGGAGGAATCATTTGGTGAGTTTTGAGTGAAATCCAATCGCTAGAAGTATGGAATACACCAACCACTACAATTAGGAACGAACTGCCGTTGAACTTGAATTGTCCAATTTCTCACACCTATTGATTTCGGATCGAGCCCCAAACTTGGGCAACATCATAATATGGTGGGAGAAGTCATTTGGTTAGTTTTGACTGAAATCCAAACGCTAGAAGTATGGAATACACCAACCACTCCAATTAGGAACGAACTGCTGTTGAACTTGAATTGTCCAATTTGGAACACCTATTGATTTCGGATCGAGCCCAAAACTTGGGCAACATCATAATATGGTGGGAGGAGTCATTTGGTGAGTTTTGAGTGAAATCCAATCGCTAGAAGTATGGAATACACCAACCACTCCAAATAGGAACGAAATGCCGTTGAAATTGAATTGACCAATTTCTCACACCTATTGATTTCGGATCGAGCCCAAAACTTGGGCAACATCATAAAATGGTGGGAGGAGTCATTTGGTTAGTTTTGAGTGAAATCCAATCACTTGAACTATGGAATACACCAACCACTCCAATTAGGAACGAACTGCTGTTGAACTTGAATTGTCCAATTTGGAACACCTATTGATTTCGGATCGAGCCCAAATCTTGGGCAACATCATAATATGGTGGGAGGAATCTTTTGGTGAGTTTTGAGTGAAATCCAAACGCTAGAAGTATGTAATACACCAACCACTCCAATTAGGAACGAACTGCCGTTGAACTTGAATTGTCCAATTTCTCACACCTATTGATTTCAGATCGAGCCCAAAACTTGGGCAACATCATAATATGGTGGGAGGAGTCATTTCGTTAGTTTTGAGTGAAATCCAATCACTAGAAGGATGGAATACACCAACCACTCGAATTAGGAACGTACTGCCGTTCAACTTGAATTGCCCAATTTGGAACACCTATTGGTTTCGGATCGAGCCCAAAACTTGGGCAACATCATATTATGGTGGGAGGAGTCATTTGGTGAGTTTTGAGTGAAATCCAATCGCAAGAAGTATGGAATACCCCAATCACTCCAATTAGGAACGAACTGCCGTTGAACTTGAATTGCCCAATTTGGAACACCTATTGATTTCGGATCGAGCCCAAAACTTGGGCAGCATCATAATATGGTGGGAGTAGTCATTTGGTGAGTTTTGAGTGAAATCCAATCGCTAGAAGTATGGAATACACCAACCACTCCAATTAGGAACGAACTGCCATTGAACTTGAATTGTCCAATTTCTCACACCTATTGATTTCGGCTCGAGCCCAAAAGTTGGGCAACATGATAATATTGTGGGAGGAGTCATTTGGTGAGTTTTGAGTGAAATCCAATCGCTAGAAGTATGGAATACACCAACCACTCCAATTAGAAACGAACAGCCGTTGAACTTGAATTGTCCAATTTGGAACACCTATTGATTTCGGTTCGAGCCCAAAACTTGGGCAACATGATAATATGGTGGGAGGAGTCATTTGGTGAGTTTTGGGTGAAATCCAATCGCTAGAAGTATGGAATACACCAACCACTCCAATTAGGAACGAACTGCCGTTGAACTAGAATTGTCCAATTTCTCACACCTATTGATTTCAGATCGAGCCCAAAACTTGGGCAACTTCATAATATGGTGGGAGGAGTCATTTCGTTAGTTTTGAGTGAAATCCTATCACTAGAAGGATGGAATACACCAACCACTCCAATTAGGAACGAACTGCCGTTCAACTTGAATTGCCCAATTTGGAACACCTATTGGTTTCGGATCGATCCCAAAACTTGGGCAACATTATATTATGGTGGGAGGAGTCATTTGGTGAGTTTTGAGTGAAATCCAATCGCAAGAAGTATGGAATACCCCAATCACTCCAATTAGGAACGAACTGCCGTTGAACTTGAATTGTCCAATTTGGAACACCTATTGATTTCGGATCGAGCCCAAAACTTGGGCAACGTCATAATATGGTGGGAGGAGTCATTTGGTGAGTTTTGAGTGAAATCCAATCGCTAGAAGTATGGAATTCACCAACCACTCCAATTAGGAACGAACTGCCGATGAACTTCAATTGTCCAATTTTGAACACCTATTGATTTCGGATCGAGCCCAAAACTTGGGCAACATCATAGTATGGTGGGAGGAATCATTTGGTGAGTTTTGAGTGAAATCCAATCGCTAGAAGTATGGAATACACCAACCACTACAATTAGGAACGAACTGCCGTTGAACTTGAATTGTCCAATTTCTCACACCTATTGATTTCGGATCGAGCCCCAAACTTGGGCAACATCATAATATGGTGGGAGAAGTCATTTGGTTAGTTTTGACTGAAATCCAAACGCTAGAAGTATGGAATACACCAACCACTCCAATTTGGAACGAACTGCTGTTGAACTTGAATTGTCCAATTTGGAACACCTATTGATTTCGGATCGAGCCCAAAACTTGGGCAACATCATAATATGGTGGGAGGAGTCATTTGGTGAGTTTTGAGTGAAATCCAATCGCTAGAAGTATGGAATACACCAACCACTCCAAATAGGAACGAAATGCCGTTGAAATTGAATTGACCAATTTCTCACACCTATTGATTTCGGATCGAGCCCAAAACTTGGGCAACATCATAAAATGGTGGGAGGAGTCATTTGGTTAGTTTTGAGTGAAATCCAATCACTTGAACTATGGAATACACCAACCACTCCAATTAGGAACGAACTGCTGTTGAACTTGAATTGTCCAATTTGGAACACCTATTGATTTCGGATCGAGCCCAAATCTTGGGCAACATCATAATATGGTGGGAGGAATCTTTTGGTGAGTTTTGAGTGAAATCCAAACGCTAGAAGTATGTAATACACCAACCACTCCAATTAGGAACGAACTGCCGTTGAACTTGAATTGTCCAATTTCTCACACCTATTGATTTCGGATCGAGACCAAAACTTGGGCAACGTCATAATATGGTGGGAGGAGTCATTTGGTGAGTTTTGAGTGAAATCCAATCGCTAGAAGTATGGAATTCACCAACCACTCCAATTAGGAACGAACTGTCGTTGAACTTGAATTGTCCAATTTTGTAGACCTATTGATTTCGGATCGAGCCCAAACCCTGGGCAACATCATAATATGGTGGGAGGAGTCATTTGGTGAGTTTTGAGTGAAATCCAATCGCTAGAAGTATGGAATACACCAACCACTCCAATTAGGAACGAACTGCCGTTGAACTTGAATTGTCCAATATGGAACACCTATTGATTTCGGATCGAGCCCAAAACTTGGGCAACATCATGATATGGTGGGAGGAGTCATTTGGTGAGTTTTGAGTGAAATCCAATCGCTAGAAGTATGGAATACACCAACCACTCCAATTAGGAACGAACTGCCGTTGAACTTGAATTGTCCAATTTGGAACACCTATTGATTTCGGATCGAGCCCAAAACTTGGGCAACAACATAATATGGTGGGAGGAGTCATTTGGTGAGTTTTGAGTGAAATCCAATCGATAGAAGTATGGAATACACTAACCACTCCAATTAGGAACGAACTGCCGTTGAACTTGAATTGTCCAATTTCTCACACCTATTGATGTCGGATCGAGCCCCAAACTTGGGCAACATCATAATATGGTGGGAGGAGTCATTTGGTGAGTTTTGAGTTAAATCCAATCGCTAGAAGTACGGAATACACCAACCACTCCAATTAGGAACGAACTGCCGTTGAACTTGAATTGTCCAATTTCCGACACCTATTGATTTCGGATCGATCCCAAAACTTGGGCAACATCATAATATGGTGGGAGGAGTCATTTGGTTAGTTTTGAGTGAAATCCAATCACTTGAAGTATGGAATACACCAACCACTCCAATTAGGAACGAACTGCTGTTGAACTTGAATTGTCCGATTCGGAACACCTATTGATTTCGGATCGAGCCCAAATCTTGGGCAACATCATAATATGGTGGGAGGAATCATTTGGTGAGTTTTGAGTGAAATCCAATCCCTAGAAGTATGGAATACACCAACCACTCCAATTAGGAACGAACTGCCGTCGAACTTGAATTGTCCAATTTCTCACACCTATTGATTTCGGATCGAGCCCAAATCTTGGGCAAGATCATAATATGGTGGGAGGAATCATTTGGTGAGTTTTGAGTGAAATCCAATCCCTAGAAGTATGGAATACACCAACCACTCCAATTAGGAACGAACTGCCGTTGAACTTGAATTGTCCAATTTCTCACACCTATTGATTTCAGATCGAGCCCAAAACTTGGGCAACATCATAATACGGTGGGAGGAGTCATTTGGTTAGTTTTGAGTGAAATCCAATCACTAGAAGTATCGAATACACCAACCACTCCAATTAGGAACGAACTGCCGTTGAACTTGAATTGCCCAATTTGGAACACCTATTGATTTCGGATCGAGCACAAAACTTGGGCAACATCATAATATGGTGGGAGGAGTCATTTGGTGAGTTTTGAGTGAAATCCAATCGCTAGAAGTATGGAATACACCAACCACTCCAATTAGGAACGAACTGCCATTGAACTTGAATTGTCCAATTTCTGACAACTATTGATTTCGGCTCGAGCCAAAAATTGGGCAACCTGATAATATGGTGGGAGGAGTCATTTGGTGAGTTTTGAGTGAAATCCAATCGCTAGAAGTATGGAATACACCAACCACTCTAATTAGGAACGAACTGCCGTCGAACTTGAATTGTCCAATTTGTCACACCTATTGATTTCGGATCGAGCCCAAATCTTGGGCAACATCATAATATGGTGGGAGGAATCGTTTGGTGTGTTTTGTGTGAAATCCAATCGCTAGAAGTAAGGAATACACCAACCACTCCAATTAGGAATGAACAGCCGTTGAACTTGAATTGTCCAATTTGGAACACCCATTGATTTCGGTTCAAGCCCAAAACTTGGGCAACATGATAATATGGTGGGAGGAGTCATTTGGTGAGTTTTGGGTGAAATCCAATCGCTAGAAGTATGGAATACACCAACCACTCCAATTAGGAACGAACTGCCGTTGAACTTGAATTGTCCAATTTGGAACACCTATTGATTTCGGATCGAGCCCAAATCTTGGGCAACATCATAATATGGTGGGAGGAATCATTTGGTGAGTTTTGACTGAAATCCAATCTCCAGAAGTATGTAAGACACCAACCACTCCAATTAGGAACGAACTTCCGTTGAACTTGAATTATCCAATTTCTCACACCTATTGATTTCGGATCGTGCCCCAAACTTGGGCAACATCATAATATGGTGGGAGGAGTCATTTGGTGAGTTTTCAGTGAAATCCAATCGCTAGAAGTATGGAATACACCTACCACTCCAATTAGGAACGAACTGCCGTTGAACTTGAATTGTCCAATTTCTCACACCTATTGATATCGGAACGAGCCCAAAACTTGGTTAACATCATATATGGTGGGAGGAATCATTTGGTGAGTTTTGAGTGAAATCCAATCGCTAGAAGTATGGAATACACCAACCACTCCAATTCAGAACGAACTGCCGTTGAACTTGAATTGTCCAATTTCTTTCACCTATTAATTTCATATCGAGGCCCAAACTTGGGCAACATCATAATATGGTGGGAGGAGTCATTTGGTGAGTTTTAATGAAATCCAATCGCTAGAAGTACGGAATACACCAACCACTCCAATTAGGAACGAACTGTCGTTGAACTTGAATTGTCCAATTTCGTAAGCCTATTGATTTCGGATCGAGCCCCAAACTTGGGCAACATCATAATATGGTGGGAGGAGTCATTTGGTGAGTTTTGAGTGAAATCCAATCGCTAGAAGTAGGGAATACACCAACCACTCCAATTAGTAACGAACTGCCGTTGAACTTGAATTGTCCAATTTCTCACAACTATTGATTTTGGAACGAGCCCAAAACTTGGGCAACAGCATAATATGGTGGGAGGAGTTATTTGGTGAGTTTTGAGTGAAATCCAATCGCTAGAAGTATGGAATACACCAACCACTCCAATTAGGAACGAACTGCCGTTGAACTTGAATTTTCCAATTGCTCACACCTATTGATATCGGATCGAGCCCAAAACTTGGGCAACATCATAATATGGTGGGAGGAGTCATTGGGTAAATTTTGAGTGAAATCCAATCGCTAGAAGTACGGAATACATCAACCACTCCAATTAGGAACGAACTGCCGTTGAACTTGAATTGTCCAATTTCTTACGCCTATTCATTTCGGATCGAGCCCCAAACTTGGGCAACATCATAATATGGTGGGAGGAGTCATTTGGTGAGTTTTGAGTGAAATCCAATCGCTAGAAGTATGGAATACACCAACCACTCCAATTAGGAACGAACTGCCGTTGAACTTGAATTGTCCAATTTCTCACACCTATTGATTTCGGATTGAGCCCAAAACTTGGGCAACACGATAATATGGTGGGAGGAGTCATTTGGTGAGTTTTGAGTGAAATCCATTCGCTAGATGTATGGAATACACCAACCACTCCAATTAGGAACGAACCGCTTTTGAACTTGAATTGTCCAATTTCTCACACCAATTGAATTCGGATCGAGCCCAAAACTTGGGCAACAAGGTAATATGGTGGGAGGAGTAATTTGGTGAGTTTTGAGTGAAATCCAATCGCTAGAAGTGTGGCATACACCAACCACTCCAATTAGGAACGAACTGTCGTTGAACTTGAATTGTCCAATTTGGAACACCTATTGATTTCGAATCGAGCCCCAAACTTTTGCAACATGATAATATGGCGGGAGGAGTCATTAGGTGAGTTTTGAGTGAAATCCAATCGCTAGAAGTATGGAATACACCATCCACTCCAATTTGGAACGAACTGCCGTTGAACTTGCATTAGCCATATTGAATTCAGATTTTTCACTTCCCTAGGCCTATAAATAGGGAGGTTCTCTAAGCCTGTAAACACACCCCAAGGTAAGGGTGGGCACGGTCCCGTTCGGCCCGGTTCTCCCCTAAACCCGAAACCGAAACCGGTACTATTCATCCGATCCGGTTCGGTCCGATTTTTCAATTAAACACCTAAGAGAATCGCACCAACCCGAACCGGTTTATATCCGGTTTGGTTTCCGGTTTTACAATTTGGACCGGCCCTTGGGCCCAATTGATTTTTTTATTATAAATTTTTAGAGATTTAAGCCCAACTGAAGTTTTTAAACAAAATTTGGGCCTACAAATTCACAATTAGCCTAATTCCCAACCAATCATCCCAAACATTAAATTTAAAATTACATGCCAATAACAAAACAAATACACTTAATTGCAAACAAAATTACTAAAAAAATTATAGAAATAACATTTAAACTACTCCATTTTCCACTGAAAAAAAAAGAAAAAAAAAGCTCCATCTTCCCCTTGTTCTTTCTCGGAGGCAAGGGCAACACAAAGAGGCATCTTCTTCAAACCTTCTCTATTAAGCTCTCCCAGCCCCTGGATTTCCTGTGCAAAGATATACTGCTTCTTCTGTTATCTGCTGCTGTGAAGCCATATGAGTTGACTGCAGGTGAGAAAGTATGTCCTCCATGATATGATTGCACAAAAGTCTTGTCCAATGAATTAATAAACTTTGGAGAATCGGAAACTACATACATGTCATTGTTATGTGTTCTCATGTCACCATTGGTAAGCCGCACAACTGCCGCCAAGCCACTCTCAAACACATCAAGCCTAGTCCAAAAAAAAAAATACAGAGAGAGAGAGAGAGAGAGAGAGAGAGAGAGAGAGAGAGAGAAAATTGGGGTTTTACTTCGAGCTTGAAATTTTCATTTTCATTATCTCCAAACAGCAATTAGGGTTTTACTTCGAGCTTGAAATTTTTACAGTAGAAAAAACAACGAGAATGAAACGAAGGAATACTGAACGTTTGCGTTTGATAGAACCCTAAATCAATCATACCCACATCTTCGATCGTGAATCAAATAAAACAAAAAATGAGAGAACGAGGCAACACAATAAGCAATGAAGAATTAGAAAGAGAGTAACTAGCTCACCTGGTTTCGTGACGCCGCCGAGTCAGAGAGAATGAGAGAGAGAGAAAATTGGAATTAGAAAGAGGAAGAAGAAAGAGAAAGAAGAAGAAAGAGAGAGAGAGAGAGAGAGAGAGAGAGAGAGAGAGAGAGAAAATAAAAGAGAGAAGCTGCGGCGGATTGAAAAGATAAAGGAGAGAGGAAGGAAAGAAAAGGTGGTTTTAGGGTTAGGTGTTGGTTGATGGGCTTTTGTTGTTGGGCTTGGCTAAGGTTAGATGTTAGTAGTTGGGTTTGGGAAGTGAGAAAAATTCTGGGCTTAGTGGTTGGGCCACCAAAAAATATATATTAAATACTAGACCGGTCCGGTCCGGTGCTATTTTGTGTAAAACAGGAACTGGAACCGATTTGAACCGGTCCGGTCCGATTTTGTTGACTTTTTAGTCAACTCGGTTTTTTCCGGTTTTTTTTCATCCGGTTTGGTTCGGTTTTCCGGTTTTCCGGTTTATATGCCCACCCCTACCCCAAGGGGGGGAGCTCTCAAATACTTCTCTAGAGAATTTGAGGGAGAGAAGGGAAGGGAGCTCTAGAGAAGTGTTTGAGAGCTCCCCCCCTTGGGGTGTGTTTACAAGCTTAGAGAACCTCCCTATTTATAGGCCTAAGGAAGTGAAAAATCTGAATTCAATATGGCTAATGCATACAACACTTGTTTTATAAAATCTGAAATGGTTGATGCACTTCACCAATAAATCCCACCAGCAGCCCTAGCTCATCTTCATGTCACCATGACCAAGCTTCCAACCAGCTCAATAGCTCATGCCTAGCTCACCATGACCAAGCTTCCAACCAGAAACAATAGCTCATCCTGAGGTCAGCATGACCAGCAACTTCAAGGGCTTACGAATTGGGCTTCCCTTAAGCAAATTAAGACTTTAAGCACTCAAACTTGAAGTTCAGAATGTCTTCTTTCCAGCCATATATCATTTGGGCCAATCCAAGGTCGGAGGAGGAAGTTAAGGCCAAAACAAACTGCTAACTCATTTTGCGCGCTGATAAAATCCATCCTGAGCATGGCTCTGTGTTTGCTAGGTAATAGACTCCATATTTATCCAATGGGGCTGAAGTTTGGATATGTTATAGTACACACTCATTGGAACAACTTTCATGAAGAATTCGGCCTCATCAGAGCTGTGTAGGTTGCTGAAACAAAGCTTGCAATATGACCTACGGAACTGGACTGGCAGGGGGCTGTAGCCAAAATGAGTTTGTCTTTTAAGCTCTTCATCCATTCATCCAAATTAGGCCTTAACATGCTTGAATTGCATGAATTATGCTCTCTTGCTCTATTTGCCTACAAAACACACAAAGGGAGGCAAATAACATAGAAATCTAGGAAACTAAGCAAAAGAAGTAAGTAAATTTGGGCATGTATATGTATGAAATTATGAGCTTAACAACCACCATCCACTCCAATTTGGAACGAACTGTCGTTGAACTTGAATTGTCCAATTTCTCACACCTATTGATTTCGGATCGAGCCCCAAACTTGGGCAACATCATAATATGGTGGGAGGAGTCATTTGGTGAGTTGTGAGTGAAATCCAATCGCAAGAAGTATGGAATACAGCAACCACTCCAATTAGGAAGGAACTGCCGTTGAACTTGAATTGTCCAATTTCTCACACCTATTGATTTCATATCGAGCCCAAAACTTGGGCAACATCATAATATGGTGGGAGTAGTCATTTGGTGAATTTTGAGTGAAATCCAATCGCTAGAAGTATGGAATACACCAACCACTCCAATTAGGAACGAACTGCCGTTGAACTTGAATTGTCCAATTTCTCACATCTATTGATTTCGGGTTGAGCCCAAAACTATGGGAACTTCATAATATGGTGGGAGGAGTCATTTGGTGAGTTTTGAGTGAAATCGAATCGCTAGAAGTATGGAATACAGCAACCACTCCAATTAGGAAGGAACTGCCATTGAACTTGAATTGTCCAATTTCTCACACCTATTGATTTCGGATCGAGCCCAAAACTTGGGCAACATGATAATATGGTGTTAGGAGTCGTTTGGTGAGTTTTGAGTGAAATCCGATCACTAGAAGTATAGAATACAGCAACCACTCCAATTTGGAATGAACTGCCGTTGAACTTGAATTGTCCAATTTCTCACACCTATTGATTTCAGATCGAGCCCAAAACTTGGGCAACATCATAATAGGGTGGGAGGAGTCATTTGGTGAGTTTTGAGTGAAATCCAATCGCTAGAAGTATGGAATACACCAACAACTCCAATTAGGAACGAACTGCCGTTGAACTTGAATTGTCCAATTTCTTTCACCTATTGATTTCGGATCGAGCCCAAAACTTGGGCAACATCATAATATGGTGGGAGGAGTCATTTGGTGAGTTTTGAGTGAAATCCAATCGCTAGAAGTATGGAATACACCAACCACTACAATTAGGTACGAACTGCCGTTGAACTTGAATCGTCCAATTTCTCACACCTATTGATTTCGGATCGAGCCCAAAACTTGGGCAACACCATAATATGTTGGGAGGAGTCATTTGGTGTGTTTTGTGTGAAATCCAATCGCTCGAAGTATGGAATACACCAACCACTCTAATTAGGAACGAACTGCCTTTGAACTTGAATTGTCCAATTTCTCACACCTATTGATTTCGGATTGAGCCCAAAACTTGGGCCACATGATAATATGGTGTTAGGAGTCGTTTGGTGAGTTTTGAGTGAAATCCAATCGCTAGAAGTATAGAATACAGCAACCACTCCAATTTGGAATGAACTGCCGTTGAACTTGAATTGTCCAATTTCCCACACCTATTGATTTCAAATCGAGCCCAAAACTTGGGCAACATCATAATATTGTGGGAGGAGTCATTTGATGAATTTTGAGTGAAATCCAATCACTAGAAGTATGGAATACACCAACCACTCCAATTAGGAACGAACTGCCGTTGAACTTGAATTGTCCAGTTTCTTTCTCCTATTGATTTCGGATCGAGCCCAAAACTTGGGCAACAGCATAATATGGTGGGAGGAGTCATTTGGTGAGTTTTGAGTGAAATCCAATCGCTAGAAGTATGGAATACACCAAACACTACAATTAGGTATGAACGGCCGTTGAAATTGAATTGTCCAATTTCTCACACTAATTGATTTCGGATCGAGCCCAAAACTTGGGCAACATCATAATATGGTGGGAGGAGTCATTTGGTGTGTTTTGAGTGAATACAGCAACCACTCCAATTAGGAAGGAACTGCCGTTGAACTTGAATTGTCCAATTTCTCACACCTATTGATTTCAGATCGAGCCCAAAACTTGGGCAACATCATAATATGGTGGGAGTAGTCATTTGGTGAATTTTGAGTGAAATCCAATCGCTAGAAGTATGGAATACACCAACCACTCCAATTAGGAACGAACTGCCGTTGAACTTGAATTGTCCAATTTGGAACACCTATTGATTTCGGATCGAGCCCAAAACATGGGCAACATCATAATATGGTGGGAGGAGTCATTTGGTGAGTTTTGAGTGAAATCCAATTGCTAGAAGTATGGAATACACCAACCACTCCAATTAGGAACGAACTGCCGTTGAACTTGAATTGTCCAGTTTCTTTCACCTGTTGATTTCGGATCGAGCCCAAAACTTGGGCAACATCGTAATATAGTGTTAGGAGTCATTTGGTGAAATTTTGAGTAAAATCCAATCGCCAGAAGTATGGAATACACCAACCACTCCAATTAGGAACGAACTGCCGTTGAACTTGAATTGTCCAATTTCTCACACCTATTGATTTCGGATCGAGCCCAAAACTTGGGCAACGTGATAATATGGTGTTAGGAGTCATTTGGTGAGTTTTGAGTGAAATCCAATCGCTAGAAGTATAGAATACACTCCAATTAGGAACGAACTGCCGTTGAACTTGAATTGTCCAATTTCTCACACCTATTGATTTCGGATCGAGCCCCAAACTTGGGCAACATCATAATATGGTGGGAGGAGTCATTTGGTGAGTTTTGAGTGAAATCCAATCGCTAGAAGTATGGAATACAGCAACCACTCCAATTAGGAAGGAACTGCCTTTGAACTAGAATTGTCCAATTTCTCACACCTATTGATTTCGGATCGAGCCCAAAACTTGGGCAACAACATAATATGGTGGGAGGACTCATTTGGTGAATTTTGAGTGAAATCCAATCGCTAGAAGTATGGAATACACCAACGACTCCAATTAGGAACGAACTGCCGTTGAACTTGAATTGTCCAATTTGGAACACCTATTGAGTTCGGATCGAGCCCAAAACTTGGGCAATATCATAATATGGTGGGAGGAGTCATTTGGTGAGTTTTCAGTGAAATCCAATTGCTAGAAGTACGGAATACACCAACCACTCCAATTAGGAATGAACTGCCGTTGAACTTGAATTGTCCAATTTGGAACACCTATTGATTTCGGATATAGCCCAAAACTTGGGCAACATCATAATATGGTGGGAGGAGTCATTTGGTGAGTTTTGGGTGAAATCCAATCGCTAGAAGTATGGAATACCACTCCAATTAGGAACGAACTGCCGTTGAACTTGAATTGTCCAATTTGGAACACCTATTGATTTCGGATCGAGCCCAAAACTTGGGCAACATCATAATATGGTGGGAGGAGTCATTTGGTGAGTTTTGAGTGAAATCCAATCGCCAGAAGTATGGAATACACCAACCACTCCAATTAGGAACGAACTGCCGTTGAACTTGAATTGTCCAATTTGGAACACCTATTGATTTCGACTCGAGCCCCAAACTTGGGCAACATCATAATATGGTGGAAGGAGTCATTTGGTGAGTTTTGAGTGAAATCCAATCACTAGAAGTATGGAATACACCAACCACTACAATTAGGTATGAACTGCCGTTGAACTTGAATTGTCCAATTTCTCACACCTATTGATTTCGGATCGAGCCCAAAACTTGGGCAACACCATAATATGTTGGGAGGAGTCATTTGGTGTGTTTTGAGTGAAATCCAATCGCTCGAAGTATGGAATACACCAACCACTCCAATTAGGAACGAACTGCCTTTGAACTTGAATTGTCCAATTTCTCACACCTATTGATTTCGGATTGAGCCCAAAACTTGGGCCACATGATAATATGGTGTTAGGAGTCGTTTGGTGAGTTTTGAGTGAAATCCAATCGCTAGAAGTATAGAATACAGCAACCACTCCAATTTGGAATGAACTGCAGTTGAACTTGAATTGTCCAATTTCCCACAGCTATTGTTTCAGATCGTGCCCAAAACTTGGGCAACATCATAATATGGTGGGAGGAGTCATTTGGTGAGTTTTGAGTGAAATTGAATCGCTAAAAGTAGGGAATGCACCAACCACACCAATTAGGAACGAACTGCCACTGAACTTGAATTGTCCAATTTCTCACACCAAATGATTTCGGATCGAGCCCAAAACGTGGGCAACATCATAATATTGTGGGAGGAGTCATTTGGTGAGTTTTGTGTGAAATCCAATCGCTAGAAGTATGGAATACACCAACCACTCCAATTAGGAACGAACTGCCGTTGAACTTGAATTGTCCAGTTTCTTTCTCCTATTGATATCGGATCGAGCCCAAAACTTGGGCAACATCATAATATAGTGTTAGGAGTCATTTGGGGAGTTTTGAGTAAAATCCAATCGCCAGAAGTATGGAATACACCAACCACTCCAATTAGGAAGGAACTGCCGTTGAACTTGAATTGTCCAATTTCTCACACCTATTGATTTCGGATCGAGCCCAAAACTTGGGCAACGTGATAATATGGTGTTAGGAGTCATTTGGTGAGTTTTGAGTGAAATCCAATCGCTAGAAGTATAGAATACACTCCAATTAGGAACGAACTGACATTGAACTTGAATTGTCCAATTTCTCACACCTATTGATTTCGGATCGAGCCCAAAACTTGGGCAACATGATAATATGGTGGGAGGAGTCATTTGGTGAGTTTTGAGGGAAATCCAATCGCTAGAAGTATGGAATACACCAACAACTCCAATTAGGAACGAACTGCCGTTGAACTTGAATTGTGCAATTTGGAACACCTATTGATTTCGGATCGAGCCCAAAACTTGGGCAACATCATAATATGGTGGGAGGAGTCATTTGGTGAGTTTTGAGTGAAATCCAATCGCTAGAAGTATGGAATACACCAACCACTACAATTAGGTACGAACTGCCGTTGAAATTGAATTGTCCAATTTCTCACACCTATTGATTTCGGATCGAGCCCAAAACTTGGGCAACACCATAATATGTTGGGAGGAGTCATTTGGTGAGTTTTGAGTGAAATCCAATCGCTCGAAGTATGGAATACACCAACCACTCCAATTAGGAACGAACTGCCGTTGAACTTGAATTGTCCAATTTCTCACACCTATTGATTTCGGATCGAGCCCAAAACTGGGGCAACATGATAATATGGTGTTAGGAGTCGTTTGGTGAGTTTTGAGTGAAATCCATTCGCTAGAAGTATAGAATACAGCAACCACTCCAATTTTGAACGAACTGCCGTTGAACTTGAATTGTCCAATTTCTCACACCTATTGATTTCGGATCGAGCCCCAAACATGGGCAACATCATAATATGGTCTGAGGAGTCATTTGGTGAGTTTTGAGTGAAATCCAATTGCTAGAAGTAGGAAATACATGAACCACTCCAATTGGGAACGAACTGCCGTTGAACTTGAATTGTCCAATTTCTCACACCTATTGATTTCGGATCGAGCCCAAAACTTGGGCAACATGATAATATGGTGGGAGGAGTAATTAGGTGAGTTTTGAGTGAAATCCAATCGCTAGAAGTATGGAATACACCAACCACTCCAATTAGGAACGAACTGCCGTTGAACTTGAATTGTCCAATGTCTCACACCAATTGATTTCGGATCGAGCCCAAAACTTGGGCAACATGGTAATATGGTGGGAGGAGTAATTTGGTGAGCTTTGAGTGAAATCCAATCACTAGAAGTATGTAATACACCAACCACTCCAATTAGGAACGAACTGCCGTTGAACTTGAATTGTCCAATGTCTCACACCAATTGATTTCGGATCAAGCCCAAAACTTGGGGAACATGGTAATATGGTGGGAGGAGTAATTTGGTGAGCTTTGAGTGAAATCCAATCACTAGAAGTATGGAATACACCAACCACTCCAATTAGGAACGAACTGCCGTTGAACTTGAATTGTCCAATTTCTCACACCTATCGATTTCGGATCGAGCCCAAAAGTTGGGCGACATGATAATTTGGTGTTAGTAGTCAGTTGGTGAGTTTTGAGTGAAATCCAATCGCTAGATGTATGGAATACACCAACCACTCCAATTAGGAACGAACTGCCGTTGAACTTGAATTGTCCAATTTGGAACACCTATTGATTTCGGATCGAGCCCAAAACATGGGCAACATCATAATATGGTGGGAGGAGTCAATTGGTGAGTTTTGAGTGAAATCCAATTGCTAGAAGTATGGAATACACCAACCACTCCAATTAGGAACGAACTGTCGTTGAACTTGAATTGTCCAATTTCTCACACCTATTGATTTCAGATCGAGCCCAAAACTTGGGCAACATCATAATATGGTGGGAGGAGTCATTTGGTTAGTTTTGAGTGAAATCCAATCGCTAGAAGTGTGGAATACACCAACCACTCCAATTAGGAACGAACTGCCGTTGAACTTGAATTGTCCAATTTCGAACACCTATTGATTTCGGATCGAGCCCCAAACTTGGGCAACATCATAATATGGTGGGAGGAGTCATTTGGTGAGTTTTGAGTGAAATCCAATCGCTAGAAGTATGGAATACACCAACCGCTCCAATTAGGAACGAACTGTCGTTGAACTTGAATTGTCCAATTTCTCACACCTATTGATTTCGAATCGAGCCGCAAACTTGGGCAACATCATAATATGGTGGGAGGAGTCATTTGGTGAGTTTTGAGTGAAATCCAATCGCTAGAAGTGTGGAATACACCAACCACTCCAATTAGGAACGAACTGCCGTTGAACTTGAATTGTAGAATTTCTCACACCTATTGATTTCGGATCGAGCCCAAAACTTGGGCAACATCATAATATGGTGGGAGGAGTCATTTGGTGAATTTTGAGTGAAATCCAATCGCTAGAAGTATGGAATACACCAACGACTCCAATTAGGAACGAACTGCCGTTGAACTTGAATTGTCCAATTTGGAACACCTATTCATTTCGGATCGAGCCCAAAACATGGGCAACATCATAATATGGTGGGAGGAGTCATTTGGTGAGTTTTGAGTGAAATCCAATTGCTAGAAGTATGGAATACACCAACCACTCCAATTAGGAACGAACTGCCGTTGAACTTGAATTGTCCAATTTCTCACACCTATTGATTTCGGATCGAGCCACAAACTTGGGCAACATCATAATATGGTGGGAGGAGTCATTTGGTGAGTTTTGAGTGAAATCCAATCGCTAGAAGTATGGAATACACCAACCACTCCAATTAGGAACGAACTGCCGTTGAACATGAATTGTCCAATTTCTCACACCTACTGATATCAGATCGAGCCCAAAACTTGGGCAACATCATAATATGGTGGGAGGAGTCATTTGGATAGTTTTGAGTGAAATCCAATCGCTAGAAGTATGGAATACACCAACCACTCCAATTAGGAACGAACTGCCGTTGAACTTGAATTGTCCAATTTCTCACACCTATTGATTTCGGATCGAGCCACAAACTTGGGCAACATCATAATATGGTGGGAGGAGTCATTTGGTGAGTTTTGAGTGAAATCCAATCGCTAGAAGTATGGAATACACCAACCACTCCAATTAGGAACGAACTGCCGTTGAACATGAATTGTCCAATTTCTCACACCTACTGATATCAGATCGAGCCCAAAACTTGGGCAACATCATAATATGGTGGGAGGAGTCATTTGGATAGTTTTGAGTGAAATCCAATCGCTAGAAGTATGGAATACACCAACCACTCCAATTAGGAACGAACTGCCGTTGAACTTGAATTGTCCAATTTCTCACACCTATTGATTTCGGATCGAGCCCTAAACTTGGGCAACATCATAATATGGTGGGAGGAGTCATTTGGTGAGTTTTGAGTGAAATCCAATCGCTAGAAGTATGGCATACACCAACCACTCCAATTAGGAACGAACTGCCGTTGAACTTGAATTGTCCAATTTGGAAAACCTATTGATTTCGGATCGAGCCCAAAACTTGGGCAACAGCATAATATGGTGGGAGGAGTCATTTGGTGAGTTTCGAGTGAAATCAAATCGCTAGAAGTATGGAATACACCAACCACTCCAATTAGGTACGAACTGCCGTTGAACTTCAATTGTCCAATTTCCCACACCTATTGATTTCGGATCGAGCCCAAAACCTGGGCAACATCATAATATGGTGGGAGGAGTCATTTGGTTAGTTTTGAGTGATATGCAATCGCTAGAAGTGTGGAATACACCAACCACTCCAAGTAGGAACGAACTGCTGTTGAACTTGAATTGGCCAATTTCTCACACCTATCGATTTCGGATCGAGCCCAAAACTTGGGCAACATCATAATATGGTGGAGGAGTCATTTGGTGAGTTTCGAGTGAAATCCAATCGCTAGAAGTATGGAATACACCAACGACTCCAATTAGGAACGAACTGTCGTTGAACTTGAATTTTCCAATTTGGAACATCTATTGATTTCGGATCGTGCCCAAAACTTGGGCAACATCATAATATGGTGGGAGGAGTCATTTGGTGAGTTTTGAGAGAAATCCAATCGCTAGAAGTATGGAATACACCGACCACTCCAATTTGGAACGAACTGCCGTTGAACTTGAATTGTCCAATTTCTCAAACCCATTGATTTCTGATTAAGCCCCAAACTTGGGCAACATCATAATATGGTGGGAGGAGTCATTTGGTGAGTATTGAGTGAAATCCAATCGCTAGAAGTTTGGAATACACCAACCACTCCAATTAGGAAGGAACTGCCGTTGAACTTGAATTGTCCAATTTCTCACACCTATTGATTCCGGATCGAGCCCAAAACTTGGGCAACATCATAATATGGTGTTAGGAGTCATTTGGTGAGTTTTGAGTGAAATCCAATCTTTAGAAGTATGGAATACAGCAACCACTCCAATTAGGAACAAACTGCCGTTGAACTTGAATTGTCCAATTTGGAACACCTATTGATTTCAGATCGAGCCCAAAACTTGGGCAACATCATAATAGGGTGGGAGGAGTCATTTGGTGAGTTTTGAGTGAAATCCAATCGCTAGAAGTAGGGAATGCACCAACCACTCCAATTAGGAACGAACTGCCATCGAAATTGAATTGTCCAATTTCTCACACCTAATGATTTCGGATCGAGCCCAAAACTTGGGCAATATCATAATATTGTGGGAGGAGTCATTTGGTTAGTTTTGAGTGAAATCCTAACGCTAGAAGTATGGAATACACCAACCACTCCAATTAGGAACGAACTGCCGTTGAACTTGAATTGTCCAGTTTCTTTCACCTATTGATTTCGGATCGAGCCCAAAACTTGGGCAACATCATAATATAGTGTTAGGAGTCATTTGGTGAGTTTTGAGTAAAATCCAATCGCCAGAAGTATGGAATACACCAACCACTCCAATTAGGAACGAACTGCCGTTGAACTTGAATTGTCCAATTTCTCACACCTATTGATTTCGGATTGAGCCCAAAACTTGGGCAACGTGATAATATGGTGTTAGGAGTCATTTGGTGAGTTTTGAGTGAAATCCAATCGCTAGAAGTATAAAATACACTCCAATTAGGAACGAATAGCCGTTGAACTTGAATTGTCCAATTTCTCACACCTTTTGATTTCGGATCGAGCCCAAAACTTGGGCAACATGATAATATGGTGGGAGGAGTCATTTGGTGAGTTTTGAGGGAAATCCAATCGCTAGAAGTATGGAATACACCAACAACTCCAATTAGGAACGAACTGCCGTTGAACTTGAATTGTCCAATTTCTTTCACCTATTGATTTCGGATCGATCCCAAAACTTGGGCAATATCATAATATGGTGGTTGGAGTCATTTGGTGAGTTTTGAGTGAAATCCAATCGCTAGAAGTATGGAATACAACAACCACTACAATTAGGTACGAACTGCCGTTGAACTGGAATTGTCCAATTTCTCACACCTATTGATTTCGGATCGAGCCCAAAACTTGGGCAACACCATAATATGTTGGGAGGAGTCATTTGGTGTGTTTTGAGTGAAATCCAATCGCTCGAAATATGGAATACACCAACCACTCCAATTAGGAACGAACTGCCTTTGAACTTGAATTGTCCAATTTCTCACACCTATTGATTTCGGATTGAGCCCAAAAGTTGGGCCACATGATAATATGGTGTTAGGAGTCGTTTGGTGAGTTTTGAGTGAAATCCAATCGCTAGAAGTTTAGAATACAGCAACCACTCCAATTTGGAATGAACTGCCGTTGAACTTGAATTGTCCAATTTCCCACACATATTGATTTCAGATCGAGCCCAAAACTTGGGCAACATCATAATATGGTGGGAGGAGTCATTTGGTGAGTTTTGAGTGAAATCGAATCGCTAGAAGTAGGGAATGCACCAACAACACCAATTAGGAACGAACTGCCATTGAACTTGAATTGTCCAATTTCTCACACCAAATGATTTCGGATCGAGCCCAAAACGTGGGCAACATCATAATATTGTGGAAGGAGTCATTTGGTGAGTTTTGAGTGAAATCCAATCGCTAGAAGTATGGAATACACCAACCACTCCAATTAGGAACGAACTGCCGTTGAACTTAAATTTTCCAGTTTCTTTCTCCTATTGATTTCGGATCGAGCCCAAAACTTGGGCAACATCATAATGTAGTGTTAGGAGTCATTTGGTGAGTTTTGAGTAAAATCCAATCGCCAGAAGTATGGAATACACCAACCACTCCAATTAGGAACGAACCGCCGTTGAACTTGAATTGTCCAATTTCTCACACCTATTGATTTCGGATCGAGCCCAAAACTTGGGCAAAATGATAATATGGTGGGAGGAGTCATTTGGTGAGTTTTGAGGGAAATCCAATCGCTAGAACTATGGAATACACCAACCACTCCAATTAGGAACGAACTGTCGTTGAACTTGAATTGTGCAATTTGGAACACCTATTGATTTCGGATCGAGCCCAAAACTTGGGCAACATCATAATATGTTGGGAGGCGTCATTTGGTGTGTTTTGAGTGAAATCCAATCGCTCGAAGTATGGAATACACCAACCACTCCAATTAGGAACGAACTGCCGTTGAACTTGAATTGTCCAATTTCTCACACCTATTGATTTCGGATCGAGCCCAAAACTGGGGCAACATGATAATATGGTGTTAGGAGTCGTTTGGTGAGTTTTCAGTGAAATCCAATCGCTAGAAGTATAGAATACAGCAACCACTCCAATTATGAACGAACTGCCGTTGAACTTGAATTGTCCAATTTCTCACACCTATTGATTTCGGATTGAGCCCAAAACTTGGGCAACACGATAATATGGTGGGAGGAGTCATTTGGTGAGTTTTGAGTGAAATCCAATCGCTAGAAGTATGGAATACACCAACCACTCCAATTAGGAACGAACTGCAGTTGAACTTGAATTGTCCAATTTGGAACACCTATCGATTTCGGATCGAGCCCAAAACTTGGGCAACATCATAATATGGTGGGAGGAGTCATTTGGTGAGTTTTGAGTGAAATCCAATCGCTAGAAGTAGGAAATACATGAACCACTCCAATTAGGAACGAACTGCCGTTGAACTTGAATTGTCCAATTTCTCACACCTATTGATTTCGGATCGAGCCCAAAACTTGGGCAACATGATAATATGGTGGGAGGAGTTATTAGGTGAGTTTTGAGTGAAATCCAATCGCTAGAAGTATGGAATACACCAACCACTCCAATTAGGAACGAACTGTCGTTCAACTTGAATTGTCCAATTTCTCACACCAATTGATTTCGGATCGAGCCCAAAACTTGGGTAACATGGTAATCTGGTGTTACGAGTCATTTGGTGAGCTTTGAGTGAAATCCAATCGCTAGAAGTATGGAATACACCAACCACTCCAATTAGGAACGAACTGCCATTGCACATGAATTGTCCAATTTCTCACACCTATTGATTTCCGATCGAGCCCCAAAATTGGGCAACATCATAATATGGCGGGAGGAGTCATTTGGTGAGTTTTGATTGAAATCCAATAGCTAGAAGTATGGAATACACCAACCACTCCAATTAGGAACGAACTGCCGTTGTACTTGAATTGTCCAATTTCTCACACCTATTGATTTCGGATCGAGCCCAAAACTTGGGCAACATGATAATCTGGTGTTAGGAGTTAGTTGGTGAGTTTTGAGTGAAATCCAATCGCTAGATGTATGGAATACACCAACCACTCCAATTAGGAACGAACTGTCGTTGAACTTGAATTGTCCAATTTCTCACACCTATTGATTTCGGATTGAGCCCAAAACTTGGGCAACACGATAATATGGTGGGAGGAGTCATTTGGTGAGTTTTGAGTGAAATCCAATCGCTAGATGTATGGAATACACCAACCACTCCAATTAGGAACGAACTGCCGTTGAACTTGAATTGTCCAATATCTCACACCTATTGATTTCAGATCGAGCCCAAAACTTGGGCAACACGATAATATGGTGGGAGGAGTCATTTGGTGAGTTTTGAGTGAAATCCAATCGCTAGATGTATGGAATACACCAACCACTCCAATTAGGAACGAACTGCCGTTGAACTTGAATTGTCCAATATCTCACACCTATTGATTTCAGATCGAGCCCAAAACTTGGGCAACTTGATAATCTGGTGTTAGGAGTCAGTTGGTGAGTTTTGAATGAAATCCAATCGCTAGATGTATGGAATACACTAACCACTCCAATGAGGACGAACTGCCGTTGAACTTGAATTGTCCAATATCTCACACCTATTGATTTCAGATCGAGCCCAAAACTTGGGCAACTTGATAATCTGGTGTTAGGAGTCAGTTGGTGAGTTTTGAATGAAATCCAATCGCTAGATGTATGGAATACACCAACCACTCCAATTAGGAACGAACTGCTGTCGAACTTGAATTGTCCAATTTCTCACACCTACTGATTTCGGATCGAGCCCAAAACTTGGGTAACTTCATAATATGGTGGGAGTAGTCATTTGGTTAGTTTTGAGTGAAATCCAGTCTTTAGAAGTACAGAATACACCAACCACTCCAATTAGGAACGAACTGCCGTTGAACTTGAATAGTCCAATTTCTCACACCTATTGATTTCGGATCAAGCCCCAACCTTGGGCAACATCATAATATGGTGGGAGGAGTCATTTGGTGAGTTTTGAGTGAAATCCAATCGCTAGAAGTATGGAATACACCAACCACTCCAATTAGGAACGAACTGCCGTTGAACTTGAATTGTCCAATATCTCACACCTATTGATTTCAGATCGAGCCCAAAACTTGGGCAACTTGATAATCTGGTGTTAGGAGTCAGTTGGTGAGTTTTGAATGAAATCCAATCGCTAGATGTATGGAATACACCAACCACTCCAATTAGGATGAACTGCCGTTGAACTTGAATTGTCCAATATCTCACACCTATTGATTTCAGATCGAGCCCAAAACTTGGGCAACTTGATAATCTGGTGTTAGGAGTCAGTTGGTGAGTTTTGAATGAAATCCAATCGCTAGATGTATGGAATACACCAACCACTCCAATTAGGAACGAACTGCCGTCCAACTTGAATTGTCCAATTTCTCACACCTACTGATTTCGGATCGAGCCCAAAACTTGGGTAACTTCATAATATGGTGGGAGTAGTCATTTGGTTAGTTTTGAGTAAAATCCAGTCTTTAGAAGTACAGAATACACCAACCACTCCAATTAGGAACGAACTGCCGTTGAACTTGAATTGTCCAATGTCTCACACCAATTGATTTCGGATCGAGCCCAAAACTTGGGCAACATGGCAATATGGTGGGAGGAGTAATTTGGTGAGCTTTGAGTGAAATCCAATCACTAGAAGTATGGAATACACCAACCACTCCAATTAGGAACGAACTGCCTTTGAACTTGAATTGTCCAATTTCTCACACCTATTGATTTCGGATCGAGCCCCAAACTTGGGCAACATCATAATATGGTGGGAGGAGTCGTTTGGTGAGTTTTGAGTGAAATCCAATTGCTAGAAGTGTGGCATACACCAACCACTCCAATTAGGAACGAACTGTCGTTGAACTTGAATTGTCCAATTTGGAACACCTATTGATTTCGAATCGAGCCCCAAAACTTGGGCAACACGATAATATGGTGGGAGGAGTCATTTGGTGAGTTTTGGGGGAAATCCAATCGCTAGAAGTATGGAATACACCAACCACTCCAATTAGGAACGAATTGCCGTTGAACTTGAATTGTCCAATTTATCACACCTATTGATTTCGGATCGAGCCCCAAACTTGGGCATCATCATAATATGGCGGGAGGAGTCATTTGGTGAGTTTTGATTGAAATCCAATTGCTAGAAGTACGTAATACACCATCCACTCCAATTTGGAACGAACTGCCGTTGGCACGGTCCGGTTTGGCCCGGTTCTCCCCTAAACCCGAAACCGAAACCGGTACTGTTCATCCAATCCGATTCGGTCCGGTTTTTCAATTAAACACCTAAGAGAACCGCACCAACCCGAACCGGTTTATATCCGGTTCGGTTTCCGATTTTACAATTTGGACCGGCCCTTGGGCCCAATTGATTTTTTTATTATAAATTTTTAGAGATTTAAGCCCAACTGAAGTTTTTAAACAAAATTTGGGCCTACAAATTCACAATTAGCCCAATTCCCACCCAATCATCCCAAACATTAAATTTAAAATTACATGCCAATAACAAAACAAATACACTTAATTGCAAACAAAATTACTAAAAAAATTATAGAAATAACATTTAAACTACTCCATTTTCCACTGAAAAAAAAAAGAAAAAAAAAGCTCCATCTTCCCCTTGTTCTTTCTCGGAGGCAAGGGCAACACAAAGAGGCATCTTCTTCAAACCTTCTCTATTAAGCTCTCCCAGCCCCTGGATTTCCTGTGCAAAGATATACTGCTTCTTCTGTTATCTACTGCTGTGAAGCCATATGAGTTGACTGCAGGTGAGAAAGTATGTCCTCCATGATATGATTGCACAAAAGTGTTGTCCAATGAATTAATAAACTTTGGAGAATCGGAAACTACATACATGTCATTGTTATGTGTTCTCATGTCACCATTGCTAAGCCGCACAACTGCCGCCAAGCCACTCTCAGACACATCAAGCCTAGTCCAAAAAAAAAAATACAGAGAGAGAGAGAGAGAGAGAGAGAGAGAGAGAAAATTGGGGTTTTACTTCGAGCTTGAAATTTTCATTTTCATTATCTCCAAACAGCAATTAGGGTTTTACTTCGAGCTTGAAATTTTTACAGTAGAAAAAACAACGAGAATGAAACGAAGGAATACTGAACGTTTGCGTTTGATAGAACCCTAAATCAATCATACCCACATCTTCGATCGTGAATCAAATAAAACAAAAAATGAGAGAACGAGGCAACACAATAAGCAATGAAGAATTAGAAAGAGAGTAACTAGCTCACCTGGTTTCGTGACGCCGCCGAGTCAGAGAGAATGAGAGAGAGAGAAAATTGGAATTAGAAAGAGGAAGAAGAAAGAGAAAGAAGAAGAAAGAGAGAGAGAGAGAGAGAGAGAGAGAGAGAGAGAGAGAGAGAGAGAGAAAATAAAAGAGAGAAGCTGCGGCGGATTGAAAAGATAAAGGAGAGAGGAAGGAAAGAAAAGGTGGTTTTAGGGTTAGGTGTTGGTTGATGGGCTTTTGTTGTTGGGCTTGGCTAAGGTTAGATGTTAGTAGTTGGGTTTGGGAAGTGAGAAAAATTCTGGGCTTAGTGGTTGGGCCACCAAAAAATATATATTAAATACTGGACCGGTCCGGTCCGGTGCTATTTTGTGTAAAATCGGAACTGGAACCGGTTTGAACCGGTCCGGTCCGGTCCGGTCCGGTTTTGTTGACTTTTTAGTCAACTCGGTTTTTTCCGGTTTTTTTTCATCCGGTTTGGTTCGGTTTTCCGGTTTTCCGGTTTATATGCCCACCCCTACCCCAAGGGGGGGAGCTCTCAAACACTTCTCTAGAGAATTTGAGGGAGAGAAGGGAAGGGAGCTCTAGAGAAGTGTTTGAGAGCTCCCCCCCTTGGGGTGTGTTTACAAGCTTAGAGAACCTCCCTATTTATAGGCCAAAGGAAGTGAAAAATCTGAATTCAATATGGCTAATGCATACAACACTTGTTTTATAAAATCTGAAATGGTTGATGCACTTCACCAATAAATCCCACCAGCAGCCCTAGCTCATCTTCATGTCACCATGACCAAGCTTCCAACCAGCTCAATAGCTCATGCCTAGCTCACCATGACCAAGCTTCCAACCAGAAACAATAGCTCATCCTGAGGTCAGCATGACCAGCAACTTCAAGGGCTTACGAATTGGGCTTCCCTTAAGCAAATTAAGACTTTAAGCACTCAAACTTGAAGTTCAGAATGTCTTCTTTCCAGCCATATATCATTTGGGCCAATCCAAGGTCGGAGGAGGAAGTTAAGGCCAAAACAAACTGCTAACTCATTTTGCGCGCTGATAAAATCCATCCTGAGCATGGCTCTGTGTTTGCTAGGTAATAGACTCCATATTTATCCAATGGGGCTGAATTTTGGATATGTTATAGTACACACCCATTGGAACAACTTTCATGAAGAATTCTGCCTCATCCGAGCTGTGTAGGTTGCTGAAACAAAGCTTGCAATATGACCTACGGAACTGGACTGGCAGGGGGCTGTAGCCAAAATGAGTTTGTCTTTTAAGCTCTTCATCCATTCATCCAAATTAGGCCTTAACATGCTTGAATTGCATGAATTATGCTCTCTTGCTCTATTTGCCTACAAAACACACAAAGGGAGGCAAATAACATAGAAATCTAGGAAACTAAGCAAAAGAAGTAAGTAAATTTGGGCATGTATATGTATGAAATTATGAGCTTAACAACCATCCACTCCAATTTGGAACGAACTGTCGTTGAACTTGAATTGTCCAATTTCTCACACCTATTGATTTCGGATCGAGCCCCAAACTTGGGCAACATCATAATATGGTGGGAGGAGTCATTTGGTGAGTTGTGAGTGAAATCCAATCGCTAGAAGTATGGAATACACCAACCACTCCAATTAGGAACGAACTGCCGTTGAACTTGAATTGTCCAATTTCTCACACCTATTGATTTCAGATCGAGCCCAAAACTTGGGCAACATCATAATATGGTGGGAGTAGTCATTTGGTGAATTTTGAGTGAAATCCAATCGCTAGAAGTATGGAATACACCAACCACTCCAATTAGGAACGAACTACCGTTGAACTTGAATTGTCCAATTTCTCACATCTATTGATTTCGGATCGAGCCGCAAACTTGGGCAACATCATAATATGGTGGGAGGAGTCATTTGGTGAGTTTTGGGTGAAATCCAATCGCTAGAAGTATGGAATACACCAACGACTCCAATTAGGAACGAACTGCCGTTGAACTTGAATTGTCCAATTTGGAACACCTATTGATTTCGGATCAGGCCCAAAACATGGGCAACATCATAATATGGTGGGAGGAGTCATTTGGTGAGTTTTGAGTGAAATCCAATTGCTAGAAGTATGGAATACACCAACCACTCCAATTAGGAACGAACTGTCGTTGAACTTGAATTGTCCAATTTCTCACACCTATTGATTTCAGATCGAGCCCAAAACTTGGGCAACATCATAATATGGTGGGAGGAGTCATTTGGTTAGTTTTGAGTGAAATCCAATCGCTAGAAGTATGGAATACACCAACCACTCCAATTAGGAACGAACTGCCGTTCAACTTGAATTGTCCAATTTCTCACACCTATTGATTTCGGATCGAGCCCCAAACTTGGGCAACATCATAATATGGTGGGAGGAGTCATTTGGTGAGTTTTGAGTGAAATCCAATCGCTAGAAGTATGGAATACACCAACCGCTCCAATTAGCAACGAACTGTCGTTGAACTTGAATTGTCCAATTTCTCACACCTATTGATTTCGAATCGAGCCGCAAACTTGGGCAACATCATAATATGGTGGGAGGAGTCATTTGGTCAGTTTTGGGTGAAATCCAATCGCTAGAAGTGTGGAATACACCAACCACTCCAATTAGGAACGAACTACCGTTGAACTTGAATTGTCTAAGTTCTCACATCTATTGATTTCGGATGGAGCCGCAAACTTGGGCAACATCATAATATGGTGGGAGGAGTCATTTGGTGAGTTTTGGGTGAAATCCAATCGCTAGAAGTATGGAATACACCAACGATTCCAATTAGGAACGAACTGCCGTTGAACTTGAATTGTCCAATTTGGAACACCTATTGATTTCGGATCGAGCCCAAAACATGGGCAACATCATAATATGGTGGGAGGAGTCATTTGGTGAGTTTTGAGTGAAATCCAATTGCTAGAAGTATGGAATACACCAACCACTCCAATTAGGAACGAACTGTCGTTGAACTTGAATTGTCCAATTTCTCACACCTATTGATTTCAGATCGAGCCCAAAACTTGGGCAACATCATAATATGGTGGGAGGAGTCATTTGGTTAGTTTTGAGTGAAATCCAATCGCTAGAAGTATGGAATACACCAACCACTCCAATTGGGAACGAACTGCCGTTCAACTTGAATTGTCCAATTTCTCACACCTATTGATTTCGGATCGAGCCCCAAACTTGGGCAACATCATAATATGGTGGGAGGAGTCATTTGGTGAGTTTTGAGTGAAATCCAATCGCTAGAAGTATGGAATACACCAACCGCTCCAATTAGGAACGAACTGTCGTTGAACTTGAATTGTCCAATTTCTCACACCTATTGATTTCGAATCGAGCCGCAAACTTGGGCAACATCATAATATGGTGGGAGGAGTCATTTGCTGAGTTTTGGGTGAAATCCAATCGCTAGAAGTGTGGAATACACCAACCACTCCAATTAGGAACGAACTGCCGTTGAACTTGAATTGTCCAATTTCTCACACCTATTGATTTCGGATCGAGCCCAAAACTTGGGCAACATCATAATATGGTGGGAGGAGTCATTTGGTGAATTTTGAGTGAAATCCAATCGCTAGAAGTATGGAATACACCAACGACTCCAATTAAGAACGAACTGCCGTTGAACTTGAATTGTCCAATTTGGAACTCCTATTGATTTCGGATCGAGCCCAAAACACGGGCAACATCATAATATGGTGGGAGGAGTCATTTGGTGAGTTTTGAGTGAAATCCAATTGCTAGAAGTATGGAATACACCAACCACTCCAATTAGGAACGAACTGCCGTTGAACTTGAATTGTCCAATTTCTCACACCTATTGATTTCAAATCGAGCCCAAAACTTGGGCAACATCATAATATGGTGGGAGGAGTCATTTGGTTAGTTTTGAGTGAAATCCAATCGCTAGAAGTATGGAATACACCAACCACTCCAAATAGGAACGAACTGCCGTTGAACTTGAATTGTCCAATTTCTCACACCTATTGATTTCGGATCGAGCCCCAAACTTGGGCAACATCATAATATGGTGGGAGGAGTCATTTGGTGAGTTTTGAGTGAAATCCAATCGCTAGAAGTATGGAATACACCAACCGCTCCAATTAGCAACGAACTGTCGTTGAACTTGAATTGTCCAATTTCTCACACCTATTGATTTCGAATCGAGCCGCAAACTTGGGCAACATCATAATATGGTGGGAGGAGTCATTTGGTCAGTTTTGGGTGAAATCCAATCGCTAGAAGTGTGGAATACACCAACCACTCCAATTAGGAACGAACTACCGTTGAACTTGAATTGTCTAAGTTCTCACATCTATTGATTTCGGATGGAGCCGCAAACTTGGGCAACATCATAATATGGTGGGAGGAGTCATTTGGTGAGTTTTGGGTGAAATCCAATCGCTAGAAGTATGGAATACACCAACGATTCCAATTAGGAACGAACTGCCGTTGAACTTGAATTGTCCAATTTGGAACACCTATTGATTTCGGATCGAGCCCAAAACATGGGCAACATCATAATATGGTGGGAGGAGTCATTTGGTGAGTTTTGAGTGAAATCCAATTGCTAGAAGTATGGAATACACCAACCACTCCAATTAGGAACGAACTGTCGTTGAACTTGAATTGTCCAATTTCTCACACCTATTGATTTCAGATCGAGCCCAAAACTTGGGCAACATCATAATATGGTGGGAGGAGTCATTTGGTTAGTTTTGAGTGAAATCCAATCGCTAGAAGTATGGAATACACCAACCACTCCAATTGGGAACGAACTGCCGTTCAACTTGAATTGTCCAATTTCTCACACCTATTGATTTCGGATCGAGCCCCAAACTTGGGCAACATCATAATATGGTGGGAGGAGTCATTTGGTGAGTTTTGAGTGAAATCCAATCGCTAGAAGTATGGAATACACCAACCGCTCCAATTAGGAACGAACTGTCGTTGAACTTGAATTGTCCAATTTCTCACACCTATTGATTTCGAATCGAGCCGCAAACTTGGGCAACATCATAATATGGTGGGAGGAGTCATTTGCTGAGTTTTGGGTGAAATCCAATCGCTAGAAGTGTGGAATACACCAACCACTCCAATTAGGAACGAACTGCCGTTGAACTTGAATTGTCCAATTTCTCACACCTATTGATTTCGGATCGAGCCCAAAACTTGGGCAACATCATAATATGGTGGGAGGAGTCATTTGGTGAATTTTGAGTGAAATCCAATCGCTAGAAGTATGGAATACACCAACGACTCCAATTAAGAACGAACTGCCGTTGAACTTGAATTGTCCAATTTGGAACTCCTATTGATTTCGGATCGAGCCCAAAACACGGGCAACATCATAATATGGTGGGAGGAGTCATTTGGTGAGTTTTGAGTGAAATCCAATTGCTAGAAGTATGGAATACACCAACCACTCCAATTAGGAACGAACTGCCGTTGAACTTGAATTGTCCAATTTCTCACACCTATTGATTTCAAATCGAGCCCAAAACTTGGGCAACATCATAATATGGTGGGAGGAGTCATTTGGTTAGTTTTGAGTGAAATCCAATCGCTAGAAGTATGGAATACACCAACCACTCCAAATAGGAACGAACTGCCGTTGAACTTGAATTGTCCAATTTGGAACACCTATTGATTTCGGATCGAGCCCCAAACTTGGGCAACATCATAATATGGTGGGAGGAGTCATTTGGTGAGTTTTGAGTGAAATCCAATTGCTAGAAGTACGGAATACACCAACCACTCCAATTAGAAACGAACTGTCGTTGAACTTGAATTGTCCAATTTCTCACACCTATTGATTTCGGATCGAGCCCAAAACACGGGCAACATCATAATATGGTGGGAGGAGTCATTTGGTGAGTTCTGACTGAAATCCAATTGCTAGAAGTATGGAATACACCAACCACTCCAATTAGGAACGAACTGCCGTTGAACTTGAATTGTCCAATTTCTCACACCTATTGATTTCGGATCGAGCCCAAAACTTGGGCAACATCATAATATGGTGGGAGGAGTCATTTGGTGAATTTTGAGTGAAATCCAATCGCTAGAAGTATGGAATACACCAACGACTCCAATTAGGAACGACCTGCCGTTGAACTTGAATTGTCCAATTTGGAACACCTATTGATTTCGGATCGAGCCCAAAACACGGGCAACATCATAATATGGTGGGAGGAGTCATTTGGTGAGTTCTGACTGAAATCCAATTGCTAGAAGTATGGAATACACCAACCACTCCAATTAGGAACAAACTGCCGTTGAACTTGAATTGTCCAATTTCTCACACCTATTGATTTCAGATCGAGCCCAAAACTTGGGCAACATCATAATATGGTGGGAGGAGTCATTTGGTGAGTTTTGAGAGAAATCCAATTGCTAGAAGTATGGAATACACCAACCACTCCAATTAGGAACGAACTGTCGTTGAACTTGAATTGTCCAATTTCTCACACCTATTGATTTCGGATCGAGCCGCAAACTTTGGCAACATCATAATATGGTGGGAGGAGTCATTTGGTGAGTTTTGGGTGAAATCCAATCGCTAGAAGTGTGGAATACACCAACCACTCCAATTAGGAACGAACTGCCATTGAACTTGAATAGTCCAATTTGTCACACCTATTGATTTAGGATTGAGCCCAAAACTTGGGCAACATCATAATACGGTGGGAGGAGTCATTTGGTTAGTTTTGAGTGAAATCCAATCGCTAGAAGTATGGAATACACCTACCACTCCAATTAGGAACGAACTGCCGTTGAACTTGAATTGTCCAATTTCTCACACCTATTGATTTCGGATCGAGCACCAAACTTGGGCAACATCATAATATGGTGGGAGGAGTCATTTGGTGAGTTTTGAGTGAAATCCAATCGCTAGAAGTATGGAATACACCAACCACTCCAATTAGGAACGAACTGTCGTTGAACTTGAATTGTCCAGTTTCTCACACCTATTGATTTCGGATCGAGCCGCAAACTTGGGCAACATCATCATATGGTGGGAGGAGTCATTTGGTGAGTTTTGAGTGAAATCCAATCGCTAGAAGTATGGAATACCACTCCAATTAGGAACCAACTGCCGTTGAACTTGAATTGTCCAATTTGGAACACCTATTGATGTCGGATCGAGCCCAAAACTTGGGCAATATCATAATATGGTGGGAGGAGTCATTTGGTGAGTTTTGAGTGAAATCCAATTGCTAGAAGTACGGAATACACCAACCACTCCAATTAGGAACGAACTGCCTTTGAACTTGAATTGTCCAATTTGGAACACCTATTGATTTCGGATCTAGCCCAAAACTTGGGCAACATCATAATATGGTGGGAGGAGTCATTTGGTGAGTTTTGGGTGAAATCCAATCGCTAGAAGTGTGGAATACACCAACCACTCCAATTAGGAACGAACTGCCGTTGAACTTGAATTGTCCAATTTCTCACAACTATTGATTTCGGATTGAGCCCAAAACTTGGGCAACATCATAATACAGTGGGAGGAGTCATTTGGTTAGTTTTGAGTGAAATCCAATCGCTAGAAGTATGGAATACACCAACCACTCCAATTAGGAACGAACTGCCGTTGAACTTGAATTGT
This sequence comes from Prunus avium, assembly GCF_965620075.1. Taxonomy (NCBI): domain Eukaryota; kingdom Viridiplantae; phylum Streptophyta; class Magnoliopsida; order Rosales; family Rosaceae; genus Prunus; species Prunus avium. The sequence goes on from NC_142284.1 coordinate 31,775,711, forward strand.
CCAATATCTCACACCTATTGATTTCGGATCGAGCCCCAAACTTGGGAAACATCATAATATGGTGGGAGGAGTCATTTGGTGAGTTTTGAGTGAAATCCAATCGCTAGAAGTATGGAATACACCAACCACTCCAATTAGGAACGAACTGTCGTTGAACTTGAATTGTCCAATTTCTCACACCTATTGATTTCGGATCGAGCCGCAAACTTGGGCAACATCATAATATGGTGGGAGGAGTCATTTGGTGAGTTTTGGGTGAAATCCAATCGCTTGATGTGTGGAATACACCAACCACTCCAATTTGGAACGAACTGCCGTTGAACTTGAATTGTCCAATTTCTCACACCTATTGATTTCGGATCGAGCCTAAAACTTGGGCAACATCATAATATGGTGGGAGGAGTCATTTGGTTAGTTTTGAGTGAAATCCAATCGCTAGAAGTATGGAATACACCAACCACTCCAATTAGGAACGAACTGCCGTTGAACTTGAATTGTCCAATTTCTCACACCTATTGATTTTGGATCGAGCCCAAAACTTGGGCAACATCATAATATGGTGGGAGTAGTCATTTGGTGAATTTTGAGTGAAATCCAATCGCTAGAAGTATGGAATACACCAACCACTCCAATTAGGAACGAACTGCCGTTGAACTTGAATTGTCCAATTTCTCACACCTATTGATTTCGGGTTGAGCCCAAAACTATGGCAACTTCATAATATGGTGGGAGGAGTCATTTGGTGAGTTTTGAGAGAAATCGAATCGCTAGAAGTGTGGAATATAGCAACCACTCCAATTAGGAACGAACTGCCGTTGAACTTGAATTGTCCAATTTCTCACACCTATTGATTTCGGATCGAGCCCCAAACTTGGGAAACATCATAATATGGTGGGAGGAGTCATTTGGTGAGTTTTGAGTGAAATCCAATCGCTAGAAGTATGGAATACACCAACGACTCCAATTAGGAACGAACTGCCGTTGAACTTGAATTGTCCAATTTCTCACACCTATTGATTTCGGGTTGAGCCCAAAACTATGGCAACTTCATAATATGGTGGGAGGAGTCATTTGGTGAGTTTTGAGTGAAATCCAATCGCTAGAAGTATGGAATACACCAACCACTCCAATTAGGAACGAACTGTCGTTGAACTTGAATTGTCCAATTTCTCACACCTATTGATTTCGGATCGAGCCGCAAACTTGGGCAACATCATAATATGGTGGGAGGAGTCATTTGGTGAGTTTTGGGTGAAATCCAATAGCTAGAAGTGTGGAATACACCAACCACTCCAATTTGGAACGAACTGCCGTTGAACTTGAATTGTCCAATTTCTCACACCTATTGATTTCGGATCGAGCCCAAAACTTGGGCAACATCATAATATGGTGGGAGGAGTCATTTGGTTAGTTTTGAGTGAAATCCAATCGCTAGAATTATGGAATACACCAACCACTCCAATTAGGAACGAACTACCGTTGAACTTGAATTGTCCAATTTCTCACACCTATTGATTTTGGATCGAGCCCAAAACTTGGGCAACATCATAATATGGTGGGAGTAGTCATTTGGTGAATTTTGAGTGAAATCCAATCGCTAGAAGTATGGAATACACCACCACTCCAATTAGGAACGAACTGCCGTTGAACTTGAATTGTCCAATTTCTCACACCTATTGATTTCGGGTTGAGCCCAAAACTATGGCAACTTCATAATATGGTGGGAGGAGTCATTTGGTGAATTTTGAGTGAAATCCAATCGCTAGAAGTATGGAATACACCAACGACTCCAATTAGGAACGAACTGCCGTTGAACTTGAATTGTCCAATTTGGAACACCTATTGATTTCGGATCGAGCCCAAAACTTGGGAAAAATCATAATATGGGGGGAGGAGTCATCTGGTGGGTTTTGGGTGAAATCCAATCGCTAGAAGTGTGGAATACACCAACCACTCCAATTAGGAACGAACTGCCGTTGAACTTGAATTGTCCAATTTCTCACACCTATTGATTTCGGATTGAGCCCAAAACTTGGGCAACATCATAATACAGTGGGAGGAGTCATTTGGTTAGTTTTGAGTGAAATCCAATCGCTAGAAGTATGGAATACACCAACCACTCCAATTAGGAACGAACTGCCGTTGAACTTGAATTGTCCAATTTCTCACACCTATTGATTTCGGATCGAGCCCCAAACTTGGGCAACATCATAAAATGGTGGGAGGAGTCATTTGGTGAGTTTTGAGTGAAATCCAATCGCTAGAAGTATGGAATACACCAACCACTCCAATTAGGAACGAACTGTCGTTGAACTTGAATTGTCCAATTTGGAACACCTATTGATTTTGGATTGAGCCCAAAACTTGGGCAACATCATAATATGGTGGGAGGAGTCATTTGGTTAGTATTGAGTGAAATCCAATCGCTAGAAGTGTGGAATACACCAACCACTCCAATTAGGAACGAACTGCCGTTGAACTTGAATTGTCCAATTTCTCACACCTATTGATTTCGGATCGAGCCCAAAACTTGGGCAACATCAAAATATGGTGGGAGAAGTCATTTGGTAAGTTTTGAGTGAAATCCAATCGCTAGAAGTATGGAATACACCAACCACCCCAATTAGGAACGAACTGCCGTTGAACTTGAATTGTCCAATTTGGAACACCTATTGATTTCGGATCGAGCCCAAAACTTGGGAAAAATCAAAATATGGTGGGAGGAGTCATCTGGTGGGTTTTGAGTGAAATCCAATCGCTAGAAGTATGGAATGCACCGACCACTCCAATTAGGAACGAACTGTCGTTGAACTTGAATTGTCCAATTTCTCACACCTATTGATTTCGGATCGAGCCCAAAATTTGGGCAACATCATAATATGGTTGGAGGAGTCGTTTGGTGAGTTTTGAGTGAAATCCAGTCGCTAGAAGTATGGAATACAACAACTACTCCGATTAGGAACGAACTGTCGTTGAAATTGAATTGACCAATTTCTCAAACCTATTGATTTCGGATCGAGCCCAAATCTTGGGCAACATCATAATATGGTGGGAGTAGTCATTTGGTGAGTTTTGAGTGAAATCCATTCGCTAGAAGTATGGAATACACCAACCACTCCAATTAGGAACGAACTGCCGTTGAACTTGAATTGTCCAATTTGGAACACCTGTTGATTTCGGATCAAGCCCAAAACTTGGGCAACAGCATAATATGGTGGGAGGAGTCATTTGGTTAGTTTTGAGTGAAATCCAATCGCTAGAAGTATGAAATACCATTCCAATTAGGAACGAACTGCCGTTGAACTTGAATTGTCCAATTTGGAACACCTATTGATTTCGGATCGAGCCCAAAACTTGGGCAACATCATAATATGGTGGGAGGAGTCTTTTGGTGAATTTTGATTGAAATCCAATCGCTAGAAGTATGGAATACACCAACCACTCCAATTAGGAACGAACTGCTGTTGAACTTGAATTGTCCAATTTGGAACACCTATTGAATTCGGATCGAGCCCAAAACTTGGGCAACATCATAATGTGGTGGGAGGAGTCATTTGGTGAGTTTTGAGTGAAATCCAATCTTTAGAAGTATGGAATACACCAACCACTCCAATTATGAACCAACTGCCGTTGAACTTGAATTGTCCAATTTCTCACACCTATTGATTTCGGATCGAGCCCTAAACTTGGGCAACATCATAATATGGTGGGAGGAGTCATTTGGTGAGTTTTGAGTGAAATCCAATCGCTAGAAGTATGGCATACACCAACCACTCCAATTAGGAACGAACTGCCGTTGAACTTGAATTGTCCAATTTGGAACACCTATTGATTTCGGATCGAGCCCCAAACTTGGGCAACATCATAATATGGTCGGAGGAGTCATTTGGTGAGTCTTGAGTGAAATCCAATCGCTAGAAGTATGGAATACCACTCCAATTAGGAACGAACTGCCGTTGAACTTGAATTGTCCAATTTGGAACACCTATTGATTTCGGATCGAGCCCAAAACTTGGGCAACATCATAATATGGTGGGAGGAGTCATTTGGGGAGTTTTGAGTGAAATCCAATCGCTAGAAGTATGGAATGCACCAACCACTCCAATTAGGAACGAACTGCCGTTGAACTTGAATTGTCCAATTTCTCACACCTATTGATTTCGGTTCGAGCCCCAAACTTGGGCAACATCATAATATGGTGGGAGGAGTCATTTGGTGAGTTTTAAGTGAAATCCAATCGCTAGAAGTATGGAATACCACTCCAATTTGGAACGAACTGCCGTTGAACTTGAATTGTCCAATTTGGAACACCTATTGATTTCGGATCGAGCCCCAAACTTGGGCAACATCATAATATGGTGGGAGGAGTCATTTGGTGAGTTTTGAGTGAAATCCAATCGCTAGAAGTATGGAATACCACTCCAATTAGGAACGAACTGCCGTTGAACTTGAATTGTCCAATTTGGAACACCTATTGATTTCGGATCGAGCCCAAAACTTGGGCAACATCATAATATGGTGGGAGGAGTCATTTGGGGAGTTTTGAGTGAACACTACAACACAAAAACCCTTCTATGACGTCTGATTTGCGTCATGGAAGGCATTTAATGACGCGGATCAGGCGTCGTAACCTGCGTCGTCGAAAGGGGGGGTCATGGAAACTTTTTTCAAAACACGACGTCTGTTCCGCGTCATGGAATGGGGTTTCAATGACGCGGATCGTGTGTCGTCCTACTCTTTCCATGACGCGTCCTCGATGTCGTGGATGAAGTTTTGATGACGTCAATTAAGCGTCATTAAGAATATGACGTTCTATTTGACGCCTTCTTTTAGGACTTTACATGACGCGGACTAGGCGTCATGGAACTTAACGACGCTGATGAGACGTCATTGAAATATTTTTCATGACACAGTTCAGACGTCATTGAAATTCTTTATTTATAAAAAAAAAATTAAAATTCTAATATTTATATATATCCCATCATTATAATTATTAAAAAATAAATTAATATATAGATGCAAAAATGAAGACACAAAGGCAAAGTACTCTAAATTATATTTCTATTACTCAAAATGATGCTAGTACATTAATATTGTCTTGAACTAATCCCACGAAGTCAATCCTATGAAGTTTGAGAAGATTTGATACTTGGACTGTCCAAAACAAAGTATGCTCCATGATCGTATGAGAGGATGTGATGCTTCATGTCCAAAAGAGAGTGTAAAAGGTACTAAAATAATTACAACCACACCTGCATTAAAACAGAAGATTAGAAAATGAGAATGAAGGTCTAGAAATTACAAGCAAGCATGAATGAAAATGATACAGGTCTGTAAATTCTTGGTCAAAATTGGAAATTTCATTTGTGGAAATTTCATTTGATAGAAATGTCTTGCTAAACCAAATGCCAAATAAAACAAGGGGAACAATAGAATCCAACAAAACAAATTTTAAGGACCAAAAATTCCTGAATGAAGTTAACTTACCAAAAAACCATAAAAAAAGAAAGATAAGAAATAGGTGCAAGTACGGGGAGGGATGGTAAGAGAAACTAATATCATATATGGCATTATATCCAAAACCCAAAAACCAGTTAGTTTTGTTCAATTCTTTTGGGCTGGAACCTATCACCTCTCAAAGACGATCAATTGCATAGAAGGTTAATTGGGGTTACAATCTTGACAGAGGAAATCCTAAGCTCTGTGGCCATGCCCCTAACATTTGCAGTGGTGTTGCTAACTAAACATTCAGTTTAATTCAAAAGAATGTAAAACTTTCCAGATCATAACAAGACATATAGAACCTCATCATATCAAAAATTCATTCAATTCGAAGTTCAGGAATCATGTCAAAAACTGAATTCAAAACAGACTAAGTTACAGACTTTTCTGTTTTTCTGCAGCATAACACTAACTTGGAAAAGTTACCATAAATTCAATTTAACTCTGATTTACATGAAACAAGTTTTCAAATGTTCATTGAGATGTCTATTTTCATATAACAAAGGTAAGTGTTTCAAAACTGAAACTGCAGCCCCTGTTTTTGACAGATTTTGTAGTCATACTTTAATTACCAAACTTTAGGTATCAAACTTCAGCCAAATTACATGATATCAGAGGGCTTTTAATCCTGGATATGTATAGTTTAAAACCAAGTACTTATATCTCAAAACTAACCCACAACCTGTGCAAAACTAACAGTCAATGTGGGTAAAACAATCACACTTTCTAAAAATCTGAAACTGAACAACTTCTGCACCTATTTGTTTTTTTAACAAAACAAAACCCCAAAACACTTTTGAACAATCTTAAAAACAAGTATATATTTCAGTTATGACTGCTACTCAATTACCAACAAGAATCGAAGTTTGAAAAACCAAAACCCGAAACTGAAAGTTGATCAATACACCCAAACTTAATAAATCCAATTCATACTCTTCTTCCATTTAGTTTCGTGGGTTCTGTGGAGCAATCAATCAACTACACAATTTAAATAATCAACCCAACAAGACAACAACATCCAAAAACAAGAAATTAAAATCTGAGAAAACAAACTTACAAAGGGTTCAAGAAGAAATTCAAAATTGCTTAGCTCTCTCAACGAATTGCCCAAGCTGACAATGGCTTTATGAAGCTCTCTCAAATGTCCCCAGAAGAAATTAAAGGCTCGAAAAGACACCTCTTCAACAGCTCAAATGTCCCGAAAATTCATTACAAAAATGATAATATAAAAAAGAATTAGGGGCAAACTAAAATATAAATGAGAAAAATGCAAAGAAGAGAAGAAGAAGAAAAAATTCGTACCTTGAGCATTGAATTACCACAACTTCAATTAGAATCTCCACCTTCAAAACTCAATATCACACATCCCCAGCAAAATAAGCCACCGTTGGAGATACACGAGAAGAAAAGATGAGGAGAAGATCAGGGGGTGCTGGAGAATGAGTGAAGAGTGAACAGAAAAAGAAAAGAAAGGGAAGGGAGAGATGACAGAGAATGAAGAGAAGATTTGGAGTTGGGGACAGAGAGAGAGAGGAACGAACTGCTGTTGAACTTGAATTGTCCAATTTCTCACACCTATTGATTTCGGATCGAACCCTAAACTTGGGCAACATCATAATATGGTGGGAGGAGTCATTTGGTGAGTTTTGAGTGAAATCCAATCGCTAGGAGTACGGAATACACCAACCACTCCAATTAGGAACGAACTGCCGTTGAACTTGAATTGTCCAATTTTTCAAACCTATTGATTTCGGATCGAGCCCCAAACTTGGGCAACATCATAATATGGTGGGAGGAGTCATTTGGTGAGTTTTGAGTGAAATCCAATCGCTAGAAGTAGGGAATACACCAACCACTCCAATTAGGAACGAACTGCCGTTGAACTTGAATTGTCCAATTTCTCACACCTATTGATTTCGGACCGAGCCCCAAACTTGGGCAACATCATAATATGGTGGGAGGAGTCATTTGGTGAGTTTTGAGTGAAATCCAATCGCTAGAAGTAGGGAATACACCAACCACTCCAATTAGGAACGAACTGCCGTTGAACTTGAATTGTCCAATTTGGAACACCTATTGATTTCGGACCGAGCCCCAAACTTGGGCAACATCATAACATGGTGGGAGGAGTCATTTGGTGAGTTTTGAGTGAAATCCAATCGCTAGAAGTAGGGAATACACCAACCACTCCAATTAGGAACGAACTGCCGTTGAACTTGAATTGTCCAATTTGGAACACCTATTGATTTCGGATCGAGCCCAAAACTTGGGCAACATCATAATATGGTGGGAGGAGTCATTTTGTGAGTTTTGAGTGAAATCCATTCGCTAGAGGTATGGAATACACCAACCACTACAATTAGGAACGAACTGTCGTTGAACTTGAATTGTCCAATTGCTCAAACCTATTGATTTCGGATCGAGACCCAAACTTGGGCAACATCATAATATGGTGGGAGGAGTCATTTGGTGAGTTTTGAGTGAAATCGAATCTCTAGAAGTATGGAATACACCAACCACTCCAATTAGGAACAAACTGCCGTTGAACTTGAATTGTCCAATTTCTCACACCTATTGATTACGGATCGAGCCCAAAACTTGGGCAACATCATAATATGGTGGGAGGAGTCCTTTGGTGAATTTTGAGTGAAATCCAATCACTAGAAGTATGGAATACACCAACCACTCCAATTAGGAACGAACTGCCGTTGAACATGAATTATCCAATTAGGAACGAACTGCCGGTGAACTTGAATTGTCCAATTTCTCACACCTATTGATTTCGGATCGAGCCCAAAACTTGGGCAACATCATAATATGGTGGGAGGAGTCATTTGGTGAGTTTTGAGTGAAATCCAATCGCTAGAAGTATGGAATACACCAACCACTCCAAGTAGGAACGAACTGCTGTCGAACTTGAATTGTCCAATTTCTCACACCTATCGATTTCGGATCGAGCCCAAAACTTGGGCAACATCATAATATGGTGGAGGAGTCATTTGGTGGGTTTCGAGTGAAATCCAATCGCTAGAAGTATGGAATACACCAACGACTCCAATTAGGAACGAACTGTCGTTGAACTTGAATTGTCCAATTTGGAACATCTATTGAGTTCGGATAGAGCCCAAAACTTGGGCAACATCATAATATGGTGGGAGGAGTCATTTGGTGAGTTTTGAGAGAAATCCAATCGCTAGAAGTATGAAATACACCAACCACTCCAATTTGGAACGAACTGCCGTTGAACTTGAATTGTCCAATTTCTCAAACCCATTGATTTCTGATCAAGCCCCAAACTTGGGCAACATCATAATATGGTGGGAGGAGTCATTTGGTGAGTTTTGAGTGAAATCCAATCGCTAGAAGTATGGAATACACCAACCACTCCAATTAGGAACAAACTGCCGTTGAACTTGAATTGTCCAATTTCTCACACCTATTGATTCCGGATCGAGCCCAAAACTTGGGCAACATCATAATATGGTGGGAGGAGTCATTTGGTGTGTTTTGAGTGAAATCCAATCTTAAGAAGTATGGAATACACCAACCACTCCAATTAGGAACAAACTGCCATTGAACTTGAATTGTCCAATTTGGAACACCTATTGATTTCAGATCGAGCCCAAAACTTGGGCAACATCATAATATGGTGGGAGGAGTCATTCGGTGAGTTTTGAGTGAAATCCAATCGCTAGAGGTATGGAATACACCAACCACTCCAATTAGGAACGAACTGCCGTTGAACTTGAATTGTCCAATTTCCCAAACCTATTGATTTCGGATCGAGCCCCAAACTTGGAAAACATCATAATATGGTGGGAGGAGTCATTTGGTGAGTCTTGAGTGAAATCCAATCGCTAGAAGTGTGGAATACACCAACCACTCCAATTAGGAACGAACTTCCGTTTAGTTTTGAGTGAAATCCAATCGCTAGAAGTATGGAATACAACAACGACTCCAATTAGGAACGAACTGCCGTTGAACTTGAATTGTCCAATTTGGAACATCTATTGATTTCGGATCGAGCCCAAAACTTGGGCAACATCATAATATGGTGGGAGGAGTCATTTGGTGAGTTTTGAGAGAAATCCAATCGCTAGAAGTATGGAATACACCAACGACTCCAATTAGGAACGAACTGTCGTTGAACTTGAATTGTCCAATTTGGAACACCTATTGAGTTCGGATCGAGCCCAAAACTTGGGCAATATCATAATATGGTGGGAGGAGTCATTTGGTGAGTTTTGAGTGAAATCCAATCGCTAGAAGTATGGAATACACAAACCACTCCAATTAGGAACGAACTGCCGTTGAACTTGAATTGTCCAATTTCTCACACCTATTGATTACGGATCGAGCCCAAAACTTGGGCAACATCATAATATGGTGGGAGGAGTCATTTGGTGAGTATTGAGTGAAATCCAATCGCTAGAAGTATGGAATACATCAACCACTTCAATTAGGAACGAATTGCCGTTGAACTTGAATCGTCCAATTCGGAACACCTATTGATTTCGGACCGAGCCCCAAACTGGGGCAACATCATAATATGGTGGGAGGAGTCTTTTGGTTAGTTTTGAGTGAAATCCAATCGCTAGAAGTATGGAATACACCAAGGACTCCAATTAGGAACGAACTGCCGTTGAACTTGAATTATCCAATTTAGAACACCTATTGATTCCGGATCGAGCCCAAAACTTGGGCAACATCATAATATGGTGGGAGGAGTCATTTGGTGAGTTTTGAGTGAAATCCAATCGCTAGAAGTGTGGAATACACCAACCACTCCAGTTAGGAAGGAACTGCCGTTGAACTTGAATTGTCCAATTTGGAACACCTATTGATTTCGGATCGAGCCCAAAACTTGGGCAACATCATAATATGGTGGGAGGAGTCATTTGGTTAGTTTTGAGTGAAATCCAATCGCTAGAAGTATGGAATACACCAACCACTCCAATTAGGAACAAACTGCCGTTGAACTTGAATTGTCCAATTTGGAACAGCTATTGATTTCGGATCGAGCCCAGAACTTGGGCAACACCATAATATGGTGGGAGGAGTCATTTGGTGAGTTTTGAGTGATACAATCGCTAGAAGTATGGAATACACCAACCACTCCAATTAGGAACAAACTGCCGTTGAACTCGAATTGTCCAATTTGGAACACCTATTGATTTCGGATCGAGCCCAAAACTTGGGCAACATCATAATATGGTGGGAGGAGTCATTTGGTGAGTTTTGAGTGAAATCCAATCGCTAGAAGTATGGAATACACCAACCACTCCAGTTAGGAAGGAACTGTCGTTGAACTTGAATTGTCCATTTTGGAACACCTATAGATTTCGGATCGATTCCAAAACTTGGGCAACATCATAGTATGGTGGGAGGAGTCATTTGGTTAGTTTTGAGTGAAATCCAATCGCTAGAAGAATGGAATACACCAACCACTCCAATTAGGAACGAACTGCCGTTGAACTTGAATTGTCCTATTTCTCACACCTATTGATTACGGATCGAGCCCCAAACTTGGGCAACATCATAATATGTTGGGAGGAGTCATTTGGTGAGTTTTGAGTGAAATCCAATCGCTAGAAGTATGGAATACACCAACCACTCCAGTTAGGAACGAACTGCCGTTGAACTTGAATTGTCCAATTTGGAACACCTATTGGTTTCGGATCGAGCCCAAAACTTGGGCAAGATCATAATAGGGTGGGAGGAGTCATTTCGTGAGTTTTGAGTGAAATCCAATCGCTAGAAGTATGGAATACACCAACCACTCCAATTAGGAACGAACTGCCATTGAACTTGAATTGTCCAATTTGGAACACCTATTGATTTCGGATCGAGCCCAAAACTTGGGCAACATCATCATATGGTGGGAGGAGTCATTTGGTTAGTTTTGAGTGAAATCCAATCGCTAGAAGTATGGAATACACCAACCACTCCAATTAGGAACGAACTGCCGTTGAACTTGAATTGTCCAATTTCTCACACCTATTGATTTCGGATCGAGCCCCAAACTTGGGCAACATCATAATATGGTGGGAAGAGTCATTTGGTGAGTTTTGAGTGAAATCCAATCGCTAGAAGTATGGAATACACCAACCACTCCAGTTAGGAACGAGCTGCCGTTGAACTTGAATTGTCCAATTTGGAACACATATTGATTTCGGATCGAGCGCAAAACTTGGGCAACATCATAATTTGGTGGGAGGAGTCATTTGGTGAGTTTTGAGTGAAATCCAATCGCTAGAAGTATGGAATACACCAACCACTCCAATTAGGAACGAACTGCCGTTGCACTCGAATTGTCTTATTTGGAACACCTATTGATTTCGAATCCAGCCCAAAACTTGGGCAACATGAAAATATGGAGGGAGGAGTCATTTGGTGAGTTTCGACTGAAATCCAATCGCTAGAATTATGGAATACACCAACCACTCCAATTAGGAACGAGCTGCCGTTGAACTTGAATTGTCTAATTTGGAACCCCTATTGATTTCGGATCGATCCCAAAACTTGGGCAACATCATAATATGGTGGGAGGAGTCATTTGGTGAGTTTTGAGTGAAATCCAATCGCTAGAAGTATGGAATACACCAACCACTCCAGTTAGGAACGAGCTGCCGTTGAACTTGAATTGTCCAATTTGGAACACATATTGATTTCGGATCGAGCCCAAAACTTGGGCAAATCATAATATGGTGGGAGGAGTCATTTGGTGAGTTTTGAGTGAAATCCAATCGCTATAAGTATGGAATACACCAACCACTCCAATTAGGAACGAACTGCCGTTGAACTTGAATTGTCCAATTTCTCACACCTATTGATTTCGGATCGAGCCCCAAACTTCAGCAACATCATAAAATGGTGGCAAGAGTCATTTGGTGAGTTTTGAGTGAAATCCAATCGCTAGAAGTATGGAATACACCAACCACTCCAATTAGGAACGAACTGCCGTTGCACTCGAATTGTCCAATTTGGAACACCTATTGATTTCGGATCGACCCCAAAACTTGGGCAACATCATAATATGGTGGGGGGAGTCATTTGGTGAGTTTTGAGTGAAATCCAATCGTTAGAAGTATGGAATACACCAACCACTCCAATTAGGAACGAGCTGCCGTTGAACTTGAATTGACCAATTTCTCACACCTATTGATTTCGGGTCGACCCCAAACTTGGGCAACATCATAATATGGTGGGAGGAGTCATGTGGTGAGTTTTGAGTGAAATCCAATCGCAAGAAGTATGGAATACACCAACCACTCCAATTGGGAACGAACTGCCGTTGAACTCGAATTGTCCAATTTCTCACACCTATTGATTTCGGATCGAGCCCAAAACTTGGGCAACATCATTATATGGTGGGAGGAGTCATTTGGTGTGTTTTGAGTGAAATCCAATCGCTAGAAGTATGGAATACACCAACCACTCCAATTTGGAACGAACTTCCGTTGAACTTGAATTGTCCAATTTCTCACACTTATTGATTTCGGATCGAGCCCCAAACTTGGGCAACATCATAATATGGTGGGAGGAGTCATTTGGTGAGTTCTGAGTGAAATCCAATTGCTAGAAGTATGGAATACACCAACCACTCCAATTAGGAACGAACTGCCGTTGAACTTGAATTGTCCAATTTGGAACACCTATTGATTTCGGATCGAGCCCAAAACTTGGGCAACATCTTAATATGGTGGGAGGAGTCATTTGGTGAGTTTTGAGTGAAATCCAATCGCTAGAAGTATGGAATACATCAACCAATCCAATAAGGAACGAACTGCCGTTGAACTTGAATTGTCCAATTTGGAACACCTATTGATTTCGGATCGAGCAAAAAACTTGGGCAACATCATAATATGGTGGGAGGAGTCATTTGGTGAGTTTTGAGTGAAATCCAATCGCTATAAGGGTGGAATCCACCAACCACTCCAATTAGGAACGAACTGCCGTTGAACTTGAATTGTCGAATTTCTCACACCTATTGATTTCGGATCGAGACCAAAACTTGGGCAACATCATAATATGGTGGGAGGAGTCATTTGGTGAGTTTTGAGTGAAATCCAATCGCTACAAGTATGGAACACACCAACCACTCCAATTAGGAACGAACTGCCGTTGAACTTGAATTGTCCAATTTCTCACACCAATTGATTTCGGATCGAGCCCAAAACTTGGGCAACATCATAATATGGTGGGAGGAGTCATTTGGTGAGTTTTGAGTGAAATCCAATCGCTAGAAGTATGGAATACACCAACCACTCCCATTAGGAACGAACTGCCGTTGAACTTGAATTGTCCAATTTGTCACACCTATTGATTTCTGATCGAACCCCACACTTGTGCAACATCATAATATGGTGGGAGGAGTCATTTGGTGAGTTTTGAGTGAAATCCATTCGCTAGAAGTAAGGAATACACCAACCACTCCAATTAGGAACGAACTGCCGTTAAACTTGAATTCTCCAATTTCTCACACCTATTGATTTCGGATCGACCCCAAAACTTGGGCAACATCATAATATGGTGGGAGGAGTCATTTGGTGAGTTTTGAGTGAAATCCAATCGCTAGAAGTATGGAATACACCAACCACTGCAATTAGGAACGAACTGCCGTTGAACTTGAATTGTCCAATTTGGAACACCTATTGATTTCGGATCCAGCCCAAAACTTGGGCAACATCATAATATGGTGGGAGGAGTCATTTGGTGAGTTTTGAGTGAAATCCAATAGCTAGAAGTATGGAATACACCAACCTCTCCAATTAGGAACGAACTGCCGTTAAACTTGAATTGTCCAATTTCTCACACCTATTGATTTTGGATCGAGCCGAAAACTTGGGCAACATCATAATATGGTGGGAGTAGTCATTTGGTTAGTTTTGAGTGAAATCCAATCGCTAGATGTATGGAATACACCAACCACTCCAATTAGGAACGAACTGCCCTTAAACTTGAATTCTCCAATTTCTCACACCTATTGATTTCGGATCGAGCCCAAAACTTGGGCAACATCATAATATGGTGGGAGGAGTCATTTGGTGAGTTTTGAGTGAAATCCAATCGCTAGAAGTATGGAATACACCAACCACTCCAATTAGGAACGAACTGCCTTTGAACTTGAATTGTCCAATTTGGAACACCTATTGATTTCGAATCGAGCCCAAAACTTGGGCAACACCATAATATAGTGGGAGGAGTCATTTGGTTAGTTTTGAGTGAAATCCAATCGCTAGAAGTATGGAATACACCAACCACTCCAATTAGGAACGAACTGCCGTTGAACTTGAATGGTCCAATTTCTCACACCTATTGATTTCGGATCGAGCCCCAAACCTGGGCAACATCATAATATGGTGGGAGGAGTCATTTGGTGAGTTTTGAGTGAAATCCAATCGCTAGAAGTATGGAATACACCAACCACTCCAATTAGGAACGAACAGCCGTTGAACTTGAATTGTCCAATTTCTCACACCTATTGATTTCGGATCGATCCCCAAACTTGGGCAACATCATAATATGGTGGGAGGAGTCATTTGGTGAGTTTTGAGTGAAATCCAATCGCTAGAAGTATAGAATACACCAACCACTCCAATTAGGAACGAACTGCCGTTGAACTTGAATTTTCCAATTTCTCACACCTATTGATTTCGGATCAGGCCCAAACCTTGGGCAAGATCATAATATGGTGGGAGGAGTCATTTGGTGAGTTTTGAGTGAAATCCAATCGCTAGAAGTATGGAATACACCAACCACTCCTATTAGGAACGAACTGCCGTTGAACTTGAATTGTCCAGTTTCTAACACCTATTGATTTCGGATCGAACCCCAAACTTGTGCAATATCATAATATGGTGGGAGGAGTCATTTGGTGAGTTTTGAGTGAAATCCAATCGCTAGAAGAATGGAATACACCAACAACTCCAATTAGGAAAGAACTGTCGTTGAACTTGAATTGTCCAATTTGGAACACCTATTGATTTCGGATCGAGCCCAAAACTTGGGCCATATCATAATATGGTGGGAGGAGTCATTTGGTGAGTTTTGAATGAAATCCAATCGCTAGAAGTATGTAATACACCAACCACTCCAATTAGGAACGAACTGCCGTTGAAGTTGAATTGTCCAATCTGGAACACCTATTGATTTCGGATCGAGCCCAAAACTTGGGCAACATCATAATATGGTGCGAGGAGTCATTTGGTTAGTTTTGAGTGAAATCCAATCGCTAGAAGTATGGAATACACCAACCACTCCAATTTGGAACGAACTGCCGTTGAACTTGAATTGTCCAATTTCTCACACCTATTGATTTCGGATTGAGCCCAAAACTTGGGCAACAACATAATATGGTGCGAGGAGTCATTTGGTTAGTTTTGAGTGAAATCCAATCGCTAGAAGTATGGAATACACCAACCACTCCAATTAGGAACGAACTGCCGTTGTACTTGAATTGTCCAATTTGGAACACCTATTGATTTCGGATCGAGCCCAAAACTTGGGCAACATCATAATATGGTGGGAGGAGTCCTTTGGTGAATTTTGAGTGAAATCCAATCGCTAGAAGTATGGAATACTCTAACCACTCCAATTAGGAACGAACTGCCGTTGAACTTGAATTGTCCAATTTGGAACACCTATTGATTTCAGATCGGGCCCAAAACTTGGGCAACATCTTAATATGGTGGGAGGAGTCATTTGGTGAGTTTTGAGTGATATCCAATCGCTAGAAGTATGGAATACTCCAACCACTCCAATTAGGAACGAACTGCCGTTGAACTTGAATTGTCCAATTTGGAACACCTATTGATTTCAGATCGGGCCCAAAACTTGGGCAACATCTTAATATGGTGGGAGGAGTCATTTGGTGAGTTTTTAGTGAAATCCAATCGCTAGAAGTATGAATACACCAACCAATCCAATTAGGAACGAACTTCCGTTGAACTTGAATTGTCCAATTTCTAACACCAATTGATTTCGGATCGAACCCCAAACTTGTGCAACATCATAATATGGTGGGAGGTGTCATTTGGTTAGTTTTGAGTGAAATCCAATCGCTAGAAGTGTGGAATACACCAACCACTCCAATTAGGAACGAACTGCCGTTGAACTTGAATTGTGCAATTTCCCACACCTATTGATTTCGGATCGAGCCCTAAACTTGGGCAACATCATAATATGGTGGGAGGAGTCATTTGGTGAGTTTTGAGTGAAATCCGATCGCTAGAAGTATGGAATACACCAACCACTCCAATTAGGAACGAACTGCCGTTGAATTTGAATTGTCCAATTTGGAACACCTATTGATTTCAGATCGAGCCCAAAACTTGGGCAACATGTTAATATGGTGGGAGGAGTCATTTGGTGAGTTTTGAGTGAAATCCAATCGCTAGAAGTATGGAATACACCAACCAATCCAATTAGGAACGAACTTCCGTTGAACTTGAATTGTCCAATTTGTCACACCTATTGATTTCGGATCGAGCCCAAAACTTGGGCAACTTCATAACATGGTGGGAGGAGTCATTTGGTTAGTTTTGAGTGAAATCCAATCGCTAGAAGTATGGAATACACCAACCACTCCAATTAGGAACGAACTGCCGTTGAACTTAAATTGTCCAATTTCTCACACCTATTGATTTCGGATCGAGCCCAAAACTTGGGCAACTTCATAACATGGTGGGAGGAGTCATTTGGTTAGTTTTGAGTGAAATCCAATCGCTAGAAGTATGGAATACACCAACCACTCCAATTAGGAACGAACTGCCGTTGAACTTGAGTTGTCCTATTTCTCACACCTATCGATTTCGGATCGATCCCAAAACATGGGCAACATCATACTATGGGGGGAGGAGTCATTTGGTGAGTTTTAAGCGCAATCCAATCGCAAGAAGTATGGAATACACCAACCACTCCAATTAGGAACGAACTGCCGTTGTACTTGAATTGTCCAATTTCTCACGCCTATTGATTTCGGATCGAGCCCCAAACTTGGGCAACATCATAATATGGTGGGAGGAGTCATTTGGTGAGTTTTGAGTGAAATCCAATCGCTAGAAGTATGGAATACACCAACCACTCCCATTAGGAACGAACTGCCGTTGAACTTGAATTGTCCAATTTATAAGACCTATTGATTTCGGATCGAACCCCAAACTTGTGCAACATCATAATATGGTGGGAGGAGTCATTCGGTGAGTTTTGAGTGAAATCCAATCGCTAGAAGTATGGAATACACCAACCACTCCAATTAGGAACGAACTGCCGTTGAACTTGAATTGTCCAATTTCTCACACCTATTGATTTCGGATCAAGCCCCAAACTTGGGCAACATCATAATATGGTGGGAGGAGTCATTTGGTGAGTTTTGAGTGAAATCCAATCGCTAGAAGTGTGGAATACACCAACCACTCCAATTAGGAACGAACTGCCGTTGAACTTGAATTGTCCAATTTGGAACACCTGTTCATTTTAGATCGAGCCCAAAACTTGGGCAACATCATAATTTGGTGGGAGGAGACATTTGGTGAGTTTTGAGCGAAATCCAATCGCTAGAAGTATGGAATACACCAACCACTCCAATTAGGAACGAACTGCCATTGAACTTGAATTGTCCAATTTGGAGCACCTATTGATTTCGGGTCGAGCCCAAAACTTGGGCAACATCATAATATAGTGGGAGGAGTCATTTGGTGAGTTTTGAGTGAAATCCAAACGCTAGAAGTATGGAATACACCAAGCACTCCAATTAGGAACGAACTGCCGGTGAACTTGAACTGTCCGATTTGGAACACCCATTGATTTCGGATCGAGCCCAAAGCTTGGGCAACATCATAATATGGTGGGAGGAGTCATTTGCTTAGTTTTGAGTGAAATCCAATCGCTAGAAGTATGGAATACACCAACCACTCAAATTAGGAACGAACTGCCGTTGAAATCGCATTGTCCAATTTCTCACACCTATTGATTTCGGATCGAGCCCCAAACTTGGGCAACATCATAATATGGTGGGAGGAGTCATTTGGTATGTTTTGAGTGAAATCCAATCCCTAGAAGTATGGAATACACCAACCACTGCAATTAGGAACGAACTGCCGTTGAACTTGAGTTGTCCTATTTCTCACACCTATTGATTTCGGATCGAGCCCCAAACTTGGGCAACATCATAATATGGTGGGAGGAGTCAATTGGTGAGTTTTGAGTGAAATCCAATCGCTAGAAGTATGGAATACACCAACCACTCCAATTAGGAACGAACTGCCGTTGAACTTAAATTGTCCAATTTCTCACACCTATTGATTTCGGATCGAGCCCAAAACTTGGGCAACTTCATAACATGGTGGGAGGAGTCATTTGGTTAGTTTTGAGTGAAATCCAATCGCTAGAAGTATGGAATACACCAACCACTCCAATTAGGAACGAACTGCCGTTGAACTTGAGTTGTCCTATTTCTCACACCTATCGATTTCGGATCGATCCCAAAACATGGGCAACATCATACTATGGGGGGAGGAGTCATTTGGTGAGTTTTAAGCGCAATCCAATCGCAAGAAGTATGGAATACACCAACCACTCCAATTAGGAACGAACTGCCGTTGTACTTGAATTGTCCAATTTCTCACGCCTATTGATTTCGGATCGAGCCCCAAACTTGGGCAACATCATAATATGGTGGGAGGAGTCATTTGGTGAGTTTTGAGTGAAATCCAATCGCTAGAAGTATGGAATACACCAACCACTCCCATTAGGAACGAACTGCCGTTGAACTTGAATTGTCCAATTTATAAGACCTATTGATTTCGGATCGAACCCCAAACTTGTGCAACATCATAATATGGTGGGAGGAGTCATTCGGTGAGTTTTGAGTGAAATCCAATCGCTAGAAGTATGGAATACACCAACCACTCCAATTAGGAACGAACTGCCGTTGAACTTGAATTGTCCAATTTCTCACACCTATTGATTTCGGATCAACCCCCAAACTTGGGCAACATCATAATATGGTGGGAGGAGTCATTTGGTGAGTTTTGAGTGAAATCCAATCGCTAGAAGTATGGAATACACCAACCACTCCAATTAGGAACGAACTGCCGTTGAACTTGAATTGTCCAATTTGGAACACCTATTGATTTTAGATCGAGCCCAAAACTTGGGCAACATCATAATTTGGTGGGAGGAGACATTTGGTGAGTTTTGAGCGAAATCCAATCGCTAGAAGTATGGAATACACCAACCACTCCAATTAGGAACGAACTGCCATTGAACTTGAATTGTCCAATTTGGAGCACCTATTGATTTCGGGTCGAGCCCAAAACTTGGGCAACATCATAATATAGTGGGAGGAGTCATTTGGTGAGTTTTGAGTGAAATCCAATCGCTAGAAGTATGGAATACACCAAGCACTCCAATTAGGAACGAACTGCCGGTGAACTTGAATTGTCCGATTTGGAACACCCATTGATTTCGGATCGAGCCCAAAACTTGGGCAACATCATAATATGGTGGGAGGAGTCATTTGCTTAGTTTTGAGTGAAATCCAATCGCTAGAAGTATGGAATACACCAACCACTCAAATTAGGAACGAACTGCCGTTGAAATCGCATTGTCCAATTTCTCACACCTATTGATTTCGGATCGAGCCCCAAACTTGGGCAACATCATAATATGGTGGGAGGAGTCATTTGGTATGTTTTGAGTGAAATCCAATCCCTAGAAGTATGGAATACACCAACCACTGCAATTAGGAACGAACTGCCGTTGAACTTGAATTGTCCAATTTCTCACACCTATTGATTTCGGATCGAGCCCAAAACTTGGGCAACATCATAATATGGGGGGAGGAGTCATTTGGTGAGTTTTGACTGAAATCCAATCACTAGAAGTATGGAACACACCAACCACTCCAATTAGGAACGAACTGCCGTTGAACTTGAATTGTCCAATTTCTCACGCCCATTCATTTCGGATCGAGCCCCAAACTTGGGCAACATCATAATATGGTGGGAGGAGTCATTTGGTGAGTTTTGAGTGAAATCCAATCGTTAGAAGTATGGAATACACCAACCACTCCAATTAGGAACGAACTGCCGCTGAACTTGAACTGTCCAATTTCTCACACCTATTGATTTCGGATCAGGCCCAAAACTTGGGCAACATCATAATATGGTGGGAGGAGTCGTTTGGTAAGTTTTGAGTGAAATCCAATCGCTAGAAGTATGCAATACACCAACCACTCCCACTAGGAACAAACAGACGTTGAACTTGAATTGTGCAATTTCTAACACCTATTGATTACGGATCGAACCCCAAACTTGTGCAACATCATAATATGGTGGGAGGAGTCATTTGGTGAGTTTGGAGTGAAATCCAATCGCTAGAAGTATGGAATACACCAACCACTCCAATTAGGAACAAACTTCCGTTAAACTTGAATTGTCCAATTTCTCACACCTATTGATTTCGGATCAGGCCCAAAACTTGGGCAACATCATAATATGGTGGGAGGAGTCGTTTGGTAAGTTTTGAGTGAAATCCAATGGCTAGAAGTATGGAATACACCAACCACTCCAATTAGGAACGAACTGCCGTTGAACTTGAATTGTCCAATTTCTCACACCTATTGATTTCCGATCGAGCCCCAAACTTGGGCAACATCATAATATGGTGGGAGGAGTCATTTGGTGAGTTTTGAGTGAAATCCAATCGCTAGAAGTATGGAATACACCAACCACTCCAATTAGGAACGAACTGCCGTTGAACTTGAATTGTCCAATTTCTCACACCTATTGATTTCGGATCGAGCCCAAAACATGGGCAACATCATAATATGGTGGGAGGAGTCATTTGGTGAGTTTTGAGTGAAATCCAAACGCTAGAAGTATGGAATACACCAACCACTCCCATTAGGAACGAACTGTCGTTGAACTTGAATTGTCCAATTTCTAACACCTATTGATTTCGGATCGAACCCAAAACTTGTGCAACATCATAATATGGTGGGAGGAGTCATTTGGTGAGTTTGGAGTGAAATCCAATTGCTAGAAGTATGGAATACACCAACCACTCCAATTATGAACGAACTGCCGTTGAACTTGAATTATCCAATTTCTCACACCTATTGATTTCCGATCGAGCCCCAAACTTGGGCAACATCATAATATGGTCGGAGGAGTCATTTGGTGAGTTTTGAGTGAAATCCAATCGCTAGAAGTATGGAATACACCAACCACTCCAATTAGGAACGAACTGCCGTCGAACTTGAATTGTCCAATTTCTCACACCTATTGATTTCGGATCGACCCCAAAACATGGGCAACATCATAATATGGTGGGATGAGTCATTTGGTGAGTTTTGAGTGAAATCCAATCGCTAGAAGTATGGAATACACCAACCACTCCAATTAGGAACGAACTGCCGTTGAACTGGAATTGTCCAATTTGGAACACCTATTAATTTCGGATCGAGCCAAAACTTGGGCAACATCATAATTTGGTGGGAGGAGTCATTTGGTGAGTTTTGAGCGAAATCCAATCGCTAGAAGTATGGAATACACCAACCACTCCAATTAGGAACGAACTGCCATTAAACTTGAACTGTCCAATTTGGAACACCTATTGATTTCGGATCGAGCCCAAAACTTGGGCAACATCGTAATTTGGTGGGAGGAGTCATTTGGTGAGTTTTGAGTGAAATCCAATCGCTAGAAGTGTGGAATACACCAACCACTCCAATTAGGAACGAACTGCCATTGAACTTGAATTGTCCAATTTGGAACACCTATTGATTTCGGATCAAGCCCAAAACTTGGGCAACATCATAATATGGTGGGAAGAGTCATTTGGTGAGTTTTGAGTGAAATCCATTCGCTTGAAGTATGGAATACACCATCCGCTCCAATTAGGAACGAACTGACGTTGAACTTGAATTGTCCAATTTCTCACACCTATTGATTTCGGAACGATCCCCAAACTTGGGCAACATCATAATATGGTGGGAAGAGTCATTTGGTGAGTTTTGAGTGAAATCCATTCGCTAGAAGTACGGAATACACCAACCACTCCAATTAGGAACGAACTGCCGTTGAACTTAAATTGTCCAATTTCTCACACCTATTGATTTCGGATCGAGCCCAAAACTTGGGCAACATCATAATTTGGTGTTAGGAGTCATTTGGTGAGTTTTGAGTGAAATCCAATCGCTAGAAGTATGGAATATACCAACCACTCCAATTAGGAACGAACTGCCGTTGAACTTGAATTGTCCAATTTCTCACACCTATTGATTTCGGATCGAGCCACAAACTTCGGCAACATCATAATATGGTGTCAGGAGTCATTTAGTGAGTTTTGAGTGAAATCCAATCGCTAGAAGTATGGAATACACCAACCACACCAATTAGGAACGAACTGCCGTTGAACTTCAAATGTCCAATTTCTCACGCCTATTCATTTCGGATCGAGCCCCAAACTTGGGCAACATCATAATATGGTGGGAGGAGTCATTTGGTGAGTTTTGAGTGAAATCCAATCGTTAGAAGTATGGAATACACCAACCACTCCAATTAGGAACGAAGTGCCGTTGAACTTGAATTGTCCAATTTCTCACACCTATTGATTTCGGATCAGGCCCAAAACTTGGGCAACATCATAATATGGTGGGAGGAGTCATTTGGTGAGTTTTGAGTGAAATCCAAACGCTAGAAGTATGGAATACGCCAACCACTCCCATTAGGAACGAACTGTCGTTGAACTTGAATTGTCCAATTTCTAACACCTATTGATTTCGGATCGAACCCCAAACTTGTGCAACATCATAATATGGTGGGAGGAGTCATTTGGTGAGTTTGGAGTGAAATCCAATTGCTAAAAGTATGGAATACACCAACCACTCCAATTATGAACGAACTGCCGTTGAACTCGAATAGTCCAATTTCTCACACCTATTGATTTCGAGTCGAGCCCAAAACTTGGGCAACATCATAATATGGTGGGAGGAGTCCTTTGGTGAGTTTTGAGTGAAATCCAATCGCTAGAAGTATGGAATACACCAACCACTCCAATTAGGAACGAACTCCCGTTGAACTTGAATTGTCCAATTTCTCACACCTATTGATTTCGGATCAAGCCCCAAACTTGGGCAACATCATAATATGGTGGGAGGAGTCATTTGGTGAGTTTTGAGTGAAATCCAATCGCTAGAAGTATGGAATACACCAACCACTCCAATTAGGAACGAACTGCCGTTGAACTGGAATTGTCCAATTTGGAACACCTATTAATTTCGGATCGACCCAAAACTTGGGCAACATCATAATTTGGTGGGAGGAGTCATTCGGTGAGTTTTGAGCGAAATCCAATCGCTAGAAGTATGGAATACACCAACCACTCCAATTAGGAACGAACTGCCCTTGAACTTGAATTGTCCAATTTGGAACACCTATTGATCTCGGATCGAGCCCAAAACTTGGGCAACATCATAATACGGTGGGAGGAGTCATTTGGTGAGTTTTGAGTGAAATCCAATCGCTAGAAGTATGGAATACACCAACCACTCCAATTAGGAAAGAACTGCCGTGGAACTTGAATTGTCCAATTTCGAACACCTATTGATTTCGGATCAAGACCAAAACTTGGGCAACATGATAATATGGTGGGAGGAGTCATTTCGGGAGTTTTGAGTGAAATCCAATCGCTAGAAGTATGGAATACACCAACCACTCCAATTAGGAACGAACTGACGTTGAACTTGAAATTGTCCAATTTCTCACACCTATTGATTTCGGATCGAGGCCCAAACTTGGGGAACATCATAATATGGTGGGAAGAGTCATTTGGTGAGTTTTGAGTGAAATCCAATTGCTAGAAGTATGGAATACACCAACCACTCCAATTATGAACGAACTGTCGTTGAACTTGAATTATCCAATTTCTCACACCTATTGATTTCCGATCGAGCCCCAAACTTGGGCAACATCATAATATGGTGGGAGGAGTCATTCGGTAGGTTTTGAGTGAAATTCAATCGCTAGAAGTATGGAAGACACCAACCACTCCAATTAGGAACGAACTGCCGTTGAACTTGAATTGTCCAATTTCTCACACCTATTGATTTCGGATCGAGCCCCAAACTTGGGCAACATCAAAATATGGTGGGAGGAGTCATTTGGTGAGTTTTGAGTGAAATACATTCGCTAGAAGTATGGAATACACCAACCACTCCAATTAGGAACGAACTGCTGTTGAACTTGGATTGTCCAATTTCTCACACCTATTGATTTCGGATCGAGCCAAAAACTTGGGCAACATCATAATATGGTGGGAGGAGTCAGTTGGTGAGTTTTGAGTGAAATCCAATCGCTAGAAGTATGGAATACACCAACCACTCCAATTTGGAACGATCTGCCGTTGAACTTGAATTGTCCAATTTCTCACACCTATTGATTTCGGATCGAGCCCAAAACTTGGGCAACATCATAATATGGTGGGAGGAGTCATTTGGTGAGTTTTGAGTGAAATCCAATCGCTAGAAGTATGGAAGACACCAACCACTCCAATTAGGAACGAACTGCCGTTGAACTTGAATTGCCCAATTTGGAACACCTATTGATTTCGGATCGAGCCCCAAACTTGGGCAACATCATAATTTGGTGGGAGGAGTCATTTGGTGAGTTTTGAGAGAAATCCAATCGCTAGAAGTGTGGAATACACCGACCACTCCAATTAGGAAAGAACTGCCGTTGAACTTGAATTGTCCAATTTCTCACACCTATTGATTTCGGATCGAGCCCCAAACTTGGGAAACATCATAATATGGTGGGAGGAGTCAGTTGGTGAGTTTTGAGTGAAATCCAATCGCTAGAAGTATGGAATACACCAACCACTGCAATTTGGAACGATCTGCCGTTGAACTTGAATTGTCCAATTTCTCACACCTATTGATTTCGGATCAAGCCCAAAACTTGGGCAACATCATAATATGGTGGGAGGAGTCATTTGGTGAGTTTTGAGTGAAACCCAATCGCTAGAAGTATGGAATACACCAACCACTCCAATTTGGAACGAACTGCCGTGGAAATTGAATTGTCCAATTCGGGACACCTATTGATTTCGGATCGAGCCCAAAACTTGGGCAACATCATAATATGGTGGGAGGAGTCATTTGGTGAGTTTTGAGTGAAATCCAATCGCTAGAAGTATGGAATACACCAACCACTCGAATTAGGAACGAACTGCTGTTGAACTTGAATTGTCCAATTTGGAACACGTATTGATTTCGGATCGGGCCCAAAACATGGGCAACATCATATTATGATGGGAGTAGTCATTTGGTGAGTTTTGAGTGAAATCCAATCGCTAGAAGTATGGAATACACCAACCACTCCAATTGGGAACGAACTGCCGTTGAACTTGAATTGTCCAATTTGGAACACCTATTGATTTCGGATTGAGCCCAAAACTTGGGCAACATCATAATATGGTGGGAGGAGTCATTTGGTGGGTTTTGAGTGAAATCCAATCGCTAGAAGTATGGAATACACCAACCACTCAAATTAGGAACGAACTGCCATTGAAATTGAATTGTCCAATTTCTCACACGTATTGATTTCTGATCGAGCCCAAAACTTGGGCAACATCATCATATGGTGGGACGAGTCATTTGGTGAGTTTTGAGAGAAATCCAATCGCTTGAAGTATGGAATACACCAACCACTGCAATTAGGAACGAACTGCCGTTGAACTTGAACTCTCCAATTTCTCACACCTATTGATTTCGGATCGAGCCCAATATTTGGGCAACATCATAATATGGTGGGAAGAGTCATTTGGTGAGTTTTGTGTGAAATCCAATCGATAGAAGTATGGAATACACCAACCACTCCAATTAGGAACGAACTGCCGTTGAACTTGAATTGTCCAATTTCTCACATCTATTGATTTCGGATCGAGCCCAAAACTCTGGCAACATCATAATATGGTGGGAGGAGTCATTTAGTGAGTTTTGAGTGAAATCCAATCGCTAGAAGTATGGAATACACCAACCACTCCAATTTGGAACGAACTGCCGTTCAACTTGAATTGTCCAATTTTGTACACCTATTGATTTCGGATCGAGCCCAAAACTTGGGCAACACCATAATATGGTGGGAGGAGTCATTTGGTGAGTTTTGAGTGAAATCCAATCGCTAGAAGAATGGAATACACCAACCACTACAATTAGGAACGAACTGCCGTTGAACTTGAATTGTCCAATTTGGAACACCTATTGATTTCGGGTCGAGTCCAAAACTTGGTCTACATCATAATATGGTGGGAGGAAACATTTGGTGAGTTTTGAGTGAAATCCAATCGCTAGAAGTATGGAATACACCAACCACTCCAATTGGGAACGAACTGCCGTTGAACTTGAATTGTCCAATTTGGAACACCTATTGATTTCGGATCGAGCCCAAAACTTGGGCAACAACATAATATGGTGGGAGGAGTCATTTGGTGAGTTTTGAGTGAAATCCAATCGCTAGAAGTATGGAATACACCAACCACTCGAATTAGGAACGAACTGCCGTTCAAATTGAATTGTCCAATTTCTCACACGTATTGATTTCTGATCGAGCCCAAAACTTGGGCAACATCATCATATGGTGGGAGGTGTCATTTGGTGAGTTTTGAGTGAAATCAAATCGCTTGAAGTATGGAATACACCAACCACTGCAATTAGGAATGAACTGCCGTTGAACTTGAACTCTCCGATTTCTCACACCTATTGGTTTCGGATCGAGCCCCAAACTTGGGCAACATCATAATATGGTGGGAGGAGTCATTTGGTTAGTTTTGAGTGAAATCCAATCGCTAGAAGTATGGAATACACCAACCACTCCAATTAGGAACGAACTGCCGTTGAACTTGAATTGTCCAATTTGGAACACCTATTGATTTCGGATTGGGGCCAAATCTTGGGCAACATCATAATATGGTGGGAGGAGTCATTTGGTGAGTTTTGAGTGAAATCCAATCGCTAGAAGTATGGAATATACCAACCACTCCAATTAGGAACGAACTGCCGTTGAACTTGCATTGTCCAATTTGGAACAGCTATTGATTTCGGATCAAGCTCAAAACTTGGGCAACATCATAATATGGTGGGAGGAGTCATTTGGTGACTTTTGAGTGAAATCCAATCGCAAGAAGTATGGAATACACCAACCACTGCAATTAGGAACGAACTGCCGTTGAACTTGAACTCTCCAATTTCTCACACCTATTGATTTTGGATCGAGCCCCAAACTTGGGCAACAACATAATATGGTGGGAGGAGTCATTTGGTGAGTTTTGAGTGAAATCCAATAGCTAGAAGTATGGAATACACCAACCACTCCAATTAGGAACGAACTGCCGTTGAACTTGAATTGTCCAATTTGGAACCCCTATTGAATTCGGATCGATCCCAAAACTTGCGCAACATCTTAATGTGGTGGGAGGAGTCATGTCGTGAGTTTTGAGTGAAATCCAATAGCTAGAAGTATGGAATACACCAACCACTCCAATTAGGAACGAAATGCCGTTGAAATTGATTTGACCAATTTCTCACACCGATTGATTTCGGATCGATCCCAAAACTTGGGCAACATCATAACATGGTGGGAGGAGTCATTTGGTGAGTTTTGAGTGAAATCCAAACGCTAGAAGTATGGAATACACCAACCACTCCAATTAGGAACGAACTGCCGTTGAACTTGAATTGTCAAATTTCGAACACCTATTGATTTCCGATCGAGCCCAAAACTTGGGCAACATCATAATAGGGTGGGAGGAGTCATTTGGTGAGTTTTGAGTGAAATCCATTCGCTAGAAGTATGGAATACACCAACCACTCCAATTTGGAACGAACTGTCGTTGAACTTGAATGGTCCAATTTGGAACACCTATTGATTTCGGATCGAGCCCAAAACTTGGGCAACATCATAATATAGTGGGAGGTGATATTTGGTGAGTTTTGAGTGAAATCCAATCGCTAGAAGTATGGAATACACCGTCCACTCCAGTTAGGAACGAACTGCCGTTGAACTTGAATTGTCCAATTTGGAACACCTATTGATTTTGGATCGAGCCCAATACTTAGGCAACATCATCATATGGTGGGAGGAGTCATTTGGTGAGTTTTAAGTGAAATCCAATCGCTAGAAGTATGGAATACACCAACCACTCCAATTAGGAACGAACTGCCGTTGAACTTGCATTGTCCAATTTGGAGCAGCTATTGATTTCGGATCGAGCCCAAAACTTGGGCAACATCATAATATGGTCGGAGGAGTCATTTGGTGAGTTTTGAGTGAAATCCAATCGCTAGAAGTATGGAATACACCAACCACTCCAATTGGGAACGAACTGCCGTTGAACTTGAATTGTCCAATTTGGAACACCTATTGATTTCGGATCGAGCCCAAAACTTGGGCAACAACATAATATGGTGGGAGGAGTCATTTGGTGAGTTTTGAGTGAAATCCAATCGCTAGAAGTATGGATTACACCAACCACTCGAATTAGGAACGAACTGCCGTTCAAATTGAATTGTCCAATTTCTCACACGTATTGATTTCTGATCGAGCCCAAAACTTGGGCAACATCATCATATGGTGGGAGGTGTCATTTGGTGAGTTTTGAGTGAAATCAAATCGCTTGAAGTATGGAATACACCAACCACTGCAATTAGGAATGAACTGCCGTTGAACTTGAACTCTCCGATTTCTCACACCTATTGGTTTCGGATCGAGCCCCAAACTTGGGCAACATCATAATATGGTGGGAGGAGTCATTTGGTTAGTTTTGAGTGAAATCCAATCGCTAGAAGTATGGAATACACCAACCACTCCAATTAGGAACGAACTGCCGTTGAACTTGAATTGTCCAATTTGGAACCCCTATTGAATTCGGATCGATCCCAAAACTTGCGCAACATCTTAATGTGGTGGGAGGAGTCATGTCGTGAGTTTTGAGTGAAATCCATTCGCTAGAAGTATGGAATACACCAACCACTCCAATTTGGAACGAACTGTCGTTGAACTTGAATGGTCCAATTTGGAACACCTATTGATTTCGGATCGAGCCCAAAACTTGGGCAACATCATAATATAGTGGGAGGTGATATTTGGTGAGTTTTGAGTGAAATCCAATCGCTAGAAGTATGGAATACACCATCCACTCCAGTTAGGAACGAACTGCCGTTGAACTTGAATTGTCCAATTTGGAACACCTATTGATTTTGGATCGAGCCCAATACTTAGGCAACATCATCATATGGTGGGAGGAGTCATTTGGTGAGTTTTAAGTGAAATCCAATCGCTAGAAGTATGGAATACACCAACCACTCCAATTAGGAACGAACTGCCGTTGAACTTGCATTGTCCAATTTGGAGCAGCTATTGATTTCGGATCGAGCCCAAAACTTGGGCAACATCATAATATGGTCGGAGGAGTCATTTGGTGAGTTTTGAGTGAAATCCAATCGCTAGAAGTATGGAATACACCAACCACTCCAATTAGGAACGAACTGCCGTTGAACTTGAATTTTACAATTTTGAACACCTATGGATTTCGGATCGAGCCCAAAACTTGGGCAACATCGTAATATGGTGGGAGGAGTTGTTTGGTGAGTTTTGAGTGAAATCCAATCGATAGAAGTATGGAATACACCAACCACTCCAATTAGGAACGAAATGCCGTTGAAATTGATTTGACCAATTTCTCACACCAATTGATTTCGGATCGGTCCCAAAACTTGGGCAGCATCATAACATGGTGGGAGGAGTCATTTGGTGAGTTTTGAGTGAAATCCAAACGCTAGAAGTACGGAATACACCAACCACTCCAATTAGGAACGAACTGCCGTTCAACTTGAATTGTCCAATTTTGAACACCTATTGATTTCGGATCGAGCCCAAAACTTGGGCAACATCATAATATGGTGGGAGGAATCATTTGGTGCGTTTTGAGTGAAACCCAATCGCTAGAAGTATGGAATACACCAACCACCCCAATTAGGAACGAACTGCCGTTGAACTTGAACTTTCCAATTTTGAACACCTATTGATTTCGGATCGAGCCCAAAACTTGCGCAACATCATAATATGGTGGGAGGAATTGTTTGGTGAGTTTTGAGTGAAATCCAATCGCTAGAAGTATGGAATACACTAACCACTCCAATTAGGAACGAACTGCCGTTGAACTTGAATTGTCCAATTTCTCACACCTATTGATTTCGGATCGAGCCCAAAACTTGGGCAACATCATAATATGGTGGGAGGAGTCATTTGGTTAGTTTTGAGTGAAATCCATTCGCTAGAAGTATGGAATACACCAACCACTCCAATTAGGAACGAACTGCCGTTGAACTTAAATTGTCCAATTTGGAACACCTATTGATTTCGGATCGAGGCCAAATCTTGGGCAACACCATAATATGGTGGGAGTAGTCATTTGGTGAGTTTTGAGTGAAATCCAATGGCTAGAAGTATGGAATACACCAACCACTCCAATTAGGAACGAACTGCCGTTGTACTTGAATTGTCTAATTTGGAACACCTATTGATTTTGGATCGAGCCCAAAACTTGGGCAACATCATAATAAGGTGGTAGGAGTCATTTGGTAAGTTTTGAGTGAAATGCAATCGCTAGAAGTATGGAATACACCAACCACTCCAATTAGGAACGAACTGCCGTTCAACTTGAATTGTCCAATTTTGAACACCTATTGATTTCGGATCGAGCCAAAAACTTGGGCAACATCATAATATGGTGGGAGGAGTCATTTGGTGAGTTTTGAGTGAAATCCAATCGCTAGAAGTATGGAATACACCAACCACTCCAATTAGGAACGAACTGCCGTTGAACTTGAATTGTCCAATTTGGAACACCTATTGATTTCGGATCGAGGCCAAATCTTGGGAAACATCATAATATGGTGGGAGGAGTCATTTGGTGCGTTTTGAGTGAAATCCAATCGCTAGAAGTTTGGAATACACCAACCACTCCAATTTGTAACGAACTGTCATTGAACTTGAATTGTCCAATTTGGAACACCTATTGATTTCGGATCGAGCCCAAAACTTGGGCAACATCATAATATGGTGGGAGGAGTCATTTGGTGAGTTTTGTGTGAAATCCAATCGCTAGAAGTATGGAATACACCAACCACTCCAATTAGGAACGAACTGCCGTTGAACTTAAATTGTCCAACTTCTCACACCTATTGATTTCGGATCGAGGCCAAATCTTGGGCAACATCATAATATGGTGGGAGGAGTCATTTGGTGCGTTTTGAGTGAAATCCAATCGTTAGATGTATGGAATACACCAACCACTCCAATTAGGAACGAACTGCCGTTGAACTTGAATTGTCCAATTTGGAACACCTATTGATTTGGGATAGAGGCCAAAACTTGGGCAACAACATAATATGGTGGGAGGAGTCAGTAGGTGAGTTTTGAGTGAAATCCAATCGCTAGAAGTATGGAATACACCAACCACTCCAATTAGGAACGAACTGCCGTTGAACTTGAATTGTCCAATTTCTCACACCTATTGATTTCGGATCGAGCCCAAAACTTGGGCAACATCATATTATGGTGGGAGGAGTCATTTGGTGAGTTTTGAGTGAAATCCAATCGCTAGAAGTGTGGAATACACCAACCACTCCAATTAGGAACGAACTGCCGTTGAACTTGAATTGTCCAATTTGGAACACCTATTGATTTGGGATCGAGCCCAAAACTTGGGCAACAACATAATATGGTGGGAGGAGTCAGTTGGTGAGTTTTGAGTGAAATCCAATCGCTAGAAGTATGGAATACACCAACCACTCCAATTAGGAACGAACTGCCGTTGAACTTGAATTGTCCAATTTGGAACACCTATTGATTTCGGATCGAGGCCAAATCTTGGGCAACATCATAATATGGTGGGAGGAGTCATTTGGTGCGTTTTGAGTGAAATCCAATCGCTAGAAGTTTGGAATACACCAACCACTCCAATTTGGAACGAACTGTCATTGAACTTGAATTGTCCAATTTGGAACACCTATTGATTTCGGATCGAGCCCAAAACTTGGGCAACATCATAATATGGTGGGAGGAGTCATTTGGTGAGTTTTGTGTGAAATCCAATCGCTAGAAGTATGGAATACACCAACCACTCCAATTAGGAACGAACTGCCGTTGAACTTAAATTGTCCAATTTCTCACACCTATTGATTTCGGATCGAACCCCAAACTTGGGGAACAACATAATATGGTGGGAGGAGTCATTTGGTGAGTTTTGAGTGAAATCCAATCGCTAGATGTATGGAATACACCAACCACTCCAATTAGGAACGAACTGCTGTTGAACTTGAATTGTCCAATTTGGAACACCTATTGATTTGGGATCGAGCCCAAAACTTGGGCAACAACATAATATGGTGGGAGGAGTCAGTTGGTGAGTTTTGGGTGAAATCCAATCGCTAGAAGTATGGAATACACCAACCACTCCAATTAGGAACGAACTGCCGTTGAACTTGAATTGTCCAATTTCTCACACCTATTGATTTCGGATCGAGCCCAAAACTTGGGCAACATCATAATATCGTGGGAGGAGTCATTTGGTGAGTTTTGAGTGAAATCCAATCGCTAGAAGTATGGAATACACCAACCACTCCAATTAGGAACGAACTGCCGTTGAACTTGAATTGTCCAATTTGGAACACCTACTGATTTGGGATCGAGCCCAAAACTTGGGCAACAACATAATATGGTGGGAGGAGTCATTTGGAGAGTTTTGAGTGAAATCCAATCGCTAGAAGTATGGAATACACCAACCACTCCAATTAGGAACGAACTGCCGTTGAACTTGAATTGTCCAATTTGGAACACCTATTGATTTCGGATCGAACCCCAAACTTGGGCAACAACATAATATGGTGGGAAGAGTCAGTTGGTGAGTTTTGAGTGAAATCCAATCGCTAGAAGTATGGAATACACCAACCACTCCAATTAGGAACGAACTGCCGTTGAACTTGAATTGTCCAATTTGGAACGCCTATTGATTTGGGATCGAGCCCAAAACTTGGGCAACAACATAATATGGTGGGAAGAGTCAGTTGGTGAGTTTTGAGTGAAATCCAATCGCTAGAAGTATGGAATACACCAACCACTCCAATTAGGAACGAACTGCCGTTGAACTTGAATTGTCCAATTTGGAACGCCTATTGATTTGGGATCGAGCCCAAAACTTGGGCAACAACATAATATGGTGGGAGGAGTCATTTGGTGAGTTTTGAGTGAAATCCAATCGCTAGATGTATGGAATACACCAACCACTCCAATTAGGAACGAACTGCCGTTGAACTTGAATTGTCCAATTTGGAACACCTATTGATTTGGGATCGATCCCAAAACCTGGGCAACAACATAATATGGTGGGAGGAGTCAGTTGGTGAGTTTTGAGTGAAATCCAATCGCTAGAAGTATGGAATACACCAACCACTCCAATTAGGAACGAACTGCCGTTGAACTTGAATTGTCCAATTTCTCACACCTATTGATTTCGGATCGAGCCCAAAACTTGGGCAACATCATAATATGGTGGGAGGAGTCATTTGGTGAGTTTTGAGTGAAATCCAATCGCTAGAAGTGTGGAATACACCAACCACTCAAATTAGGAACGAACTGCCGTTGAACTTGAATTGTCCAATTTGGAACACCTATTGATTTGGGATCGAGCCCAAAACTTGGGCAACAACATAATATGGTGGGAGGAGTCAGTTGGTGAGTTTTGAGTGAAATCCAATCGCTAGATGTATGGAATACACCAACCACTCCAATTAGGAACGAACTGCCTTTGAACTTGAATTGTCCAATTTCTCACACCTATTGATTTCGGATCGAGCCCAAAACTTGGGCAACATCATAATATGGTGGGAGGAGTCATTTGGTGAGTTTTGAGTGAAATCCAATCGCTAGAAGTGTGGAATACACCAACCACTCCAATTAGGAACGAACTGCCGTTGAACTTGAATTGTCCAATTTGGAACACCTATTGATTTGGGATCGAGCCCAAAACTTGGGCAACAACATAATATGGTGGGAGGAGTCAGTTGGTGAGTTTTGAGTGAAATCCAATCGCTAGAAGTGTGGAATACACCAACCACTCCAATTAGGAACGAACTGCCGTTGAACTTAAATTGTCCAATTTCTCACACCTATTGATTTCGGATCGAACCCCAAACTTGGGCAACAACATAACATGGTGGGAGGAGTCATTTGGTGAGTTTTGAGTGAAATCCAATCGCTAGATGTATGGAATACACCAACCACTCCAATTAGGAACGAGCTGCCGTTGAACTTAAATTGTCCAATTTCTCACACCTATTGATTTCGGATCGAACCCCAAACTTGGGCAACAACATAATATGGTGGGAGGAGTCATTTGGTGAGTTTTGAGTGAAATCCAATCGCTAGATGTATGGAATACACCAACCACTCCAATTAGGAACGAACTGCCGTTGAACTTAAATTGTCCAATTTCTCACACCTATTGATTTCGGATCGAACCCCAAACTTGGGCAACAACATAATATGGTGGGAGGAGTCATTTGGTGAGTTTTGAGTGAAATCCAATCGCTAGATGTATGGAATACACCAACCACTCCAATTAGGAACGAACTGCCGTTGAACTTGAATTGTCCAATTTGGAACACCTATTGATTTGGGATCGATCCCAAAACCTGGGCAACAACATAATATGGTGGGAGGACTCAGTTGGTGAGTTTTGAGTGAAATCCAATCGCTAGAAGTATGGAATACACCATCCACTCCAATTAGGAACGAACTGCCGTTGAACTTGAATTGTCCAATTTCTCACACCTATTGATTTCGGATCGAGCCCAAAACTTGGGCAACATCATAATATGGTGGGAGGAGTCATTTGGTGAGTTTTGAGTGAAATCCAATCGCTAGAAGTGTGGAATACACCAACCACTCCAATTAGGAACGAACTGCCGTTGAACTTGAATTGTCCAATTTGGAACACCTATTGATTTGGGATCGAGCCCAAAACTTGGGCAACAACATAATATGGTGGGAGGAGTCAGTTGGTGAGTTTTGAGTGAAATCCAATCGCTAGAAGTATGGAATACACCAACCACTCCAATTAGGAACGAACTGCCGTTGAACTTGAATTGTCCAATTTGGAACACCTATTGATTTCGGATCGAGGCCAAATCTTGGGCAACATCATAATATGGTGGGAGGAGTCATTTGGTGAGTTTTGTGTGAAATCCAATCGCTAGAAGTATGGAATACACCAACCACTCCAATTAGGAACGAACTGCCGTTGAACTTAAATTGTCCAATTTCTCACACCTATTGATTTCGGATCGAACCCCAAACTTGGGCAACAACATAATATGGTGGGAGGAGTCATTTGGTGAGTTTTGAGTGAAATCCAATCGCTAGATGTATGGAATACACCAACCACTCCAATTAGGAACGAACTGCCGTTGAACTTGAATTGTCCAATTTGGAACGCCTATTGATTTGGGATCGAGCCCAAAACTTGGGCAACAACATAATATGGTGGGAAGAGTCAGTTGGTGAGTTTTGAGTGAAATCCAATCGCTAGAAGTATGGAATACACCAACCACTCCAATTAGGAACGAACTGCCGTTGAAC
Source organism: Prunus avium (assembly GCF_965620075.1). Lineage (NCBI taxonomy): Eukaryota > Viridiplantae > Streptophyta > Magnoliopsida > Rosales > Rosaceae > Prunus > Prunus avium. Next base: position 31,811,917 of record NC_142284.1, read on the forward strand.
TTGAATTGTCCAATTTGGAACACCTATTGATTTCGGATCGAACCCCAAACTTGGGCAACAACATAATATGGTGGGAGGAGTCATTTGGTGAGTTTTGAGTGAAATCCAATCGCTAGATGTATGGAATACACCAACCACTCCAATTAGGAACGAACTGCCGTTGAACTTGAATTGTCCAATTTGGAACACCTACTGATTTGGGATCGAGCCCAAAACTTGGGCAACAACATAATAGGGTGGGAGGAGTCATTTGGAGAGTTTTGAGTGAAATCCAATCGCTAGAAGTATGGAATACACCAACCACTCCAATTAGGATCGAACTGCCGCTGAACTTGAATTGTCCAATTTCTCACACCTATTGATTTCGGATCGAGCCCAAAACTTGGGCAACATCATAATATGGTGGGAGGAGTCATTTGGTGAGTTTTGAGTGAAATCCAATCGCTAGAAGTATGGAATACACCAACTACTCCAATTTGGAATGAACTGCCGTTGAACTTGAATTGTCCAATTTGGAACACCTATTGATTTCGGATCGAGCCCAAAACTTGGGCAACATCATAATATGGTGTGAGGAGTCATTTGGGGAGTTTTGAGTGAAATGCAATCACTAGAAGTATGGAATACACCAACCACTCCAATTAGGAACGAACTGCCGTTGAACTTGAATTGTCCAATTTCTCACACCTATTGCTTTCGGATCGAGCCCAAAACTTGGGCAACATCATAATATGGAGGGAGGAATCATTTGGTGAGTTTTGAGTGAAATCCAATCGCTAGAGGTGTGGAATACACCAACCACTCCAACTAGGAACGAATTGCCGTTGAACTTTAATTGTCCAATTTGGAACACCTATTGATTTCGGATCGAGCCAAAAACTTGGGCAACATCATAATATGTTTGGAGGAGTCATTTGGCGAGTTTTGAGTGAAATCCAATCGCTAGAAGTATGGAATACACCAACCACTCCAATTAGGAACGAACTGCCGTAGAACTTGAATTGTCCAATTTGGAACACCTATTGATTTCGGATCGAGCCCAAAACTTGGGCAACATCATAATATGGTGGGAGGAGTCATTAGTTAAGTTTTGAGTGAAATCCAATCGCTAGAAGTATGGAATACACCAACCACTCCAATTAGGAACGAAGTGCCGTTGAAGTTGAATTGACCAATTTCTCACAACTATTGATTTCGGATCGAGCCCAAAACTTGGGCAACATCATAATATGGTGGGAGGAGTCATTTGGTGAGGTTTGAGTGAAATCCAATCGCTAGAAGTGTGGAATACACCAACCACTCCAATTAGGAACGAACTGCCGTTGAACTTGAATTGTCCAATTTCTCACACCTATTGATTTCGGATCGAGCCCAAAACTTGGGCAACATCATAATATGGTGGGAGGAGTCATTTGGTGAGTTTTGATTGAAATCCAATCGCTAGAAGTATGTAATACACCAACCACTCCAATTAGGAACGAACTGCCGTTGAACTTGAATTGTCCAATTTCTCACACCTATTGATTTCGGATCGAGCCCAAAACTTGGGCAACATCATAATATGGTGGGAGGAGTCATTTGGTGAGTTTTAATTGAAATCCAATCGCTAGAAGTATGGAATACACCAACCACTCCAATTAGGAACGAACTGCCGTTGAACTTGAATTGTCCAATTTCTCACACCTATTGATTTCGGATCGAGCCCAAAACTTGGGCAACATCATAATATGGTGGGAGGAGTCATTTGGTGAGTTTTGATTGAAATCCAATCGCTAGAAGTATGTAATACACCAACCACTCCAATTAGGAACGAACTGCCGTTGAACTTGAATTGTCCAATTTCTCACACCTATTGATTTCGGATCGAGCCCAAAACTTGGGCAACATCATAATATGGTGGGAGGAGTCATTTGGTGAGTTTTAATTGAAATCCAATCGCTAGAAGTATGGAATACACCAACCACTCCAATTAGGAACGAACTGCCGTTGAACTTGAATTGTCCAATTTCTCACACCTATTGATTTCGGATCGAGCCCAAAACTTGGGCAACATCATAATATGGTGGGAGGAGTCATTTGGTGAGTTTTGATTGAAATCCAATCGCTAGAAGTATGTAATACACCAACCACTCCAATTAGGAACGCACTGCCGTTCAACTTGAATTGTCCAATTTTGAACACCTATTGATTTCGGATCGAGCCCAAAACTTGGGCAGCATCATAATATGGGGGGAGGAGTCGTTTGGTGAGTTTTGAGTGAAATCCAATCGCTAGAAGTATGGAATACACCAACCACTCCAATTAGGAACGAACTGCCGTTGAACTTGAATTGTCCAATTTCTCACACCTATTGATTTCGGATCGAGCCCAAAACTTGGGCAACATCATAATATGGTGGGAGGAGTCATTTGGTGAGTTTTGAGTGAAATCCAATCGCTAGAAGTATGGAATACACCAACCACTCCAATTAGGAACGACATGCCGCTGAAATTGAATTAACCAATTTCTCACACCTATTGATTTCGGATCGAGCCCAAAACTTGGGCAACATCATAATATGGTGGGAGGAGTCCTTTGGTGAGTTTTGAGTGAAATCCAATCGCTAGAAGTATGGAATACACCAACCACTCCAATTAGGAACGAACTGCCGTTGAACTTGAATTGTCCAATTTCTCACACCTATTGATTTCGGATCGAGCCCAAAACTTGGGCAACATCATAATATGGTGGGAGGAGTCATTTGGTGAGTTTTGAGTGAAATCCAATCGCTAGAGGTATGGAATACACCAACCACTCCAATTAGGAACGAATTGCCGTCGAACTTGAATTGTCCAATTTGGAACACCTATTGATTTCGGATCGAGCCCAAAACTTGGGCAACATCATAATATGGTGGGAGGAGTCATTTGGTGAGTTTTGAGTGAAATCCAATCGCTTGAAGTATGGAATACACCAACCACTCCAATTAGGAACGAACTGCCGTTGAACTTGAATTGTCCAATTTGGAACACCTATTGATTTCGGATCGAGCCCAAAACTTGGGCAACATCATAATATGGTGGGAGGAGTCATTTGGTGAGTTTTGAGTGAAATCCAATCGCTAGAAGTATGGAATACACCAACCACTCCAATTAGGAACGAAATGCCGTTGAAGTTGAATTGACCAATTTCTCACACCTATTGATTTCGGATCGAGCCCAAAACTTGAGCAACATCATAATATGGTGGGAGGAGTCATTTGGTGAGGTTTGAGTGAAATCCAATCGCTAGAAGTGTGGAATACACCAACCACTCCAATTAGGAACGAACTGCCGTTGAACTTGAATTGTCCAATTTCTCACACCTATTGATTTCGGATCGAGCCCAAAACTTGGGCAACATCATAATATGGTGGGAGGAGTCATTTGGTGAGTTTTGATTGAAATCCAATCGCTAGAAGTATGGAATACACCAACCACTCCAATTAGGAACGAACTGCCGTTCAACTTGAATTGTCCAATTTTGAACACCTATTGATTTCGGATCGAGCCCAAAACTTGGGCAACATCATAATATGGGGGGAGGAGTCGTTTGGTGAGTTTTGAGTGAAATCCAATCGCTAGAAGTGTGGAATACACCAACCACTCCAATTAGGAACGAACTGCCGTTGAACTTGAATTGTCCAATTTGGAACTCCTATTGATTTCGGATCGAGCCCAAAACTTGGGCAACATCATAATATGGTGGGAGGAGTCATTTGGTGAGTTTTGAGTGAAATCCAATCGCTAGAAGTATGGAATACACCAACCACTCCAATTAGGAACGAAATGCCGTTGAAATTGAATTCACCAATTTCTCACACCTATTGATTTCGGATCGAGCCCAAAACTTGGGCAACATCATAATATGGTGGGAGGAGTCATTTGGTGAGGTTTGAGTGAAATCCAATCGCTAGAAGTATGGAATACACCAACCACTCCAATTAGGAACGAACTGCCGTTGAACTTGAATTGTCCAATTTCTCACACCTATTGATTTCGGATCGAGCCCAAAACTTGGGCAACATCATAATATGGTGGGAGGAGTCATTTGGTGAGTTTTGATTGAAATCCAATCGCTAGAAGTATGTAATACACCAACCACTCCAATTAGGAACGAACTGCCGTTGAACTTGAATTGTCCAATTTTCACACCTATTGATTTCGGATCGAGCCCAAAACTTGGGCAACATCATAATATGGTGGGAGGAGTCCTTTGGTGAGTTTTGAGTGAAATCCAATCGCTAGAAGTATGGAATACACCAACCACTCCAATTAGGAACGAATTGCCGTTGAACTTGAATTGTCCAATTTCTCACACCTATTGATTTCGGATCGAGCCCAAAACTTGGGCAACATCATAATATGGTGGGAGGAGTCATTTGGTGAGTTTTGATTGAAATCCAATCGCTAGAAGTATGGAATACACCAACCACTCCAATTAGGAACGAACTGCCGTTGAACTTGAATTGTCCAATTTCTCACACCTATTGATTTCGGATCGAGCCCAAAACTTGGGCAACATCATGATATGGTGGGAGGAGTCATTTGATGAGTTTTGAGTGAAATCCAATTGCTAGAAGTATGGAATACACCAACCACTCCAATTAGGAACGAATTGCCGTTGAACTTGAATTGTCCAATTTGGAAAACCTATTGATTTCGGATCGAGCCCAAAACTTGGGCAACATCATAATATGGTGGGAGGAGTCATTTGGTGAGTTTTGAGTGAAATCCAATCGCTAGAAGTATGGAATACACCAACCACTCCAATTAGGAACGAACTGCCGTTGAACTTGAATTGTCCAATTTGGAACTCCTATTGATTTCGGATCGAGCCCAAAACTTGGGCAACATCATAATATGGTGGGAGGAGTCGTTTGGTGAGTTTTGAGTGAAATCCAATCGCTAGAAGTATGTGATCGGTGCATATTTACATATCATTTTGTACCCTTCTAGCTTATGATTTGGTTATGTTTTTGAGTTAAACTTGTGCTTTTAATCCTTTTTGTGTTTATCTTTCAGTTCATTGAGCTTTAGGTAATAATGATGGCTTTAGAGAGCATAATTCATGCAATTCAAGCATGTTAAGGCCTAATTTGGATGAATGGATGAAGAGCTTAAAGACAAACTCATTTTGGCTACAGCCCCCTGCCAGTCCAGTTCCGTAGGTCATATTGCAAGCTTTGTTTCAACAACCTACATAGCTCTAATGAGGCCACATTCTTCATGAAAGTTGTTCCAATTGGTGTGTACTATAACATATCCAACATTCAGCCCCATTGGATAAATCTGGAGTCCGTTACCTAGCAAACACAGAACCATGCTCAGGATGGATTTTTGTCAGCGAGCAAAACGAGTTAGCAATTTGTTTTGGCCTTAACTTCCTCCTCCGAGCTTGGATTGGGCCAATACTTGTATGGCTGGAAAGAAGACATTCTTAACTTCAATTTCGAGTGCTTAAAGTCCTAATTTGATTAAGATAAGCCCAAGTTGTAAGCCCTTGAAGTTGCTGGTCATGCTGACCTCAGCATGTGCTGGTTGGATGCTTGGTCATGGTGAGCTAGGTATGAGCTATCATTTCTGGTTGGAAGCTTGGTCATGGTGACATGAAGATGAGCTAGGGCTGCTGGTGGGATCTATTGGTGAAGTGCATCAACCAATTCAAGATTTTCTAATACAAGTGCATCACCCAATTTAGATTTTCTAATACAAGTGCATCAACCATTTCAGATTTTATAAAACAAGTGTTGTATGCATTAGCCATATTGAATTCAGATTTTCACTTCCCCTAGGCCTATAAATAGGGAAGTTCTCTAAGCTTGTAAACACACCCCAAGGGGGGGAGCTCTCAAACACTTCTCTAGAGCTCCCTTCCCTTCTCTCCCTCAAATTCTCTTAGTTTCTCTTTCTAGTTTTCAATTGTTGTAATGAAATCTTTTGTGCTGAAATTTTCTTTAAGTCTTTCCAAGTTCTACTTTACTTTTCATTATGTAAATTCTTTTCTTTAGTTTCAAGTTTGATTAGTTTCCAAGTTTCAATTATGATTTTTGTTCTTATTCATTATGCTTATAAGTTAATATGCTAGTTTGAATGATTGATCACCATTTAGGCTTGCATGTTAGCTATCTTAGTTTGAATTAAGAGTATACACCATGCTTTAATTCGAATTGAACTATGAATAGGAAGAGTATGTATGGACATTCGACAACAGGGATTAGATACATGCTTGGTTGTTTAAATTGTTCTTCTATGCTTAATGGGTTCCTAATGCTTAATTTTAGGTTAGACAACAAATGATCAAATTAGGGAATTAGGAACACAAGGTTATGACCACACACCATGGCTTAATCATACATTAGCTAGAATCAATCCGTTAATCTAATTGAACTTGGGAGCTTATCTGCTTGAGTTAGTTATTTTCTTTCTTCCTTGTTTTATTTATTTCCCTTCTTTTTCATTTCTGTTTTGTGTAGGGAAAATGAATTGAATCATTCAATCACCAATCCTCGTGGGATCGACCTCGCACTTACATATGCTATACTACCAAACGGCTCGTGCACTTGCGAGTATCACAAGTTGAGGATGCAACTGAATCCATTTTGATGCAGTTGAATCTACACAACAAGTTTTTGGCGCCGTTGCTGGGGATCGGTAACATTGTTTGATTCTATTTGGCTTTCCTACTTTATTTTTTTTTCTTAACTGAACAATTTCAAGTTTTAAAGTTAATGACGTTAATGGACAAGTTGTGTTTGTAGTCCAACAGAAAAGGACAATTGCCTAACAAGCAAGAGAACTGGGTTTAAGTCCCAGCTTACACAACCCATTGGCGCTTGTTGCTTTGAAGCATGGAATTGGATGTGTGTTGATTTTCCTTTTCATTTTAGTTTTTATTTCCTAATCCTTTTAATTCCATTTCAAGTTTGTGTGTTTGTTTTAGCAATTTATGACAGCTTAATAAAAATGGAGAGAGATGGCAACCTCAATCATAAGAATGGGAAGTGTGGAGCAATGGGAGAAGTCGCGACCTCCAAGTGCATCCATGCTCGACCTAATCGCTTCAAGGGGGAGCATTTCAATCCTTTCTCTTTACTTGTTATTATTTTAAATTTCTGTTTCTTTTTTTATAAAAATTTAAAAAAAATTTAAAAATTTAAAAATTTAAAAAGATTTTTCATATGAGCTAACTTATGGTAACTCCAGTGAGCACTTCCGTCAATACAGTGTCTAGGAGTTCTTTAGGCGACACCTTCGGTGTCTAAGAAGTTTGGGTTTTAAGCGGGACCATTGTGACCCCTCCAACCTTCCCGGATCCCCTGGCTGTGTTTTCTGAGGCCCTTAACTGGTCATCCGTGAGTTGCTTGTATATTCGTGTGTTTTTAAATTAAGTTTTATTTATTTATTTATTTTCTTTGTTTTCTTTTCTGTATAGTCTTTGTTTTTGTTTTGTTAAGTTAGTTTATTTATTTATTTACGTGGTATGGTTAGTTAGTTTATTTCTGAGTGTTAAAACACATTTTTATTTCAAACGCTGCATTAAAAAAAAACAAAAAACAAAAAAAAAACAAAAAAAAAAACAAAAAAACAAAAAAAAAACTTCTTCTTCTTCTTCTTCTTCTTCATCTTCATCATCATCATGGCTTGCCTCTATTTTCTCTTACTTGCAGAATCTGCAGCAGCTCGACATGGTCCTCATTTTTCCTATGCAGTGCTTCCACGTGCTGATTGGCACAGTAGAGCCGCTTCTGCAAGTCCGCCACCATAGCCTTCAAGGAAGCTATTTCCTCGCTCATCGCGGCACACTCCCTTATCCTCGCCAGTAATCGCATGCCCAAATTGGTAGCGGAGACCGCGTGGAGCACAGTTAAATTGTGGGACTCCTCTACCGCTGCCTTATCAGACCTCTGTGCCACATGCAGATGATCTGTCGGAGTGAGCTTGCTGCTAATCATGCCTCCTAGCCGCACTGCTCTGTTCGACAGTGCCTCAGAAAAGTTCGGTATTGCCTCAGCAAAGTTTGAGGCCGTGCCGTGATGATATGTGGAGTTTGGGAAGACAGGAGTTGGAGGAGCCCTTGTCTGGGCATTCGGTGGTGCAAGTGAGAGCTCAAGGTTGAGATCATCAAGGTGAGTGCATGAGGATGCCATTTGTTTTGCTTCTGAATTTTTTGACGTTTTTCCTTGAGTTTGCAGGAAGAAATACTGGGTATCATCCGCTTGCAGAAGTGTGGTTTAAATAGACATATGCTGATGAGAGAGAGCCAACACCATTTCGGATTTCCCGGGCATGCTCAACCTAATCGCTTCAAGGGGGAGCACCTTTACTTTACTTTACTTTTTTTTCCTCCGTGTTTTCTGGTGTTTAATATTTTTGCCCGTTACTTTCATTTTCTAGAGCTTTGTGTTTTTGCTTTTCCCTTTCGGCTATCATCTTTAGTTTATTTTAGTTAGGGAACTGTGCTTTCTTTTCCGTTTGTCGTCTTTATTTGATTGAAGTTTGGGAAGTGTGCTTTCTTTTCCGTTTTCTTTTTTTTTCTTTTTTTTTTCTTCTGCAACTTTACTATTTTATTTCCGAAACAAAATAACGAAAATACAAAAACAACAAAATAAAATAAAAACAACAATAATGCAGTAGGAAATCATTTCTTCTCGGTGCTTGGTGTCTCGACCATTGGAGCTTTGAGTTTGGCCCTCTGGCTATCCTCTTCCGGGGCTTCACGCACAGCTTCTTGGGGCTCATCACTTAAGCTCCCAAAGATCGCAATCTTAGCTTGAGCGTAACTACTCTCGCGATCTGCTTGTTTGCGTTTACCCGGTCGGTCTAGGTCTTCCAGCTGTTTTCGCATGTCGCGAGAGTACAACTCTACCATCTTTGATAGGTTTCTATTCTCGTCCCGCAATACTTCTAGCTGGTGTCGATTCACCTCCACTATCCTTGACCTCTCCCTTTTCAAGCTTTTTATAGCAGTCTGACACTCCTCAACCATACTTCGCTCCGCTACCAACTGACCTTTCAGCACCTCTACCTCATGGGACTTCGCAAGTAGGCGATGACCCAAACTTGCGACTGTTGCCGTACTCTGCACGCTCAGTGCCAGGGCATCGCTCACGACCCGGTTGTCATCCCTTGTCCCCAGAACACGTATATCTTTAGGAGTCACCAGATTTCTGCCCACTCCAATGGCAACATCGTTGTCCAGGAGTATTGAGTCAGTTACTGTCACAGGCCCCCGTGCGGAAGCAAAGTAGGGCATCCATACTGGTGCCGCTGCTTGGCCTCGTGTCTGAGTCGGTGGAGCTAGGTTGAGATCCAACGAAAATGGGTAGTTAGAGATCATTTGATTTCTCACTCTCTTTTCTTCTTTCTTTCTTTTCTCTTTTGTGTGTTTCTGAGTTTGCGTTTTTTTTCATCCTTTCTTATAGACTTAGTCTTTGACAAACCCTAGCCATTACAGCATCTGAGCATTTTCTGAATCTCCATCATTCCTTGAGTCCCACAACCTTCTCGCCTTCCAACCATACCCAACTCATTTATCACGACGTGTCTTTTCTGAACGAACGCGTTCAGTAAAGTCTTCGCGCCTTTCCATGAGCCCGTAATTTTTGCTTGTGGAGTCTGCGGCGCCTCTATGCGTCGACACGTGTCTCGCCCTGTCTGTTGGTCCCTTACACTGAACCGAGACATCATGACCCATGTTAAAATCCCGCTCTTTGTGTTGCTAATCACGGTTCGATAGTTTGTTTTTACAAAACTAAATAATAATAAAAAGCCGGAAATGAAAACAAATTGTGGGTCGGGTTTCACTTTAGTTTGGGTTTCAAAGTGGGTTAAATTCACCGTGGTTTGTGTTTTGAAATTGTGGGCTTTGGGCTTCAAAATTTTTTTTGGGTTTCGGAATTGTCTGTTTAGGGCTTACTGTTTTGAGTGTTTTACTGTTTCGTTATTTATTTATTTGTTTGTTTGTTTGATTTGTAATTTTTATTTTTATTTATTTTATTTTATTTTATTTGTGTATTTTAATTCAAGTGTGTTTTGTGATTTATATTTACTTTAGTACCTTTCATTTCTTGTTATGACATTGTTTGTGGCTAATTTTTAAACATTGAGGACAATGCTCATTTCTAGGTTTGGGGGTATTGGAGTTTAGCAAGTAAACTTGGTTTTTCTTAAAATTAAATGTAAAAAAAAAAAAAATTTAAATTTCTTTCTTGTTTTGAATCTTGTTTTGTTTAGTCACTTTCCGAACACATTTGATGAGATTGTGATAAATGTTGCATGACTTAAATAAAAAATTGAATTTTATTTATTATTTATTTTTTTCCTTGTAAATTTTTATTGTAAAAAATATTAATTAATTAATTAATTAATTTGGCATCGTTCTAGCATGACATGTTCGAAACCTTCTTTGCACTTGCCATTTGTTTCATAATTTTCCAATTAAAGGATTTGTATGACCCAAAGAATTGTATGAAGCATAAATTAGACTTATATAACCAACCATATAAAGTGAGCTTTTGAGCCTTGTACTTCAATTCATGAGTGTTATACACATACTCTTAATTTCTTGTCATCTAAGTTGTTGTTTGATCTCATTATTCATTGATTTGGTTGAACACTTAAAAGTCATTTATTCTTATGCAATTTGACTTCACGACATTTAAGAAGTGATATTAAGGCCCTCTTTGGATCGTTTGTGCCTTTCAAGCTAACCTTATGCATGCTTAAGCATGATTTTCCATTGTTAACCATTTTGAGCCTACATGTAAACCTTTTCTTTCATTTACCAATTATATTTCCTCGCCTTAGCCCGAAAAACAAATATTTACCTTTCTAAGGAACTCATAGGGAATGGGTGTTACATTTCGAAAGAAAAAAAATATATATATATATATCACACAATTGGTGAAAGAAAAGAGAAAAGTTGTGATTAAGTGGTGGTTGAATGAAATTTCATTTTTGGGTTTCATTTTTGGGCCTTCAAAATAAATTGGTGGTTGTTCAGGAAAGGAGTGAATCAATGTAAATGAAGGTATAAGGAGTTTTTGATCATGTAAAAGAAAAATAAATTCTCATTGTGATGATTCGAAGTCTTGTAAACAATTGTTTTATGCTCTTATATTTTGAGTTCCTTGGACTTTGTTTTATCCATACCTTTCATTTCTTACTCACCTTACACCCTTGGCCCCATTACAACCTATGTTAAAGACCTAAATTGATCTTAAATGTCATGTGGTTGAATTGCATTCATTTTTCTACTTTTAAGTGTTTGGCATCCTTCTTGAGATCATATTAATGCAAGTTCTTCATCTTTCTATTTCGAGTTAAGTCTTTATGGTTTAACTCTAATCTCATGTTTATAACTGAGTGTTGCATTATAGCCCTCTTCCGAGTGATTCATTTGTGAGAGGACAACTTTGGTGAGATTTGAAGTTGAACTTGTGCTTTGTATGATTTTTGAAATTGTGTGAAAACTAAGATTGGGGAATTTGTTGCATTTGGCTATCACACTACCACACTTTGAGCATATTATGTTTTGAACTTTGCCGCTTTGTGAATAATGTCCAAAATTGAGTTTTTATTGTTAAAAACTTTTGAGTCATGTGCATGAGTCATTTCTCTTCAGAAAATGTTCGGAAAGATTGTTTTGAGTTCTTTTTATTTTTGTAATTTTTTTTGTTTTATTTTGTTTTGTTTTGTTTTTTTTGTTTTGTTTTTGTTAATGTAATTATTTTTTTTGTTTTTGTTTTTTATTTTGCTTAAGGACTAACAATCTTTTAAGTTTTCTAATTACCTTGTTTTACAGAGTCAGTAAAACGTTTGTGGGTATCATATCTGTTAAACCCTCAGGAGACACAACTCCTCCTACTAGGGATGCCTAGAGGTTTAAAGGCTTGTTGCATATGCTCAATGCAATCGAGTTACTTACGAAAGTGGTCTAGTTAACTTCTTGTTTGTTTTTATCTTTGTTTTCCTTTTGTTTTGCTCGAGGACTATCAAAATCTAGGTTTGGGGGTATTTGATCGGTGCATATTTACATATCATTTTGTACCCTTCTAGCTTATGATTTGGTTATGTTTTTGAGTTAAACTTGTGCTTTTAATCCTTTTTGTGTTTATCTTTCAGTTCATTGAGCTTTAGGTAATAATGATGGCTTTAGAGAGCATAATTCATGCAATTCAAGCATGTTAAGGCCTAATTTGGATGAATGGATGAAGAGCTTAAAGACAAACTCATTTTGGCTACAGCCCCCTGCCAGTCCAGTTCCGTAGGTCATATTGCAAGCTTTGTTTCAACAACCTACATAGCTCTAATGAGGCCACATTCTTCATGAAAGTTGTTCCAATTGGTGTGTACTATAACATATCCAACATTCAGCCCCATTGGATAAATCTGGAGTCCGTTACCTAGCAAACACAGAACCATGCTCAGGATGGATTTTTGTCAGCGAGCAAAACGAGTTAGCAATTTGTTTTGGCCTTAACTTCCTCCTCCGAGCTTGGATTGGGCCAATACTTGTATGGCTGGAAAGAAGACATTCTTAACTTCAATTTCGAGTGCTTAAAGTCCTAATTTGATTAAGAGAAGCCCAAGTTGTAAGCCCTTGAAGTTGCTGGTCATGCTGACCTCAGCATGTGCTGGTTGGATGCTTGGTCATGGTGAGCTAGGTATGAGCTATCATTTCTGGTTGGAAGCTTGGTCATGGTGACATGAAGATGAGCTAGGGCTGCTGGTGGGATCTATTGGTGAAGTGCATCAACCAATTCAAGATTTTCTAATACAAGTGCATCACCCAATTTAGATTTTCTAATACAAGTGCATCAACCATTTCAGATTTTATAAAACAAGTGTTGTATGCATTAGCCATATTGAATTCAGATTTTCACTTCCCCTAGGCCTATAAATAGGGAAGTTCTCTAAGCTTGTAAACACACCCCAAGGGGGGGAGCTCTCAAACACTTCTCTAGAGCTCCCTTCCCTTCTCTCCCTCAAATTCTCTTAGTTTCTCTTTCTAGTTTTCAATTGTTGTAATGAAATCTTTTGTGCTGAAATTTTCTTTAAGTCTTTCCAAGTTCTACTTTACTTTTCATTATGTAAATTCTTTTCTTTAGTTTCAAGTTTGATTAGTTTCCAAGTTTCAATTATGATTTTTGTTCTTATTCATTATGCTTATAAGTTAATATGCTAGTTTGAATGATTGATCACCATTTAGGCTTGCATGTTAGCTATCTTAGTTTGAATTAAGAGTATACACCATGCTTTAATTCGAATTGAACTATGAATAGGAAGAGTATGTATGGACATTCGACAACAGGGATTAGATACATGCTTGGTTGTTTAAATTGTTCTTCTATGCTTAATGGGTTCCTAATGCTTAATTTTAGGTTAGACAACAAATGATCAAATTAGGGAATTAGGAACACAAGGTTATGACCACACACCATGGCTTAATCATACATTAGCTAGAATCAATCCGTTAATCTAATTGAACTTGGGAGCTTATCTGCTTGAGTTAGTTATTTTCTTTCTTCCTTGTTTTATTTATTTCCCTTCTTTTTCATTTCTGTTTTGTGTAGGGAAAATGAATTGAATCATTCAATCACCAATCCTCGTGGGATCGACCTCGCACTTACATATGCTATACTACCAAACGGCTCGTGCACTTGCGTTGAAGTTGAATTGACCAATTTCTCACACCTATTGATTTCGGATCGAGCCCAAAACTTGGGCAACATCATAATATGGTGGGAGGAGTCATTTGGTGAGTTTTGAGTGAAATCCAACCGCTAGAAGTATGGAATACACCAACCACTCCAATTAGGAACGAAATGCCGTTGAAGTTGAATTGACCAATTTCTCACACCTATTGATTTCGGATCGAGCCCAAAACTTGGGCAACATCATAATATGGTGGGAGGAGTCATTTGGTGAGGTTTGAGTGAAATCCAATCGCTAGAAGTATGGAATACACCAACCACTCCAATTAGGAACGAACTGCCGTTGAACTTGAATTGTCCAATTTCTCACACCTATTGATTTCGAATCGAGCCCAAAACTTGGGCAACATCATAATATGGTGGGAGGAGTCATTTGGTGAGTTTTGATTGAAATCCAATCGCTAGAAGTATGGAATACACCAACCACTCCAATTAGGAACGAAATGCCGTTGAAGTTGAATTGACCAATTTCTCACACCTATTGATTTCGGATCGAGCCCAAAACTTGGGCAACATCATAATATGGTGGGAGGAGTCATTTGGTGAGGTTTGAGTGAAATCCAATCGCTAGAAGTATGGAATACACCAACCACTCCAATTAGGAACGAACTGCCGTTGAACTTGAATTGTCCAATTTCTCACACCTATTGATTTCGGATCGAGCCCAAAACTTGGGCAACATCATAATATGGTGGGAGGAGTCATTTGGTGAGTTTTGATTGAAATCCAATCGCTAGAAGTATGGAATACACCAACCACTCCAATTAGGAACGAACTGCCGTTGAACTTGAATTGTCCAATTTGGAACACCTATTGATTTCGGATCGAGCCCAAAACTTGGGCAACATCATAATATGGTGGGAGGAGTCATTTGGTGAGTTTTGAGTGAAATCCAATCGCTAGAAGTATGGAATACACCAACCACTCCAATTAGGAATGAAATGCCGTTGAAGTTGAATTGACCAATTTCTCACACCTATTGATTTCGGATCGAGCCCAAAACTTGGGCAACATCATAATATGGTGGGAGGAGCCATTTGGTGAGTTTTGAGTGAAATCCAATTGCTAGAAGTATGGAATACACCAACCACTCCAATTAGGAACGAACTGCCGTTGAACTTGAATTGTCCAATTTTGAACACCTATTGATTTCGGATCGAGCCCAAAACTTGGGCAACATCATAATATGGTGGGAGGAGTCATTTGGTGAGTTTTGAGTGAAATCCAATCGCTAGAAGTATGGAATACACCAACCACTCCAATTAGGAACGGACTGCCGTTGAACTTGAATTGTCCAATTTGGAACAAATATTGATTTCGGATCGAGCCCAAAACTTGGGCAACAACATAATATGGTGGGAGGAGTCATTTGGTGAGTTTTGAGTGAAATCCAATCGCTAGAAGTATGGAATACACCAACCACTCCAATTAGGAACGAACTGCCGTGGAATTTGAATTGTCCAATTTCTCACATCTATTGATTTCGGATCGAGCCCAAAACTTGGGCAACATCATAATATGGTGGGAGGATCCATTTGGTGAGTTTTGAGTGAAATCCAATTGCTAGAAGTATGGAATACACCAACCACTCCAATTAGGAACGAACTGCCGTTCAACTTGAATTGTCCAATTTTGAACACCTATTGATTTTGGATCGAGCCCAAAACTTGGGCAACATCATAATATGGTGGGAGGAGTCGTTTGGTGAGTTTTGAGTGAATTCCAATCGCTAGAAGTATGGAATACACCAACCACACCAATTTAGAACGAACTGCCGTTGAACTTGAATTGTCCAATTTGGAACAACTATTGATTTCGGATCGAGCCCAAAACTTGGGCAACATCGTAATATGGTGGGAGGAGTCATTTGGTGAGTTTTGAGTGAAATCCAATCGCTGGAAGTATGGAATACACCAACCACTCCAATTAGGAACGAACTGCCGTTGAACTTGAATTGTCCAATTTGGAACACCTATTGATTTCGGATCGAGCCCAAAACTTGGGCAACATCATAATATGGTGGGAGGAGTCATTTGGTGAGTTTTGAGTGAAATCCAATCGCTAGAAGTATGGAATACACCAACCACTCCAATTAGGAATGAAATGCCGTTGAAATTGAATTGACCAATTTCTCACACCTATTGATTTCGGATCGAGCCCAAAACTTGGGCAACATCATAATATGGTGGG
Organism: Prunus avium; assembly: GCF_965620075.1. NCBI lineage: Eukaryota > Viridiplantae > Streptophyta > Magnoliopsida > Rosales > Rosaceae > Prunus > Prunus avium. The sequence continues at coordinate 31,827,842 of NC_142284.1, forward strand.
AGGAGTCATTTAGTGAGTTTTGAGTGAAATCCAATCGCTAGAAGTATGGAATACACCAACCACTCCAATTAGGAACGAACTGCCGTTGAACTTGAATTGTCCAATTTGGAACACCTATTGATTTCGGATCGAGCCCAAAACTTGGGCAACATCATAATATGGTGGGAGGAGTCATTTGGTGAGTTTTGAGTGAAATCCAATCGCTAGAAGTATGGAATACACCAACCACTCCAATTAGGAATGAAATGCCGTTGAAATTGAATTGACCAATTTCTCACACCTATTGATTTCGGATCGAGCCCAAAACTTGGGCAACATCATAATATGGTGGGAGGAGTCATTTGGTGAGTTTTGATTGAAATCCAATCGCTAGAAGTATGGAATACACCAACCACTCCAATTAGGAACGAACTGCCGTTGAACTTGAATTGTCCAATTTGGAACACCTATTGATTTCGGATCGAGCCCAAAACTTGGGCAACATCATAATATGGTGGGACGAGTCATTTGGTGAGTTTTGAGTGAAATCCAATCGCTAGAAGTATGGAATACACCAACCACTCCAATTAGGAATGAAATGCCGTTGAAGTTGAATTGACCAATTTCTCACACCTATTGATTTCGGATCGAGCCCAAAACTTGGGCAACATCATAATATGGTGGGAGGAGCCATTTGGTGAGTTTTGAGTGAAATCCAATTGCTAGAAGTATGGAATACACCAACCACTCCAATTAGGAACGAACTGCCGTTCAACTTGAATTGTCCAATTTTGAACACCTATTGATTTTGGATCGAGCCCAAAACTTGGGCAACATCATAATATGGTGGGAGGAGTCGTTTGGTGAGTTTTGAGTGAATTCCAATCGCTAGAAGTATGGAATACACCAACCACTCCAATTAGGAAAGGACTGCCGTTGAACTTGAATTGTCCAATTTGGAACAAATATTGATTTCGGATCGAGCCCAAAACTTGGGCAACATCATAATATGGTGGGAGGAGTCATTTGGTGAGTTTTGAGTGAAATCCAATCGCTAGAAGTATGGAATACACCAACCACTCCAATTAGGAATGAAATGCCGTTGAAGTTGAATTGACCAATTTCTCACACCTATTGATTTCGGATCGAGCCCAAAACTTGGGCAACATCATAATATGGTGGGAGGAGCCATTTGGTGAGTTTTGAGTGAAATCCAATTGCTAGAAGTATGGAATACACCAACCACTCCAATTAGGAATGAAATGCCGTTGAAGTTGAATTGACCAATTTCTCACACCTATTGATTTCGGATCGAGCCCAAAACTTGGGCAACATCATAATATGGTGGGAGGAGCCATTTGGTGAGTTTTGAGTGAAATCCAATTGCTAGAAGTATGGAATACACCAACCACTCCAATTAGGAACGAACTGCCGTTCAACTTGAATTGTCCAATTTTGAACACCTATTGATTTTGGATCGAGCCCAAAACTTGGGCAACATCATAATATGGTGGGAGGAGTCGTTTGGTGAGTTTTGAGTGAATTCCAATCGCTCGAAGTATGGAATACACCAACCACTCCAATTAGGAACGAACTGCCGTTGAACTTGAATTGTCCAATTTGGAACACCTATTGATTTCGGATCGAGCCCAAAACTTGGGCAACATCATAATATGGTGGGAGGAGACATTTGGTGAGTTTTGAGTGAAATTCAATCGCTAGAAGTATGGAATACACCAACCACTCCAATTAGGAACGAATTGCCGTTGAACTTGAATTGTCCAATTTGGAACACCTATTGATTTCGGATCGAGCCCAAAACTTGGGCAACATCATAATATGGTGGGAGGAGTCATTTGGTGAGTTTTGAGTGAAATCCAATCGCTCGAAGTATGGAATACACCAACCACTCCAATTAGGAAAGAACTGCCGTTGAACTTGAATTGTCCAATTTGGAACACCTATTGATTTCGGATCGAGCCCAAAACTTGGGCAACATCATAATATGGTGGGAGGAGTCGTTTGGTGAGTTTTGAGTAAAATCCAATCGCTAGAAGTATGGAATACACCAACCACTCCAATTAGGAACGAACTGCCGTTGAACTTGAATTGTCCAATTTGGAACACCTATTGATTTCGGAACGAGCCCAAAACTTGGGCAACATCATAATATGGTGGGAGGAGTCATTTAGTGAGTTTTGAGTGAAATCCAATCGCTAGATGTACGGAATACACCAACCACTCCAATTAGGAACGAACTGCCGTTGAACTTGAATTGTCCAACTTGGAACACCTATTGATTTCGGATCGAGCCCCAAACTTGGGCAACATCATAATATGGTGGGAGGAGTCATTTGGGGAGTTTTGCGTCAAATCCAATCGCTAGAAATACGGAATACACCAACCACTCCAATTAGGAACGAACTGCCGTTGAACTTGAATTGACCAAATTCTCACACCTATTGATTTCGGATCGAGCCCAAAACTTGGGCAACATCATAATATGGTGGGAGGAGTCATTTGGTGAGTTTTGAGTGAAATCCAATCGCTAGAAGTATGGAATACACCAACCACTCCAATTAGGAACGAACTGCCGTTGAACTTGAAATGTCCAATTTCTCACACCCATTGATTTCGGATCGAGCCCAAAACTTGGGCAACATCATAATATGGTGGCAGGAGTCATTTGGTGAGTTTTGAGTGAAATCCAATCGCTAGAAGTATGGAATACACCAACCACTCCAATTAGGAACGAACTGCCGTTCAACTTGAATTGTCCAATTTTGAACACCTATTGATTTTGGATCGAGCCCAAAACTTGGGCAACATCATAATATGGTGGGAGGAGTCGTTTGGTGAGTTTTGAGTGAATTCCAATCGCTAGAAGTATGGAATACACCAACCACACCAATTTAGAACGAACTGCCGTTGAACTTGAATTGTCCAATTTGGAACAACTATTGATTTCGGATCGAGCCCAAAACTTGGGCAACATCGTAATATGGTGGGAGGAGTCATTTGGTGAGTTTTGAGTGAAATCCAATCGCTGGAAGTATGGAATACACCAACCACTCCAATTAGGAACGAACTGCCGTTGAACTTGAATTGTCCAATTTGGAACACCTATTGATTTCGGATCGAGCCCAAAACTTGGGCAACATCATAATATGGTGGGAGGAGTCATTTGGTGAGTTTTGAGTGAAATCCAATCGCTAGAAGTATGGAATACACCAACCACTCCAATTAGGAATGAAATGCCGTTGAAATTGAATTGACCAATTTCTCACACCTATTGATTTCGGATCGAGCCCAAAACTTGGGCAACATCATAATATGGTGGGAGGAGTCATTTAGTGAGTTTTGAGTGAAATCCAATCGCTAGAAGTATGGAATACACCAACCACTCCAATTAGGAACGAACTGCCGTTGAACTTGAATTGTCCAATTTGGAACACCTATTGATTTCGGATCGAGCCCAAAACTTGGGCAACATCATAATATGGTGGGAGGAGACATTTGGTGAGTTTTGAGTGAAATTCAATCGCTAGAAGTATGGAATACACCAACCACTCCAATTAGGAACGAATTGCCGTTGAACTTGAATTGTCCAATTTGGAACACCTATTGATTTCGGATCGAGCCCAAAACTTGGGCAACATCATAATATGGTGGGAGGAGTCATTTGGTGAGTTTTGAGTGAAATCCAATCGCTCGAAGTATGGAATACACCAACCACTCCAATTAGGAAAGAACTGCCGTTGAACTTGAATTGTCCAATTTGGAACACCTATTGATTTCGGATCGAGCCCAAAACTTGGGCAACATCATAATATGGTGGGAGGAGTCGTTTGGTGAGTTTTGAGTAAAATCCAATCGCTAGAAGTATGGAATACACCAACCACTCCAATTAGGAACGAACTGCCGTTGAACTTGAATTGTCCAATTTGGAACACCTATTGATTTCGGAACGAGCCCAAAACTTGGGCAACATCATAATATGGTGGGAGGAGTCATTTAGTGAGTTTTGAGTGAAATCCAATCGCTAGAAGTACGGAATACACCAACCACTCCAATTAGGAACGAACTGCCGTTGAACTTGAATTGTCCAACTTGGAACACCTATTGATTTCGGATCGAGCCCCAAACTTGGGCAACATCATAATATGGTGGGAGGAGTCATTTGGGGAGTTTTGCGTCAAATCCAATCGCTAGAAATACGGAATACACCAACCACTCCAATTAGGAACGAACTGCCGTTGAACTTGAATTGACCAAATTCTCACACCTATTGATTTCGGATCGAGCCCAAAACTTGGGCAACATCATAATATGGTGGGAGGAGTCATTTGGTGAGTTTTGAGTGAAATCCAATCGCTAGAAGTATGGAATACACCAACCACTCCAATTAGGAACGAACTGCCGTTGAACTTGAATTGTCCAATTTCTCACACCCATTGATTTCGGATCGAGCCCAAAACTTGGGCAACATCATAATATGGTGGCAGGAGTCATTTGGTGAGTTTTGAGTGAAATCCAATCGCTAGAAGTATGGAATACACCAACCACTCCAATTAGGAACGAACTGCCGTTCAACTTGAATTGTCCAATTTTGAACACCTATTGATTTTGGATCGAGCCCAAAACTTGGGCAACATCATAATATGGTGGGAGGAGTCGTTTGGTGAGTTTTGAGTGAATTCCAATCGCTAGAAGTATGGAATACACCAACCACACCAATTTAGAACGAACTGCCGTTGAACTTGAATTGTCCAATTTGGAACAACTATTGATTTCGGATCGAGCCCAAAACTTGGGCAACATCGTAATATGGTGGGAGGAGTCATTTGGTGAGTTTTGAGTGAAATCCAATCGCTGGAAGTATGGAATACACCAACCACTCCAATTAGGAACGAACTGCCGTTGAACTTGAATTGTCCAATTTGGAACACCTATTGATTTCGGATCGAGCCCAAAACTTGGGCAACATCATAATATGGTGGGAGGAGTCATTTGGTGAGTTTTGAGTGAAATCCAATCGCTAGAAGTATGGAATACACCAACCACTCCAATTAGGAATGAAATGCCGTTGAAATTGAATTGACCAATTTCTCACACCTATTGATTTCGGATCGAGCCCAAAACTTGGGCAACATCATAATATGGTGGGAGGAGTCATTTAGTGAGTTTTGAGTGAAATCCAATCGCTAGAAGTATGGAATACACCAACCACTCCAATTAGGAACGAACTGCCGTTGAACTTGAATTGTCCAATTTGGAACACCTATTGATTTCGGATCGAGCCCAAAACTTGGGCAACATCATAATATGGTGGGAGGAGACATTTGGTGAGTTTTGAGTGAAATTCAATCGCTAGAAGTATGGAATACACCAACCACTCCAATTAGGAACGAATTGCCGTTGAACTTGAATTGTCCAATTTGGAACACCTATTGATTTCGGATCGAGCCCAAAACTTGGGCAACATCATAATATGGTGGGAGGAGTCATTTGGTGAGTTTTGAGTGAAATCCAATCGCTCGAAGTATGGAATACACCAACCACTCCAATTAGGAAAGAACTGCCGTTGAACTTGAATTGTCCAATTTGGAACACCTATTGATTTCGGATCGAGCCCAAAACTTGGGCAACATCATAATATGGTGGGAGGAGTCATTTAGTGAGTTTTGAGTGAAATCCAATCGCTAGAAGTACGGAATACACCAACCACTCCAATTAGGAACGAACTGCCGTTGAACTTGAATTGTCCAACTTGGAACACCTATTGATTTCGGATCGAGCCCAAAACTTGGGCAACATCATAATATGGTGGGAGGAGTCATTTGGTGAGTTTTGAGTGAAATCCAATCGCTCGAAGTATGGAATACACCAACCACTCCAATTAGGAAAGAACTGCCGTTGAACTTGAATTGTCCAATTTGGAACACCTATTGATTTCGGATCGAGCCCAAAACTTGGGCAACATCATAATATGGTGGGAGGAGTCGTTTGGTGAGTTTTGAGTAAAATCCAATCGCTAGAAGTATGGAATACACCAACCACTCCAATTAGGAACGAACTGCCGTTGAACTTGAATTGTCCAATTTGGAACACCTATTGATTTCGGATCGAGCCCAAAACTTGGGCAACATCATAATATGGTGGGAGGAGACATTTGGTGAGTTTTGAGTGAAATTCAATCGCTAGAAGTATGGAATACACCAACCACTCCAATTAGGAACGAATTGCCGTTGAACTTGAATTGTCCAATTTGGAACACCTATTGATTTCGGATCGAGCCCAAAACTTGGGCAACATCATAATATGGTGGGAGGAGTCATTTGGTGAGTTTTGAGTGAAATCCAATCGCTCGAAGTATGGAATACACCAACCACTCCAATTAGGAAAGAACTGCCGTTGAACTTGAATTGTCCAATTTGGAACACCTATTGATTTCGGATCGAGCCCAAAACTTGGGCAACATCATAATATGGTGGGAGGAGTCGTTTGGTGAGTTTTGAGTAAAATCCAATCGCTAGAAGTATGGAATACACCAACCACTCCAATTAGGAACGAACTGCCGTTGAACTTGAATTGTCCAATTTGGAACACCTATTGATTTCGGATCGAGCCCAAAACTTGGGCAACATCATAATATGGTGGGAGGAGTCATTTAGTGAGTTTTGAGTGAAATCCAATCGCTAGAAGTACGGAATACACCAACCACTCCAATTAGGAACGAACTGCCGTTGAACTTGAATTGTCCAATTTGGAACACCTATTGATTTCGGATCGAGCCCAAAACTTGGGCAACATCATAATATGGTGGGAGGAGACATTTGGTGAGTTTTGAGTGAAATTCAATCGCTAGAAGTATGGAATACACCAACCACTCCAATTAGGAACGAATTGCCGTTGAACTTGAATTGTCCAATTTGGAACACCTATTGATTTCGGATCGAGCCCAAAACTTGGGCAACATCATAATATGGTGGGAGGAGTCATTTGGGGAGTTTTGAGTGAAATCCAATCGCTCGAAGTATGGAATACACCAACCACTCCAATTAGGAAAGAACTGCCGTTGAACTTGAATTGTCCAATTTGGAACACCTATTGATTTCGGATCGAGCCCAAAACTTGGGCAACATCATAATATGGTGGGAGGAGTCGTTTGGTGAGTTTTGAGTAAAATCCAATCGCTAGAAGTATGGAATACACCAACCACTCCAATTAGGAACGAACTGCCGTTGAACTTGAATTGTCCAATTTGGAACACCTATTGATTTCGGATCGAGCCCAAAACTTGGGCAACATCATAATATGGTGGGAGGAGTCATTTAGTGAGTTTTGAGTGAAATCCAATCGCTAGAAGTACGGAATACACCAACCACTCCAATTAGGAACGAACTGCCGTTGAACTTGAATTGTCCAACTTGGAACACCTATTGATTTCGGATCGAGCCCCAAACTTGGGCAACATCATAATATGGTGGGAGGAGTCATTTGGGGAGTTTTGCGTCAAATCCAATCGCTAGAAATACGGAATACACCAACCACTCCAATTAGGAACGAACTGCCGTTGAACTTGAATTGACCAAATTCTCACACCTATTGATTTCGGATCGAGCCCAAAACTTAGGCAACATCATAATATGGTGGGAGGAGTCATTTGGTGAGTTTTGAGTGAAATCCAAACTCTAGAAGTATGGAATACACCAACCACTCCAATTAGGAACGAACTGCCGTTGAACTTGAATTGTCCAATTTGGAACACCTATTGATTTCGGATCGGGCCCAAAACTTGGGCAACATCATAATATGGTGGGAGGAGTCATTTGGTGAGTTTTGAGTGAAATCCAATCGCTAGAAGTATGGTATACACCAACCACTCCAATTAGGAACGAACTGCCGTTCAACATGAATTGTCCAATTTGGAACACCTATTGATTTCGGATCGAGCCCAAAACTTGGGCAACATCATAATATGGTGGGAGGAGTCATTTGGTGAGTTTTGAGTGAAATCCAATCGCTAGAAGTATGGAATACACCAACCACTCCAATTAGGAACGGATAGCCGTTGAACTTGAATTGTCCAATTTGGAACACCTATTGATTTCGGATCGAGCCCAAAACTTGGGCAACATCATAATATGGTGGGAGGAGTCATTTAGTGAGTTTTGAGTGAAATCCAATCGCTAGAAGTATGGAATACACCAACCACTCCAATTAGGAACGAACTGCCGTTGAACTTGAATTGTCCAATTTGGAACACCTATTGATTTCGGATCGAGCCCAAAACTTGGGCAACATCATAATATGGTGGGAGGAGTCGTTTGGTGAGTTTTGGGTGAAATCCAATCGCTAGAAGTGTGGAATACACCAACCACTCCAATTAGGAACGAACTGCCGTTGAACTTGAATTGTCCAATTTGGAACAAATATTGATTTCGGATCGAGCCCAAAACTTGGGCAACAACATAATATGGTGGGAGGAGTCATTTGGTGAGTTTTGAGTGAAATCCAATCGTTAGAAGTATGGAATACACCAACCACTCCAATTAGGAACGAACTGCCGTTGAACTTGAATTGTCCAATTTCTCACATCTATTGATTTCGGATCGAGCCCAAAACTTGGGCAACATCATAATATGGTGGGAGGAGCCATTTGGTGAGTTTTGAGTGAAATCCAATTGCTAGAAGTATGGAATACACCAACCACTCCAATTAGGAACGAACTGCCGTTCAACTTGAATTGTCCAATTTTGAACACCTATTGATTTCGGATCGAGCCCAAAACTTGGGCGACATCATAATATGGTGGGAGGAGTCGTTTGGTGAGTTTTGAGTGAATTCCAATCGCTAGAAGTATGGAATACACCAACCACACCAATTTAGAACGAACTGCCGTTGAACTTGAATTGTCCAATTTGGAACACCTATTGATTTCGGATCGAGCCCAAAACTTGGGCAACATCGTAATATGGTGGGAGGAGTCATTTGGTGAGTTTTGAGTGAAATCCAATCGCTAGAAGTATGGAATACACCAACCACTCCAATTAGGAACGAACTGCCGTTGAACTTGAATTGTCCAATTTGGTACACCTATTGATTTCGGATCGAGCCCAAAACTTGGGCAACATCATAATATGGTGGGAGGAGTCATTTAGTGAGTTTTGAGTGAAATCCAATCGCTAGAAGTACGGAATACACCAACCACTCCAATTAGGAACGAACTGCCGTTGAACTTGAATTGTCCAACTTGGAACACCTATTGATTTCGGATCGAGCCCCAAACTTGGGCAACATCATAATATGGTGGGAGGAGTCATTTGGGGAGTTTTGCGTCAAATCCAATCGCTAGAAATACGGAATACACCAACCACTCCAATTAGGAACGAACTGCCGTTGAACTTGAATTGACCAAATTCTCACACCTATTGATTTCGGATCGAGCCCAAAACTTGGGCAACATCATAATATGGCGGGAGGAGTCATTTGGTGAGTTTTGAGTGAAATCCAATCGCTAGAAGTATGGAATACACCAACCACTCCAATTAGGAACGAACTTCCGTTGAACTTGAATTGTCCAATTTGGAACACCTATTGATTTCGGATCGGGCCCAAAACTTGGGCAACATCATAATATGGTGGGAGGAGTCATTTGGTGAGGTTTGAGTGAAATCCAATCGCTAGAAGTATGGTATACACCAACCACTCCAATTAGGAACGAACTGCCGTTCAACATGAATTGTCCAATTTTGAACACCTATTGATTTCGGTTCGAGCCCAAAACTTGGGCAACATCATAATATGGTGGGAGGAGTCGTTTGGTGAGTTTTGAGTGAAATCCAATCGCTAGAAGTATGGAATACACCAACCACTCCAATTAAGAACGAACTGCCGTTGAACTTGAATTGTCCAATTTGGAACACCTATTGATTTCGGATCGAGCCCAAAACTTGGGCAACATCATAATATGGTGGGAGGAGTCATTTGGTGAGTTTTGAGTGAAATCCAATCGCTAGAAGTATGGAATACACCAGCCACTCCAATTAGGAACGAACTGCCGTTGAACTTGAATTGTCCAATTTCTCTCACCTATTGATTTCGGATCGAGCCCAAAACTTGGGCAACATCATAATATGGTGGGAGGAGTCATTTGGTGAGTTTTGAGTGAAATCCAATCGCTAGAAGTATGGAATACACCAACCACTCCAATTAGGAAAGAACTGCCATTGAACTTGAATTGTCCAATTTGGAACATCTATTGATTTCGGATCGAGCCCAAAACTTGGGCAACGTCATAATATGGAGGGAGGAGTCATTTGGTGAGTTTTGAGTGAAATTCAATCGCTAGAAGTACGGAATACACCAACCACTCCAATTAGGAACGAACTGCCGTTGAACTTGAATTGTCCAACTTGGAACACCTATTGATTTCGGATCGAGCCCCAAACTTGGGCAACATCATAATATGGTGGGAGGAGTCATTTGGGGAGTTTTGCGTCAAATCCAATCGCTAGAAATACGGAATACACCAACCACTCCAATTAGGAACGAACTGCCATTGAACTTGAATTGTCCAATTTGGAACACCTATTGACTTCGGATCGAGCCCAAAACTTGAATTGTCCATAATATGGTGGGAGGAGTCATTTGGTGAGTTTTGAGTGAGATCCAATCGCTAGAAGTATGGAATACACCAACCACTCCAATTAGGAACGAACTGCCGTTGAACTTGAATTGTCCAATTTGGAACACCTATTGATTTCGGATCGAGCCCAAAAGTTGGGCAACTTCATAATATGGTGGGAGGAGTCATTTGGTTAGTTTTGAGTGAAATCCAATCGCTAGAAGTATGGAATACACCAACCACTCCAATTCGGAACGAAGTGCCGTTGAACTTGAATTGTCCAATTTGGAACACCTATTGATTTCGGATCGAGCTCAAATCTTGGGCAACATCATAATATGGTGGGAGGAGTCATTTGGTGAGTTTTGAGTGAAATCCAATCGCTAGAAGTATGGAATACACCAACCACTCCAATTTGGAACTAACTGTCGTCGAAATTGAATTGTCCAATTCGGAACACCTATTGATTTCGGATCGGGCCCAAAACTTGGGCAACAACATAATACGGTGGGAGGAGTCTTTTGGTGAGTTTTCAGTGAAATCCAATCGCTAGAAGTATGGAATACACCAACCACTCCAATTAGGAACGAACTGCCGTTGAACTTGAATTGTCCAATTTCTCACACCTATTGATTTCGGATCGAGCCCAAAACTTGGGCAACATCATAATATGGTGGGAGGAGTCATTTGGTGAGTTTTGAGTGAAATCCAATCGCTAGAAGTATGGAATACACCAACCACTCCAATTAGGAACGAACTGCCGTTGAACTTGAATTGTCCAATTTCTCACACCTATTGATTTCGGATCGAGCCCAAAACTTGGGCAACATAATAATATGGTGGGAGGAGTCATTTGGTTTGTTTTGAGTGAAATCCAATCGCTAGAAGTATGGAATAGACCAACCACTCCAATTAGGAACGAACTGCCGTTGAACTTGAATTGTCCAATTTGGAACACCTATTGATTTCGGATCGAGCCCAAATCTTGGGCAACATCATAATATGGTGGGAGGAGTCATTTGGTGAGTTTTGAGTGAAATCCAATCGCTAGAAGTATGGAATACACCAACCACTCCAATTAGGAACGAACTGCCGTTGAACTTGAATTGTCCAATTTCGCACACCTTTTGATTTCGGATCGAGCCCAAAACTTGGGCAACATGATAATATGGTGGGAGGAGTCATTTGGTGAGTTTTGAGTGAAATCCAATCGCTAGAAGTATGGAATACACCAACCACTCCAATTAGGAACGAACTGCCGTTCAACTTGAATTGTCCTATTTTGAACACCTATTGATTTCGGATCGAGCCCAAAACTTGGGCAACATCATAATATGGTGGGAGGAGTCATTTGGTGAGTTTTGAGTGAAATCCGATCGCTAGAAGTATGGAATACACCAACCACTCCAATTAGGAACGAACTGCCGTTGAACTTGAATTGTCCAATTTCGAACGCCTACTGATTTCGGATCGAGCCCAAAACTTGGGCAACATCATAATATGGTGGGAGGAGTCATTTGGTGAGTTTTGAGTGAAATCCAATCGCTAGAAGTATGGAATACATCAACCACTCCAATTAGGAACGAACTGCCGTTGAACTTCAATTGTCCAATTTCTCACACCTGTTGATTTCGGATCGAGCCCAAAACTTGGGCAACATCATAATATGGTGGGAGGAGTCATTTGGTGAGTTTTGAGTGAAATCCAATCGCTCGAAGTATGGAATACACCAACCACTCCAATTAGGAACGAACTGCCGTTGAACTTGAATTGTCCAATTTGGAACACCTATTGATTTCGGATCGAGCCCAAAACTTGGGCAACATCATAATATGGTGGGAGGAGTCATTTGGTGAGTTTTGAGTGAAATCCAATCGCTAGAAGTTTGGAATACACCGACCACTCCAATTAGGAACGAACTGCCGTTGAACTTGAATTGTCCAATTTGGAACACCTATTGATTTCGGATCGAGCCCAAAACTTGGGCAACATCATAATATGGTGGGAGGAGTCATTTGGTGAGTTTTGAGTGAAATCCAATCACTAGAAGTATGGAATACACCAACCACTCCAATTTCGAACGAACTGCCGTTGAATTTGAATTGTCCAATTTCTCACACCTATTGATTTCGGATCGATCCCAAAACTTGGGCAACTTCATAATATGGTGGGAGGAGTCATTTGGTGAGTTTTGAGTGAAATCCAATCGCTAGAAGTATGGAATACACCAACCACTCCAATTCGGAACGAAGTGCCGTTGAACTTGAATTGTCCAATTTGGAACACCTATTGATTTCGGATCGGGCCCAAAACTTGGAAAACAACATAATATGGTGTTAGGAGTCGTTTGGTGAGTTTTGAGTGAAATCCAATCGCTAGAAGTATGGAATACACCAACGACTCCAATTAAGAACGAACTGCCGTTGAACTTGAATTGTCCAATTTGGAACACCTATTGATTTCGGATCGAGCCCAAAACTTGGGCAACAACAGAATATGGTGGGAGGAGTCATTTGGTGAGTTTTGAGTGAAATCCAATCGCTAGAAGTATGGAATACACCAACCACTCCAATTAGGAACGAACTGCCGTTGAACTTGAATTGTCCAATTTGGAACACCTATTGATTTCGGATCGAGCCGAAAACTTGGTCAACATCATAATATGGTGGGAGGAGTCATTTGGTGAGGTTTGAGTGAAATCCAATCGCTAGAAGTATGGAATACACCAACCACTCCAATTAGGAACGAACTGCCGTTCAACTTGAATTGTCCTATTTTGAACACCTATTGATTTCGGATCGAGCCCAAAACTTGGGCAACATCATAATATGGTGGGAGGAGTCGTTTGGTGAGTTTTGAGTGAAATCCAATCGCTAGAAGTATGGAATCCACCAACCACTCCAATTAAGAACGAACTGCCGTTGAACTTGAATTGTCCAATTTGGAACACCTATTGATTTCGGATCGAGCCCAAAACTTGGGCAACATCATAATATGGTGGGAGGAGTCATTTGGGGAGTTTTGAGTGAAATCCAATCGCTAGAAGTATGGAATACAACAACCACTCCAATTAGGAACGAACTGCCGTTCAACTTGAATTGTCCTATTTTGAACACCTATTGATTTCGCATCGAGCCCAAAACTTGGGCAACATCATAATATGGTGGGAGGAGTTGTTTGGTGGGTTTTGAGTGAAATCCAATCGCTAGAAGTATGGAATACACCAACAACTCCTATTAAGAACGAACTGCCGTTGAACTTGAATTGTCCAAATTGGAACACCTATTGATTTCGGATCGAGCCCAAAACTTGGGCAACATCATAATATGGTGGGAGGAGTCATTTGGTGCGTTTTGAGTGAAATCCAATCACAAGAAGTATGGAATACACCAACCACTCCAATTAGGAACGAACTGCCGTTGAACTTGAATTGTTCAATTTCTCACACCTATTGATTTCGGATCGAGCCCAAAACTTGGGCAACATCATAATATGGTGGGAGGAGTCATTTGGTGAGTTTTGAGTGAAATCCAATCGCTAGAAGTATGGAATACAACAACCACTCCAATTAGGAACGAACTGCCGTTCAACTTGAATTGTCCTATTTTGAACACCTATTGATTTCGCATCGAGCCCAAAACTTGGGCAACATCATAATATGGTGGGAGGAGTTGTTTGGTGGGTTTTGAGTGAAATCCAATCGCTAGAAGTATGGAATACACCAACAACTCCTATTAAGAACGAACTGCCGTTGAACTTGAATTGTCCAATTTGGAACACCTATTGATTTCGGATCGAGCCCAAAATTTGGGCAACATCATAATATGGTGGGAGGAGTCATTTGGTGCGTTTTGAGTGAAATCCAATCACTAGAAGTATGGAATACACCAACCACTCCAATTAGGAACGAACTGCCGTTGAACTTGAATTGTTCAATTTCTCACACCTATTGATTTCGGATCGAGCCCAAAACTTGGGCAACATCATAATATGGTGGGAGCAGTCATTTGGTGAGTTTTGAGTGAAATCCAATCGCTAGAAGTATGGAATTCACCAACCACTCCAATTAGGAACGAACTGCCGTTGAACTTGAATTGTCCAATTTGGAACACCTATTGATTTCGGATCGATCCCAAAACTTGGGCAACATCATAATATGATGGGAGGAGTCATTTGGTGAGTTTTGAGTGAAATCCAATCGCTAGAAGTATGGAATACACCAACCACTCCAATTAGGAACGAACTGCCGTTCAACTTGAATTGTCCTATTTTGAACACCTATTGATTTCGGATCGAGCCCAAAACTTGGGCAACATCATAATATGGTGGGAGGAGTCGTTTGGTGAGTTTTGAGTGAAATCCAATCGCTAGAAGTATGGAGTACACCAACAACTCCAATTAAGAACGAACTGCCGTTGAACTTGAATTGTCCAATTTGGAACACCTATTGATTTCGGATCGAGCCCAAAACTTGGGCAACATCCTAATATGGTGGGAGGAGTCATTTGGTGCGTTTTGAGTGAAATACAATCGCTAGAAGTATGGAATACACCAACCACTCCAATTAGGAACGAACTGCCGTTGAACTTGAATTGTCCAATTTCTCACACCTATTGATTTCGGATCGAGCCCAAAACTTGGGCAACATCATAATATGGTGGGAGGAGTCATTTGGTGAGTTTTGAGTGAAATCCAATCGCTAGAAGTATGGAATACACCAACCACTCCAATTAGGAACGAACTGCCGTTGAACTTGAATTTTTCAATTTCTCACACCTATTGATTTCGGATCAAGCCCAAAACTTGGGCAACATCATAATATGGTGGGAGGAGTCATTTGGTGAGTTTTGAGTGAAATCCAATCGCTAGAAGTATGGTATACACCAACCACTCCAATTAGGAACGAACTGCCGTTGAACTTGAATTGTCCAATTTGGAAAACCTATTGATTTCGGATCGAGCCCAAAACTTGGGCAACATCATAATATGATGGGAGGAGTCATTTGGTGCGTTTTGAGTGAAATCCAATCGCTAGAAGTATGGAATACACCAACCACTCCAATTAGGAACGAACTGCCGTTCAACTTGAATTGTCCTATTTTGAGCACCTATTGATTTCGGATCGGGCCCAAAACTTGGGCAACATCATAATATGGTGGGAGGAGTCGTTTGGTGAGTTTTGAGTGAAATCCAATCGCTAGAAGTATGGAATACACCAACGACTCCAATTAAGAACGAACTGCCGTTGAACTTGAATTGTCCAATTTGGAACACCTATTGATTTCGGATCGAGCCCAAAACTTGGGCAACATCATAATATGGTGGGAGGAGTCATGTGGTGCGTTTTGAGTGAAATCCAATCGCTAGAAGTATGGAATACACCAACCACTCCAATTAGGAACGAACTGCCGTTCAACTTGAATTGTCCAATTTCGCACACCTATTGATTTCGGATCGAGCCCAAAACTTGGGCAACATCATAATATGGTGGGAAGAATCATTTGGTGAGTTTTGAGTGAAATCCAATTGCTAGAAGTATGGAATACAACAACCACTCCAATTAGGAACGAACTGCCATTCAACTCGAATTGTCCTATTTTGAACACCTATTGATTTCGGATCGAGCCCAAAACTTGGGCAACAACATAATATGGTGGGAGGAGTCATTTTGGTGAGTTTTGAGTGAAATCCAATCGCTAGAAGCATGGAATACACCAACCACTCCAATTAGGAACGAACTGCCGTTGAACTTGAATTGTCCAATTTCGAACACCTATTGATTTCGGATCGGGCCCAAAACTTGGGCAACAACATAATATGGTGGGAGGAGTCATTTGGTGAGTTTTGAGTGAAATCCAATCGCTATAAGTATGGAATACACCAACTACTCCAATTAGGAACGAACTGCCGTTGAACTTGAATTGTCCAATTTCTCACACCTATTGATTTCGGATCGAGCCCAAAACTTGGGCGACGTCATAATATGGTGGGAGGTGTCATTTGGTGCGTTTCGAGTGAAATCCAATCGCTAGAAGTTTGGAATACACCAACCACTCCAATTAGGAACGAACTGTGCTTGAACTTGAATTGTCCAATTTGGAACACCTATTGATTTCGGATCGAGCCCAAAACTTGGGCAACATCATAATATGGTGTGACGAGTCATTTGGTGAGTTTTGAGTGAAATCCAATCGCAAGTAGTATGGAATACACCAACCACAACAATTAGGAACGAACTGCCGTTCGACTTGAATTGTCCAATTTTGAACACCTATTGATTTCGGATCGAGCCCAAAACTTGGGCAACATCATAATATGGTGGGAGGAGTCGTTTGGTGAGTTTTGAGTGAAATCCAATCGCTAGAAGTATGGAATACACCAACCACTCCAATTAAGAACGAACTGCCGTTGAACTTGAATTGTCCAATTTGGAACACCTATTGATTTCGGATTGAGCCCAAAACTTGGGCAACATCATAATATGGTGGGAGGAGTCATTTGGTGAGTTTTGAGTGATATCCAATCGCTAGAAGTACGGAATACACCAACCACTCCAATTAGAAACGAACTGCCGTTGAACTTGAATCGTCCAATTTGGAACACCTATTGATTTCGGATCGAGCCCAAAACTTGGGCAACATCATAATCTGGTGGGAGGAATCATTTGGTGAGTTTTGAGTGAAATCCAATCGCTAGAAGTATGTAATACACCAACCACTCCAATTAGGAACGAACTGCCATTCAACTTGAATTGTCCTATTTTGAACACCTATTGATTTCGGATCGAACCCAAAACTTGGGCAACATCATAATATGGTGGGAGGAGTCGTTTGGTGAGTTTTAAGTGAAATCCAATCGCTAGAAGTATGGAATACACCAACAACTCCAATTAAGAACGAACTGCCGTTGAACTTGAATTGTCCAATTTGGAACACCTATTGATTTCGGATCGAGCCCAAAACTTGGGCAACATCATAATATGGTGGGTGGAGTCGTTTGGTTAGTTTTGAGTGAAACCCAATCGCTAGAAGTATGGAATACACCAACCATTCCAATAAAGAACGAACTGCCGTTGAACTTGAATTGTCCAATTTGGAACACCTATTGATTTCGGATCGAGCCCAAAACTTGGGCAACATCATAATATGGTGGGAGGAGTCATTTGGTGAGTTTTGAGTGAAATCCAATCGCTAGAAGTATGGAATACAACAACCACTCCAATTTGGAACGAACTGCCGTTCAACTTGAATTGTCGTATTTTGAACACCTACTGATTTCGGATCGAGCCCAAAACTTGGGCAACGTCATAATATGGTGGGAGGAGTCGTTTGGTGAGTTTTAAGTGAAATCCAATCGCTAGAAGTATGGAATACACCAACAACTCCAATTAAGAACGAACTGCCGTTGAACTTGAATTGTCCCATTTGGAACACCTATTGATTTCGGATCGAGCCCAAAACTTGGGCAACATCATAATATGGTGGGTGGAGTCGTTTGGTTAGTTTTGAGTGAAATCCAATCGCTAGAAGTATGGAATACACCAACAACTCCAATTAAGAACGAACTGCCGTTGAACTTGAATTGTCCAATTTGGAACACCTATTGATTTCGGATCGAGCCCAAATCTTGGGTAACATCATAATATGGTGGGAGGATTCATTTGGTGAGTTTTGAGTGAAATCCAATTGCTAGAACTATGGAATACACCAACCACTCCAATTAGGAACGAACTACCGTTGAACTTGAATTGTCCAATTTCTCACACCTATTGATTTCGGATCGAGCCCAAAACTTGGGGAACATAATAATATGGTGGGAGGAGTCATTTGGTTTTTTTTGAGTGAAATCCAATCGCTAGAAGTTTGGAATACACCAACCACTCCAATTAGGAACGAACTGCCGTTGAACTTGAATTGTCCAATTTGGAACACCTATTGATTTCGGATCGAGCCCAAAACTTGGGCAACATAATAATATGGTGGGAGGAGTCATTTGGTTTTTTTTGAGTGAAATCCAATCGCTAGAAGTATGGAATACACCAACCACTCCAATTAGGATCGAACTGCCGTTGAACTTGAATTGTCCAATTTGGAACACCTATTGATTTCGGATCGAGCCCAAATCTTGGGCAACATCATAATATGGTGGGAGGATTCATTTGGTGAGTTTTGAGTGAAATCCAATCGCTAGAAGTATGGAATACACCAACCACTCCAATTAGGAACGAACTGCTATTGAACTTGAATTGTCCAATTTCGCACACCTTTTGATTTCGGATCGAGCCCAAAACTTGGGCAACATCATAATATGGTGGGAGGAGTCATTTGGTGAGTTTTGAGTGAAATCCCATCTCTAGAAGTATGGAATACACCAACCACTCCAATTAGGAACGAAATGCCATTGAAATTGAATTGACCAATTTGTCACACCTATGGATTTCATATCGAGCCCAAAACTTGGGCAACATCATAATATGGTGGGAGGACTCATTTGGTGAGTTTTGAGTGAAATCCAATCGCTCGAAGTATGGAATACACCAACCACTCCAATTAGGAACGAACTGCCGTTAAACTTGAATTGACCAATTTCTCACACCTATTGATTTCGGATCGAGCCCAAAACCTGGGCAACATCATAATATGGTGGGAGGATTCATTTGGTGAGTTTTGAGTGAAATCCAATCGCTAGAAGTATGGAATACACCAACCACTCCAATTAGGAACGACATGCCGTTGAAATTGAATTGACCAATTTCTCACACCTATTGATTTCGGATCGATCCCAAAACATGGGCAACATCATAATATGGTGGGAGGAGTCATTTGGTGAGTTTTGAGTGAAATCCAAACGCTAGAAGTACGGAATACACCAACCACTCCAATTAAGAACGAACTGCCGTTGAACTTGAATTGTCCAATTTGGAACACCTATTGATTTCGGATCGAGCCCAAAACTTGGGCGACATCATAATATGGTGGGAGGAGTCATTTGGTGAGTTTTGAGTGAAATCCAATCGCTAGAAGTATGGAATACACCAACCACTCCAATTAGGAACCAAATGCCGTTGAACTTGAATTGTCCAATTTGGAACACCTATTGATTTCGGATCGAGCCCAAAACTTGGGCAACATCATAATATGGTGGGAGGAGTCATTTGGTGAGTTTTGAGTGAAATCCAAACGCTAGAAGTATCGAATACACCAACCACTCCAATTAGGAAGGAACTGCCGTTGAACTTGAATTGTCCAATTTGGAACACCTATTGATTTCGGATCGATCCCAAAACTTGGGCAACATCATAATGTGGTGGGAGGAGTCATTTGGTGAGTTTTGAGTGAAATCCAATCGCTAGAAGTTTGGAATGCACCAACCACTCCAATTAGGAACGAACTACCGTTGAACTTGAATTGTCCAATTTCTCACACCTATTGATTTCGGATCGAGCCCAAAACTTGGGCAACATAACAATATGGTGGGAGGAGTCATTTGGTTTGTTTTGAGTGAAATCCAATCGCTAGAAGTATGGAATACACCAACCACTCCAATTAGGGACGAACTGCCGTTGAACTTGAATTTTCCAATTTGGAACACCTATTGATTTCGGATCGAGCCCAAATCTTGGGCAACATCATAATA
Source organism: Prunus avium (assembly GCF_965620075.1). Lineage (NCBI taxonomy): Eukaryota > Viridiplantae > Streptophyta > Magnoliopsida > Rosales > Rosaceae > Prunus > Prunus avium. The sequence continues at coordinate 31,848,087 of NC_142284.1, forward strand.
TGGTGGGAGGAGTCATTTGGTGGGTTTTGAGTGAAATCCAATCGCTAGAAGTATGGAATACACCAACCACTCCAATTAGGAACGAACTGCCGTTGAACTTGAATTGTCAAATTTCGCACACCTATTGATTTCGGATCGAGCCCAAAACTTGGGCAACATCATAATATGGTGGGAGGAGTCATTTGGTGAGTTTTGAGTGAAATCCAATCGCTAGAAGTATGGAATACACCAACCACTCCAATTAGGAACGAAATGCCGTTGAAATTGAATTGACCAATTTCTCACACCTATTGATTTCGGATCGAGCCCAAAACTTGGGCAACATCATAATATGGTGGGAGGAGTCATTTGGTGAGTTTTGAGTGAAATCCAATCTCTAGAAGTACGGAAAACACCAACCACTCCAATTAGGAACGAACTGCTGTTGAACTTGAATTGTCCAATTTCTCACACCTATTGATTTCGGATCGAGCCCAAAACTTGGGCAACATCATCATATGGTGGGAGGAGTCATTTGGTGAGTTTTCAGTGAAATCCAATAGCTAGAAGTTTGGAATACACCCACCACTCCAATTAGGAACGAACTGTCGTTGAACTTGAATTGTCCAATTTGGAACACCTATTCATTTCGGATCAAGCCCAAAACTTGGGCAACATCATAATATGGTGGGAGGAGTCATTTGGTGAGTTTTGAGTGAAATCCAATCGCTAGAAGTACGGAATACACCAACCACTCCAATTAAGAACGAACTGCCGTTGAACTTGAATTGTCCAATTTGGAACACCTATTGATTTCGGATCGAGCCCAAAACTTGGGCGACATCATAATATGGTGGGAGGAGTCATTTGGTGAGTTTTGAGTGAAATCCAATCGCTAGAAGTATGGAATACACCAACCACTCCAATTAGGAACCAAATGCCGTTGAACTTGAATTGTCCAATTTGGAACACCTATTGATTTCGGATCGAGCCCAAAACTTGGGCAACATCATAATATGGTGGGAGGAGTCATTTGGTGAGTTTTGAGTGAAATCCAAACGCTAGAAGTATCGAATACACCAACCACTCCAATTAGGAAGGAACTGCCGTTGAACTTGAATTGTCCAATTTGGAACACCTATTGATTTCGGATCGATCCCAAAACTTGGGCAACATCATAATGTGGTGGGAGGAGTCATTTGGTGAGTTTTGAGTGAAATCCAATCGCTAGAAGTTTGGAATGCACCAACCACTCCAATTAGGAACGAACTACCGTTGAACTTGAATTGTCCAATTTCTCACACCTATTGATTTCGGATCGAGCCCAAAACTTGGGCAACATAACAATATGGTGGGAGGAGTCATTTGGTTTGTTTTGAGTGAAATCCAATCGCTAGAAGTATGGAATACACCAACCACTCCAATTAGGGACGAACTGCCGTTGAACTTGAATTTTCCAATTTGGAACACCTATTGATTTCGGATCGAGCCCAAATCTTGGGCAACATCATAATATGGTGGGAGGAGTCATTTGGTGGGTTTTGAGTGAAATCCAATCGCTAGAAGTATGGAATACACCAACCACTCCAATTAGGAACGAACTGCCGTTGAACTTGAATTGTCAAATTTCGCACACCTATTGATTTCGGATCGAGCCCAAAACTTGGGCAACATCATAATATGGTGGGAGGAGTCATTTGGTGAGTTTTGAGTGAAATCCAATCGCTAGAAGTATGGAATACACCAACCACTCCAATTAGGAACGAAATGCCGTTGAAATTGAATTGACCAATTTCTCACACCTATTGATTTCGGATCGAGCCCAAAACTTGGGCAACATCATAATATGGTGGGAGGAGTCATTTGGTGAGTTTTGAGTGAAATCCAATCTCTAGAAGTACGGAAAACACCAACCACTCCAATTAGGAACGAACTGCTGTTGAACTTGAATTGTCCAATTTCTCACACCTATTGATTTCGGATCGAGCCCAAAACTTGGGCAACATCATCATATGGTGGGAGGAGTCATTTGGTGAGTTTTCAGTGAAATCCAATAGCTAGAAGTTTGGAATACACCCACCACTCCAATTAGGAACGAACTGTCGTTGAACTTGAATTGTCCAATTTGGAACACCTATTCATTTCGGATCAAGCCCAAAACTTGGGCAACATCATAATATGGTGGGAGGAGTCATTTGGTGAGTTTTGAGTGAAATCCAATCGCTAGAAGTATGGAATACACCAACCACTCCAATTAGGAACGAACTGCCGTTCAACTTGAATTGTCCAATTTGGAACACCTATTGATTTCGGATCGAGCCCAAAACTTGGGCAACATCATAATATGGTGGGAGGAGTCATTTGGTGAGTTTTGAGTGAAATCCAATCCCTAGAAGTTTGGAATACACCAACCACTCCAATTAGGAACGAACTGCCGTTGAACTTGAATTGTCCAATTTGGAACACCTATTGATTTCGGATCGAGCCCAAATCTTGGGCAACATCATAATATGGTGGGAGGAGTCATTTGGTGGGTTTTGAGTGAAATCCAATCGCTAGAAGTATGGAATACACCAACCACTCCAATTAGGAACGAACTGCCGTTGAACTTGAATTGTCAAATTTCGCACACCTATTGATTTCGGATCGAGCCCAAAACTTGGGCAACATCATAATATGGTGGGAGGAGTCATTTGGTGAGTTTTGAGTGAAATCCAATCGCTAGAAGTATGGAATACACCAACCACTCCAATTAGGAACGAAATGCCGTTGAAATTGAATTGACCAATTTCTCACACCTATTGATTTCGGATCGAGCCCAAAACTTGGGCAACATCATAATATGGTGGGAGGAGTCATTTGGTGAGTTTTGAGTGAAATCCAATCTCTAGAAGTACGGAAAACACCAACCACTCCAATTAGGAACGAACTGCTGTTGAACTTGAATTGTCCAATTTCTCACACCTATTGATTTCGGATCGAGCCCAAAACTTGGGCAACATCATCATATGGTGGGAGGAGTCATTTGGTGAGTTTTCAGTGAAATCCAATAGCTAGAAGTTTGGAATACACCCACCACTCCAATTAGGAACGAACTGTCGTTGAACTTGAATTGTCCAATTTGGAACACCTATTCATTTCGGATCAAGCCCAAAACTTGGGCAACATCATAATATGGTGGGAGGAGTCATTTGGTGAGTTTTGAGTGAAATCCAATCGCTAGAAGTATGGAATACACCAACCACTCCAATTAGGAACGAACTGCCGTTCAACTTGAATTGTCCAATTTGGAACACCTATTGATTTCGGATCGAGCCCAAAACTTGGGCAACATCATAATATGGTGGGAGGAGTCATTTGGTGAGTTTTGAGTGAAATCCAATCCCTAGAAGTTTGGAATACACCAACCACTCCAATTAGGAACGAACTACCGTTGAACTTGAATTGTCCAATTTGGAACACCTATTGATTTCGGATCGAGCCCAAATCTTGGGCAACATCATAATATGGTGGGAGGAGTCATTTGGTGGGTTTTGAGTGAAATCCAATCGCTAGAAGTATGGAATACACCAACCACTCCAATTAGGAACGAACTGCCGTTGAACTTGAATTGTCAAATTTCGCACACCTATTGATTTCGGATCGAGCCCAAAACTTGGGCAACATCATAATATGGTGGGAGGAGTCATTTGGTGAGTTTTGAGTGAAATCCAATCGCTAGAAGTATGGAATACACCAACCACTCCAATTAGGAACGAAATGCCGTTGAAATTGAATTGACCAATTTCTCACACCTATTGATTTCGGATCGAGCCCAAAACTTGGGCAACATCATAATATGGTGGGAGGAGTCATTTGGTGAGTTTTGAGTGAAATCCAATCTCTAGAAGTACGGAAAACACCAACCACTCCAATTAGGAACGAACTGCTGTTGAACTTGAATTGTCCAATTTCTCACACCTATTGATTTCGGATCGAGCCCAAAACTTGGGCAACATCATCATATGGTGGGAGGAGTCATTTGGTGAGTTTTCAGTGAAATCCAATAGCTAGAAGTTTGGAATACACCCACCACTCCAATTAGGAACGAACTGTCGTTGAACTTGAATTGTCCAATTTGGAACACCTATTCATTTCGGATCAAGCCCAAAACTTGGGCAACATCATAATATGGTGGGAGGAGTCATTTGGTGAGTTTTGAGTGAAATCCAATCGCTAGAAGTATGGAATACACCAACCACTCCAATTAGGAACGAACTGCCGTTCAACTTGAATTGTCCAATTTGGAACACCTATTGATTTCGGATCGAGCCCAAAACTTGGGCAACATCATAATATGGTGGGAGGAGTCATTTGGTGAGTTTTGAGTGAAATCCAATCCCTAGAAGTTTGGAATACACCAACCACTCCAATTAGGAACGAACTGCCGTTGAACTTGAATTGTCCAATTTGGAACACCTATTGATTTCGGATCGAGCCCAAAACTTGGGCAACATCATAATATGGTGGGAGGAGTCATTTGGTGAGTTTTGAGTGAAATCCAATCTCTAGAAGTATGGAATACACCAACCACTCCAATTAGGAACGAACTGCCGTTGAACTTGAATTGTCCAGTTTGGAACACCTATTGATTTCGGATCGAGCCCAAAACTTGGGCAACATCATAATATGGTGGGAGGAGTCATTTGGTGAGTTTTGAGTGAAATCAAATCGCTAGAAATATGGAATACACCAACCACTCCAATTAGGAACGAACTGCCGTTGAACTTGAATTGTCCAATTTCGCACACCTATTGATTTCGGATCGAGCCCAAAACTTGGGCAACATCATAATATGGTGGGAGGAGTCATTTGGTGAGTTTTGAGTGAAATCCAATCGCTAGAACTATGGAATACACCAACCACTCCAATTAGGAACGAACTGCCGTTCAACTTGAATTGTCCTATTTTGAACACCTATTGATTTCGGATCGAGCCCAAATCTTGGGCAACATCATAATATGGTGGGAGGAGTCATTTGGTGGGTTTTGAGTGAAATCCAATCGCTAGAAGTATGGAATACACCAACCACTCCAATTAGGAACGAACTGCCGTTGAACTTGAATTGTCCAATTTCGCACACCTATTGATTTCGGATCGAGCCCAAAACTTGGGCAACATCATAATATGGTGGGAGGAGTCATTTGGTGAGTTTTGAGTGAAATCCAATCGCTAGAAGTATGGAATACACCAACCACTCCAATTAGGAACGAAATGCCGTTGAAATTGAATTGACCAATTTCTCACACCTATTGATTTCGGATCGAGCCCAAAACTTGGGCAACATCATAATATGGTGGGAGGAGTCATTTGGTGAGTTTTGAGTGAAATCCAATCTCTAGAAGTACGGAAAACACCAACCACTCCAATTAGGAACGAACTGCTGTTGAACTTGAATTGTCCAATTTGGAACACCTATTGATTTCGGATCGAGCCCAAAACTTGGGCAACATCATAATATGGTGGGAGGAGTCATTTGGTGAGTTTTGAGTGAAATCCAATCGCTAGAAGTTTGGAATACACCAACCACTCCAATTAGGAACGAACTGCCGTTGAACTTGAATTGTCCAATTTGGAACACCTATTGATTTCGGATCGAGCCCAAAACTTGGGCAACATCATAATATGGTGAGAGGAGTCATTTGGTGAGTTTTGAGTGAAATCCAATCGCTACAAGTTTGGAATACACCAACCACTCCAATTAGGAACGAACTGCCGTTGAACTTGAATTGTCCAATTTGGAACACCTACTGATTTCGGATCGAGCCCAAAACTTGGGCAACAACATAATATGGTGGGAGGAGTCATTTGGTGAGTTTTGAGTGAAATCCAATCGCTAGAAGTATGGAATACACCAACCACTTCAATTAGGAACGAAATGCCGTTGAAATTGAATTGACCAATTTCTCACAACTATTGATTTCGGATCGATCCCAAAACTTGGGCAACATTATAATATGGTGGGAGGAGTCATTTGGTGAGTTTTGAGTGAAATCCAAACGCTAGAAGTATGGAATACACCAACCACTCCAATTAGGAACGAACTGCCGTTGAACTTGAATTGTCCAATTTCGAACACCTATTGATTTCGGATCGAGCGCAAAACTTGGGCAACATCATAATATGGTGGGAGGAGTCATTTGGTGAGTTTTGAGTGAAATCCAATCGCTAGAAGTATGGAATACACCAACCACACCAATTAGGAACGAACTGCCGTTCAACTTGAATTGTCCTATTTTGAACACCTATTGATTTCGGATCGAGCCCAAAACTTGGGCAACATCATAATATGGTGGGAGGAGTCATTTGGTGAGTTTTGAGTGAAATCCAATCGCTAAAAGTATGGAATAAACCAACCACTCGAATTAGGAACGAACAGCCGTTGAACTTGAATTGTCCAATTTCGCACACCTATTGATTTCGGATCGAGCCCAAAACTTGGGCAACATCATAATATGGTGGGAGGAGTCATTTGGTGAGTTTTGAGTGAAATCCAATCGCTAGAAGTCTGGAATACACCAACCACTCCAATTAGGAACGAACTGCCGTTAAACTTGAATTGACCAATTTCTCACACCTATTGATTTCGGATCGAGCCCAAAACCTGGGCAACATCATAATATGGTGGGAGGATTCATTTGGTGAGTTTTGAGTGAAATCCAATCGCTAGAAGTATGGAATACACCAACCACTCCAATTAGGAACGACATGCCGTTGAAATTGAATTGACCAATTTCTCACACCTATTGATTTCGGATCGATCCCAAAACATGGGCAACATCATAATATGGTGGGAGGAGTCATTTGGTGAGTTTTGAGTGAAATCCAAACGCTAGAAGTACGGAATACACCAACCACTCCAATTAGGAACGAACTGCCGTTGAACTTGAATTGTCCAATTTGGAACACCTATTGATTTCGGATCGAGCCCAAAACTTGGGCGACATCATAATATGGTGGGAGGAGTCATTTGGTGAGTTTTGAGTGAAATCCAATCGCTAGAAGTATGGAATACACCAACCACTCCAATTAGGAACCAAATGCCGTTGAACTTGAATTGTCCAATTTGGAACACCTATTGATTTCGGATCAAGCCCAAAACTTGGGCAACATCATAATATGGTGGGAGGAGTCATTTGGTGAGTTTTGAGTGAAATCCAAACGCTAGAAGTATCGAATATACCAACCACTCCAATTAGGAACGAACTGCCGTTGAACTTGAATTGTCCAATTTGGAACACCTTTTGATTTCGGATCGATCCCAAAACTTGGGCAACATCATAATGTGGTGGGAGGAGTCATTTGGTGAGTTTTGAGTGAAATCCAATTGCTAGAAGTTTGGAATGCACCAACCACTCCCATTAGGAACGAACTGCCGTTGAACTTGAATTGTCCAATTTCTCACACCTATTGATTTCGGATCGAGCCCAAAACTTGGGCAACATCATAATATGGTGGGAGGAGTCATTTGGTGAGTTTTGAGTGAAATCCAATCGCTAGAAGTATGGAATACACCAACCACTCCAATTAGGAACGAACTGTCGTTGAACTTGAATTGTCCAATTTGGAACACCTATTGATTTCGGATCGAGCCCAAAACTTGGGCAACATCAAAATATGGTGGGAGGAGTCATTTGGTGAGTTTTGAGTGAAATCCAATCGCTAGAAGTATGGAATACACCAACCACTCCAATTAGGAACGAACTGCCGTTGAACTTGAATTGTCCAATTTGGAACACCTATTGATTTCGGATCGATCCCAAAACTTGGGCAACATCAAAATATGGTGGGAGGAGTCATTTGGTGAGTTTTCAGTGAAATCCAATCGCCAGAAGTATGGAATACACCAACCACTCCAATTAGGAACGAACTGCTGTTGCGTAGATACAGCTGCACCAAAATGGATTCAGTTGCATCCTCAACTTGTGATACTCGCAAGTGCACGAGCCGTTCGGTAGTATAGCGTATGTAAGTGCGAGGTCGATCCCACGAGGATTGGTGATTGAATGATTCAATTCATTTTCCCTACACAAAACAGAAATGAAAAAGAAGGGAAATAAATAAAACAAGGAAGAAAGAAATAACTAACTCAAGCAGATAAGTTCCCAAGTTCAATTAGATTAACGGATTGATTCTAGCTAATGTATGATTAAGCCATGGTGTGTGGTCATAACCTTGTGTTCCTAATTCCCTAATTTGATCAATTCGAATTAAAGCATGGTGTATACTCTTAATTCAAACCAAGATAGCTAACATGCAAGCCTTAATGGTGATCAATCATTCAAACTAGCATATTAACTTATAAGCATAATGAATAAGAACATGAACCATAATTGAAACTTGGAAACTAATCAAACTTGAAACTAAAGAAAAGAATTTACATAATGAAAAGTAAAGTGGAACTAAGAAAAACTTAAGGAAAATTTCAGCACAAAAGATTTCATTACAACAATTGAAAACTAGAAAGAGAAACTAAGAGAATTTGAGGGAGAGAAGGGAAGGGAGCTCTAGAGAAGTGTTTGAGAGCTCCCCCCCTTGGGGTGTGTTTACAAGCTTAGAGAACTTCCCTATTTATAGGCCTAGGGGAAGTGAAAATCTGAATTCAGTATGGCTAATGCATACAACACTTGTTTTATAAAATCTGAAATGGTTGATGCACTTGTATTAGAAAATCTAAATTGGGTGATGCACTTGTATTAGAAAATCTTGAATTGGTTGATGCACTTCACCAATAGATCCCACCAGCAGCCCTAGCTCATCTTCATGTCACCATGACCAAGCTTCCAACCAGAAATGATAGCTCATACCTAGCTCACCATGACCAAGCATTCAACCAGCACATGCTGAGGTCAGCATGACCAGAAACTTCAAGGGCTTACAACTTGGGCTTCTCTTAATCAAATTAGGACTTTAAGCACTCGAAATTGAAGTTCAGAATGTCTTCTTTCCAGCCATATGTTATTTGGGCCAATCCAAGGTCGGAGGAAGAAGTTAAGGCCGAAACAAATTGCTAACTCATTTTCCGCGCTGATAAGATCCATCCTGAGCATGGTTCTGTGTTTGCTAGGTAACAGACTCCATATTTATCCAATGGGGCTGAATTTTGGATATGTTATAGTACACACCCATTGGAACAACTTTCATGAAGAATGTGGCCTCATCCGAGCTATGTAGGTTGCTGAAACAAAGCTTCAATATGACCTACGAAACTGGACTGGCAGGGGGCTGTAGCCAAAATGAGTTTGTCTTTAAGCTCTTCTTCCCTTTATCCAAATCAGGCTTTAACATGCATGGATTGCATCATTTCCTATCCAAAGCCAACAATGTTCCCTAAAGTTGAAAGATAAACACAAAAAGGATTAAAAGCACAAGTTTAACTCAAAAACATAACCAAATCATAAGCTAGAAGGGTACAAAATGATATACAATTATGAACCGATCAACTGCCATTCAAATTGAATTGACCAATTTCTCACACGTATTGATTTAGGATCGAGCCCAAAACTTGGGCAACATCATAATATGGTGGGAGGAGTCATTTGGGGAGTTTTGAGTGAAATCCAATCGCTAGAAGTATGGAATACACCAACCACTCCAATTAGGAACGAAGTGCCGTTGAACTTGAATTGTCCAATTTGGAACACCTATTGATTTCGGATCGAGCCCAAAACTTGGGCAACATCATAATATGGTGGGAGGAGTCATTTGGTGAGTTTTGAGTGAAATCCAATCGCTAGAAGTATGGAATACACCAATCACTCCAATTAGGAACGAACTGCCGTTGAAATTGAATTGTCCAATTTGGAACACCTATTGATTTCGGATCGAGCCCAAAACTTGGGAAACATCATAATATGGTGGGAGGAGTCATTTGGTGAGTTTTGAGTGAAATCCAATCGCTAGAAGTATGGAATACACCAACCACTCCTATTAGGAACGAAGTGCCGTTGAACTTGAATTGTCCAATTTCGAACACCTATTGATTTCGGATCGAGCCCAAAACTTGTGCACCATCATAATATGGTGGGCGGAGTCATTTGGTGAGTTTTGAGTGAAATCCAATCGCTAGAAGTGTGGAATACACCAACCACTCCAATTAGGAACGAACTGCCGTTGAACTTGAACTGTCGAATTTGGAACACCTATTGATTTCGGATCGAGCCCAAATCTTGGGCAACATCATAATATGGTGGGAGGAGTCATTTGGTGAGTTTTGAGTGAAATCCAATCGCTAGAAGTATGGAATACACCAACCACTCCAATTAGGAACGAACTGCCGTTGAACTTGAATTGTCCAATTTCTCACACCTATTGATTTCGGATCGAGCCCAAAACTTGGGCAACATCATAATATGGTGGGTGGAGTCATTTGGTGAGTTTTGAGTGAAATCCAACCGCTAGAAGTATGGAATACACCAACCACTCCAATTAGGAACGAAATGCCGTTGAAATTGAATTGACCAATTTCTCACACCTATTGATTTCGGATCGAGCGGAAAACTTGGGCAACATCATAATATGGTGGGAGGAGTCATTTGGTGAGTTTTGAGTGAATTCCAATCGCTAGAAGTATGGAATACACCAACAACTCCAATTAGGAACGAACTGCCGTTGAACTTGAATTGTCCAATTTCGAACACCTATTGATTTCGGACCGAGCACAAAACTTGGGCAACGTCATAATATGGTGGGAGGAGTCATTTGGTGAGTTTTGAGTGAAATCCAATCGCTAGAAGTATGGAATACACCAAACACTCCAATTAGGAACGAACTTCCGTTGAACGTGAATTTTCCAATTTGAAACACCTATTGATTTCGGATCGAGCCCAAAACTTTGGCAACATCGTAATATGGTGGGAGGAGTCATTTGGTGAGTTTTGAGTGAAATCCAATCGCTAGAAGTATGGAATACACCAACCACTCCAATTAGGAACGAACTGCCGTTGAACTTGAATTGTCCAATTTCGAACACCTATTGATTTCGGACCGAGCACAAAACTTGGGCAACGTCATAATATGGTGGGAGGAGTCATTTGGTGAGTTTTGAGTGAAATCCAATCGCTAGAAGTATGGAATACACCAAGCACTCCAATTAGGAACGAACTGCCGTTGAACGTGAATTTTCCAATTTGAAACACCTATTGATTTCGGATCAAGCCCAAAACTTTGGCAACATCGTAATATGGTGGGAGGAGTCATTTGGTGAGTTTTGAGTGAAATCCAATCGCTAGAAGTATGGAATACACCAACCACTCCAATTAGGAACGAACTACCGTTGAAATTGAAATGTCCAATTTCTCACACGTATTGATTTCTGATCGAGCCCAAAGCTTGGGCAACATCATAATATGGTGGGAGGAGTCATTTGGTGAGTTTTGAGGGAAATCCAATCGCTAGAAGTATGGAATACACCAACCACTCCAATTAGGAACGACCTGCCGTTGAACTTGAATTGTCTAATTTCTCACACCAATTGATTTCGGATCGAGCCCAAAACTTGGGCAACATCATAATATGGTGGGAGGAGTCATTTGGTGAGTTTTGAGTGAAATCCAATCGCTAGAAGTATGGAATACACCAACCACTCCAATTAGGAACGAACTGCCGTTGAACTTGAATTGTCCAATTTCTCACACCTATTGATTTCTGATCGAGCCCAAAACTTGGGCAACATCATAATATGGTGGGAGGAGTCATTTGGTGAGTTTTGAGTGAAATCCAATTGCTAGAAGTATGGAATACACCAACCACTCCAGTTAGGAACGAAATGCCGTTGAAATTGAATTGACCAATTTCCCACACCTATTGATTTCGGATCGAGCCCAAAACTTGGGCAACATCATAATATGGTGGGAGGAGTCATTTGGTGAGTTTTGAGTGAAATCCAATCGCTAGAAGTATGGAATACACCAACCACCCCCACTAGGAACGAACTGCCGTTGAACTTGAATTGTCCAATTTCTCACACCTATTGATTTCGGATCGAACCCCAAACTTGTGCAACAAAATAATATGGTGGGAGGAGTGATTTGGTGAGTTTTGAGTGAAATCCAATCGCTAGAAGTATGGAATACACCAACCACTCCAATTAGGAACGAACTGCCGTTGAAATTGAATTGTCCAATTTGTCACACGTATTGATTTCTGATCGAGCCCAAAGCTTGGGCAACATCATAATATGGTGGGAGGAGTCATTTGGTGAGTTTTGAGGGAAATCCAATCGCTAGAAGTATGGAATACACCAACCACTCCAATTAGGAACGAACTGCCGTTGAACTTGAATTGTCTAATTTCTCACACCAATTGATTTCGGATCGAGCCCAAAACTTGGGCAACATCATAATATGGTGGGAGGAGTCATTTGGTGAGTTTTGAGTGAAATCCAATCGCTAGAAGTATGGAATACACCAACCACTCCAATTAGGAACGAACTGCCGTTGAACTTGAATTGTCCAATTTCTCACACCTATTGATTTCGGATCGAGCCCAAAACTTGGGCAACATCATAATATGGTGGGAGGAGTCATTTGGTGCGTTTTCAGTGAAATCCAATCGCTAGAAGTATGGAATACACCAACCACTCCAATTAGGAACGAACTGCCGTTGAACTTGAATTGTCCAATTTGGAACACCTATTGATTTCGGATCGAGCCCAAAACTTGGGCAACATCATAATATGGTGGGAGGAGTCATTTGGTGAGTTTTGAGTGAAATCCAATCTCCATCAACCACTCCAATTAGGAACGAACTGCCATTGAACTTGAATTGTCCAATTTCTCACACCTATTGATTTCGGATCGAGCCGCAAACTTGGATGATAAGTTCATAATTTCACACATTTGCATGCCTTCGTTACTTAGTAATTTTGTTTAGTTTCTCTTTATTTCAAGTCACTTACCTATGTTTGTGTGTTCTATAGGTTGAAGGCAGCAAGAGATTGCTTTTGAAGCAAAATGGTGCAAAACGTGCAAAAACTGGATATTGAGTTAGAAGTTCATTTCGGACTTATCTTCTTCATCTGAGCTTGGATTGGGCCAATACTTGTGTGGTTGGATCAGAGACATTCTGAACTTCAAAATGGATATCTTAAAGTCATATTTGGATTCAGCCAAACCCAATCCGTGAGCCCATCAAAATACACATCATGCTGACATGAGGATGAGCTGATGGATGCTTGGTCATGGTGAGCTAGGCATGAGCTATTGGTTTCTGGATGGATGCTTGATCATGCTGACATGAAGATGACCTATGGCTGCTGGTGGGATTTATTAGTGCAGCAACCAATTCTGATTATCTAAATACAAGTGTTGTATGCATTAGTCATATTCAATTCAGAATTCCCCTTTCCTTCTCCCTATAAATACCACTTCCATTCCACATCCCAGATACAATTCACTTCATCCATTACTTCCATACACACATTCAGATTCACCACAAAGAGAGAGAGAGAGCTAGCTGCAAAGGAGGGAGAGCTGGGAGCTGTCCTGGAAACTACCTTGCTGCCACCAGCTAGTTCTTCTATTCTCTTTATTCTACCTATGTATTTCTTATCTTCTGTATTCATAATTATGTTTAACTAATCCATTTTGTTAGGGCTTAGGATGAAGCCCTAGTCATGAATATTCAATGTTATGGATGATTTCATAGTTAATTGATTTCCTTGCTTTCATTATCAAGTTGTTAATCTCCAGCTTATTATGTGCTTGATGTATGTTTTCTTGGAGTAGCTAACTAGGATTTTATGCATCTAGCACAGGTTGGGAAGGGGTTTAGATTCACCAATTCTACTCTCCTTTCACAAGCAACACATGAATGGCCTAAGAATCATTCAAGGGGTTAATAACCATAGGTTGACTAGGACAGATACCATGTTCTAGGACTTGTGTGATTATCATATTCTCAAGGAACTTAATGACTCTTATATGCTTTATTCTAAGTAGATACCATGCTTAGGTTGCATATTAGAGATCACGTGTTGTGTAGATACCATGCACAATTACATGCCTTAGGAGAATCATGCATCCTGCACCTAGATACCATAGGCTTGTATGCGATAATCTATTGTTAATGAAGCTTGAGTCAATTTCTATGCATTCATAACTTGGATAGGAAGACTAGTGGTAGATTCCAAGGCTCTAACACTTCTCAATCATTGTTTCACAACTTGTTCATTGCTGCCATTGTTTACTTCCAGCACTTCCATTTCATTCTCTTGTTTTCATTTAAACAACAAAAACCCCCCATTCGAGTGCGTGTGTGGTGCTAGGATTCTGTCCTAGACCTTGCCAATTGTTAGTTAGTTTGTTTCTTTGTTTTCAGTTTTTCCATCATTCTAAGTAGTTTAACTTGCAACCAAGTTACCATTCTCCGTGGGATCGACCTCGTATTTCATAAGCTATACTATAAATGGTTCGTGCACTTGCGAGAATTGAAGTTTCTATTTTTAATAACTCATTTTAGTTGTTAGGAATAGGCTCAACAAGTTTTTGGCGCCGTTGCCGGGGAACCGGTAACGATGGTGCTATAGTTAGATTACTTTGAGTGTTTTTGTTTTTGTTTCCGTTGGTTTTTATTTCTGTATTCTGTTTTTCTTTTTAGTTGTTATCTCCATTTGAAGGCACTAATTGGTTTCTTGTGTGTGCATATATGTCCGAATCTGATTCTGAGCCAATTTCACCAGGAACTTTTGCTGTACGTGTTGGTTTGAGGAGGAATTATAGTTCTTTAAGTGCTGAATCTGAGAGCTACGAATCTGAAGGTTCAAGCAAGATGGCAGAGATTCCAAACAACAACAATAATGATGAAGGAGGTGGTGCGCTTGTTGTCCAACCTAGGAAACCCCTGCGTGAATTTTCCATCCCCAAAGTCACTGATCAACCTTCGTGCATCGTCTATCCTCAACTCACAATTGACAGGTTTGAGCTTAGAAGTGGTATGATTCATCTTCTTCCAACTTATTATGGTAATACCACTGAGGATCCTTACATGCATGTTAAGCAATTCTTTGAAATATGTGCTACAATCAAAATTCAAGGACTTGATGATGAGCAGATTAAGATGAGGCTATTCCCATTCAGTTTAAAAGATAAGGCTAAGTCATGGTTATACTCTTTGCCTAATGCTTCAATTCGTACTTGGGATGAGCTTTCTAATAAGTTTTTGCAGAAATTCTTTCCAGCTCAAAAGACTAACAAGATTAGAAAGGAAATTCTTGGTTTCACACAAAGAGAAGGAGAAGCTTTTCATGAATGCTGGGAGAGGTACAAGGAGATGATGAGTTCTTGCCCACACCACAATATAGAGAGTTGGATGCAAATGCAATCTTTCTATGAAGGTTTGCTTGATTCCGAAAGGATGATGGTAGATGCAACAAGTGGAGAAGGACTGATGAACAAAACAGCAGATGAGGCTTTTACTCTCTTTGAATCTTTGAGTACCAACTCTCAACAATGGAGCTACAATAAAGGAAGAGGAGCTCCTATGAAAGCTGTGGTCTCTGAGGTAAGTACTAATAATGAGATTAATGCAAAACTTGATGTTATGTGTTCTTTGCTTCAACAGGCAGTGACTGGCCCTCTAGGAAGCAAAGAGGAAGTTCAAGACCAATCTTTTGCAAAGCACATGCTAGAGCAAGCAAATGCCCTTCAAGGAAGGAATCCTCAGAATGATCCTTACTCAAACGCATACAATCCGGGGTGGAGAAATCATCCTAATTTCAGGTGGAGCAATAATTCAAATGTGCAACAATCTCAAGGACCTCCCCCAGGATTTCAAATACAACAAAGGCAATTCCAGCAAGCTCCCCAACAAGTACAAGAGCAAAGGGGTGATCAAATGGGAGAATTGCAAGACATGTTCAAGAAGTTCATGGGGCAACAGATGCAAACCAATCAGAATCTTCAAAATGCAGTGAACAAACTAGAAGTGCAAGTTGGGCAGATTGCATCCTCCATGAGCAATAGAGCATCCGGAACTTTTCCAAGCCAAACGGAGGTGAATCCAAGGCATCATGAGCAAGTTAAAGCAGTGCACATCTTGAGAAGTGGTAAACAAGTTGATAATAAGGTTGGAGATGCCAATGAAGAGCAAGAAGATGGAGAAAACGTGGAGATCATTCAGCCACCACAAGGGCAGCCCACAGGTTCCACCAAACAGCCCCTCAATTCTCTTGGAAAGAGCACAGGCCCTAAGGTATCATCTAATGCTAATCAAGTTCCAATTTCATCTAATGCTTTTAGGCCTATTGCACCCTTTCCCAGCAGGTTATCAAAGTCAAAGAAAGATCAAGGCTTGGATGAGATAATGGAAATATTCAAGAAAGTGCAAATCAACATCCCATTGCTCAATGCCATTGCTCAGATTCCAAAATATGCAAAATTTTTGAAGGATCTATGCACTAACAAGAGGAGATTCAAAGAGCATGAACAGGTTGCATTAAGTGAAGAGGTTAGTGCAGTCTTACAAAGAAAGCTACCTCCAAAGCTAAAGGATCCAGGTTCATTTTCTATACCTTGTATAGTTGGTGATTTTAAGTTTCAAAAAGCTTTGCTTGATCTTGGTGCATCCATTAACCTTATGCCATATCATGTTTATGAGAAACTTAACCTTGGTGAGTTGCAAGCCACATCTGTGAGCATTCAATTGGCAGATAGAACTATCAGGTACCCTAGGGGCATTCTAGAAGATGTTTTGGTGAAAGTAGAAGAGCTGATTTTGCCAGCTGATTTCTTGGTGTTGGAAATGGAAGAAGCACCAATTCATGACAATCAGTTACCACTCATTCTTGGTCGTCCATTCATGGCAACTGCCGGTGCAATTATTGATGTGAAGAAGGGTACATTGACTATGAACGTGTTTGATGAGACAATAGCATTCAAAGTGTTTGAAGCCTCCAAGTTTCCAAGTGATGAGCATGAAGTTTTCCAGCTTGATGCAATTGATAATATGGTGAAAGAAGCACTGCCAATGAGTTATTTGGAGCCTATTGAAGCATGCATCACACAAAGCATAAGGAAAGAAGAAGTGGACAGATTAGAGGCTGTGATCTCTCCTTTACTTCTTGAGCTTGTTTGCAGCATGGATAGCTACATAGAAGTGGGAAAGAGGTATGCAAACCAATTTGAATCTTTACCCGCACCTACTAATAAGGTTTTACCTTCTATTGTGCAGGCACCGGAGTTGGAATTAAAGCAATTGCCAACACACCTTAAATATGCTTATTTAGGTGAGAGTGAGACTCTACCTGTTATCATTGCCTCACACCTCGAACCAAATGATGAGAAGAAGCTTTTGAGGGTTCTAAAAGAGCACAAAACTGCGATTGGATGGAGCATTGCAGATATCAAAGGCATAAGCCCAACATCGTGCATGCATAGGATACTATTGGAGGACAATGCAGTGCCTAAGAGGGATGCCCAAAGACGTCTCAATCCAAACATGAAGGAGGTGGTAAGGAAAGAAGTAATGAAGCTTTTAGATGTTGGTATTATTTACCCTATTTCTGACAGTAAATGGGTGAGCCCAATACAAGTTGTCCCCAAGAAATCAGGTATCACAGTGGTGAAGAATGAAGCAAACGAGCTTGTACCAACACGGATGACCACGGGCTGGAGAGTTTGCATTGATTATAGGAAGCTCAACACAGCAACAAGCAAGGATCACTTCCCTCTTCCATTTATTGATCAAATGCTTGAGAGATTGGCTGGCCATAGCCACTATTGCTTCCTTGATGGATATTCAGGTTACAACCAAATCGCCATAGCCCCAGAAGATCAAGAGAAGACAACCTTCACATGTCCCTTTGGTACTTTTGCTTATAGGAGGATGCCCTTTGGTCTTTGCAATGCCCCAGCCACTTTCCAAAGGTGCATGATGAGCATTTTCTCCGACATGGTAGAAAGGTTTATTGAGGTATTCATGGATGACTTCTCTGTCTTTGGTGATTCTTTTGATCAATGTTTGCATAACTTATCTAAGGTGTTGGCTAGATGTGAACAAAATAACCTTGTGCTTAATTGGGAAAAATGTCATTTTATGGTTAACCAAGGCATAGTTCTTGGTCATGTCATCTCTAGTAATGGAATTGAGGTAGATAAAGCTAAGATTGATTTGATTGCTTCTATGCCCTCACCTACTTCTGTCAAAGAAGTACGTTCTTTCCTTGGCCATGCAGGTTTCTATAGGCGTTTCATTAAAGATTTTTCTAAGATTGCAAGGCCTTTGTGCAATCTCCTTGCCAAGGACATGGATTTTGTGTTTGATCAAAACTGTGAGAATGCTTTCAATGCTTTGAAAATGATGCTCACAACTGCCCCAATCATTATGCCATCGGATTGGAGCTTGCCTTTTGAACTGATGTGTGACGCCTCAGATTATGCTGTTGGAGCTGTTTTGGGGCAGCGAGTTGATAAGAAGCCACATGCCATCTACTATGCTAGTAGAACCCTCAACGATGCCCAACTCAACTATTCCACCACAGAGAAGGAGTTATTAGCTGTCATATTTGCTTTAGAGAAGTTCAGATCTTATTTGATTACTAACAAGGTCATTGTTTACACTGATCATGCAGCATTGAAATACTTGTTAGCTAAAAAGGATGCCAAGCCACGCCTCATTAGATGGATCCTCTTGTTGCAAGAGTTTGACTTGGAGATAAAAGATAAGAAAGGAAGTGAGAATGTGGTGGCTGATCACTTGAGTAGATTGGTGCATGTATCTAATGAAGAGGAGGATTCACTGCCATTGCGTGAAAGCTTCCCTGATGAGCAACTCTTCTCTATTTGTGCTTTGAATTCTCTTAATCCATTGCCTTGGTTTGCTGATATTGTTAACTACTTATGCACTAACGAACTCCCTACAGGGTTATCTACATTCCAACGTGACAAGCTTAGGAAACAAGCAAGATACTACTTTTGGGATGATCCATACCTATTCAAGCATTGTCCGGACCAAGTAATTCGAAGGTGTGTGCCTGAAGGTGATTTTAAGAGCATTCTAGAGTTTTGTCACTCCCATGCATGCGGAGGCCATTTTGGAGCAAAGAAGACTGCCAACAAAGTGCTACAATCAGGTTTCTTTTGGCCTACCCTTTTTAAGGATGCTTATACATTTTGTGCTTCATGTGATAGATGCCAACGGATGGGTAATTTGCATGCTAGAAATCAGATGCCTCTCACTAATATCTTAGTCATTGATATATTTGATGTTTGGGGAATTGATTTCATGGGCCCTTTTCCTACTTCTTATGGATTTGAATATATATTAGTTGCTGTCGATTATGTTTCCAAATGGGTGGAAGCCATTGCCACTAGAACTAATGATGCTAAGATTGTGATCAGTTTTCTCAGAGGAAATATTTTTACAAGGTTTGGCACACCAAGAGCAATCATTAGTGATGGTGGCTCCCATTTTGTTAACCAAGCTTTTGCAGCACTCTTGAAGAAGTATGGAATCAAGCATAAGGTGGCAACACCCTACCACCCTCAAACTAGTGGGCAGGTTGAGATAAGCAATAGGGAGATTAAGCACATACTTGAGAAGACAGTGAACACCACAAGGAAGGATTGGTACATGCGTTTGGAGGATGCATTGTGGGCTTATAGGACAGCTTATAAGACCCCCATAGGTATGTCTCCATATAGACTTGTTTTTGGTAAACCTTGTCACTTACCAGTGGAGCTTGAGCACAGGGCTTATTGGGCGATCAAGGCATTCAATTTTGACATGAAAGCTGCTGGTGAAAAGAGGAGGCTTCAACTCAATGAGTTGGAGGAGTTGCGACATGAGGCGTATGAGAACGCTAAGCTTTATAAGGAGAAAACAAAGCAGTATCATGACAAGAAGATTCTTAGGAAGACGTTTGAGGAAGGGCAGAAGGTTCTCTTATTCAATTCACGCCTTAAGCTCTTCCCAGGTAAGCTTCGTTCTCGGTGGATTGGCCCTTTTGTTATTACTAATGTGTTTGATCATGGCGCAGTGGAGATTCAAAATATTAAGGATGGCAGCACCTTCAAGGTGAACGGACATCGGTTGAAACCTTACTTTGATGCCAACTTTGATGCCAATATTGAGTCTCAAGCACTCAAGGAGCCTCCACCACTCTCTTGAAGCTCACCAAAGTTTGGACGTCCGGCTGAAGACATAAAACTTAGCGCTTCTTGGGAGGCAACCCAAGGTGATGAGGAGAAGATAGAACGTGCAAGGAGCTTGCTTGCGTCCTAATCGCTTCAAAGGGGAGTTGTTTTCTGAACTCTAACATTTGGTTATGTCTTTTCCTTATCTTCTTTCCTTTCATTTATGAGGCATTGCTTGTTCTTATACTCTAAACATTGAGGACAATGTTTCATTTAAGTTTGGGGGGAAGGATTCAGTTATGTTGTTTTATTGTCAAATTTTAAAATTTTTAAGTGTGTCTAGTGTCTAATAACGCAGAATTTTGTGTGTTGTTTCGTTATCCTTCCAAACACCTATGATAAGACTTGGATTTAATACTAATATGGTTTTTTCAGAAATTGATAGTCATTGTTTAAGGCCTATGTGTGATTCTGAGTGAACTTTGTCTTGCATGCCATCCTTGCACTTATTGAGCACTTTGCCAAGTTAGTCCAATTTCTTGCTACTTGGAGATGTTATGCAATTCTGCTTATTTCATGATCTTGGTTTCATGCTCTAGAACTTATTTGAATATCTCTTGAGACATTCTGTTGCCATACAATGCTTAGGAAGTGATTTAGGCCATGTTTAAATCGTTTGAGCCTTTCTAACCATCCCTCTACATGTATTCATCCCTAGTCAACCCAATTGTGCCTACGTTAAGCCTTTCTTTGTGTAAACCATTCCTACCATAATAAATCTCTGTTTCTTATCTTTACCTATTCTTTGAGCAATTAAAGCTATCTTTAAAGGAGAGTCATAAAGATTGCAAGGTTTTTGGAGCAAAAGTGAGTCATTAGTGCTGTAACCCAAGTGTTGAAAAGAAATAAGTTTTGGGGTATTGTTAACTAATCAAAAGAGGTAATGAAGTGTGACCAATGTAGTCACGGCCCTAGGGTGTTATAAGGAAAGATCATGGTGATCTAGGGTAAAGAGCCACAAAATTAGGCCAAATAACACATTTGAAGGTGCTGAAATTATGTTGAAAATCTGCTCATGTATGTGTTCCTTGCTTGTTACAAAGTTCAGTAATCTCTCATGCTTTTACCTATGCTTTAGTTGTGCTCAAAATGTTGTTATATCTCCATGTCTCCTCTTTCATTCAACCACTACCCTAAGCCTCATTACAACCCTTGTAAAGTCCTTTTGATCCTTGGTAATGTGTGGTATTACTGTGGAGAGCTGATTTCATAATGAGCTTATGGGGCTCGAAATTCTTGATTGTGCTTTAAGTGTGTGCGCATGTACTTATTTGAGTTGCAGGTGTTGTTCTGATTTGGCATTCACACACTACACTTAAGGATGTCATTGTAAGCTTTGCACACTCTTGAATCATGTGTGGAACTTAGATTGTGATTGTTGTGTTTCTTTGGAACCATATACTTTGGTGATTCTTTGAGGATATTGTTTGGAAGGCTAGCTGCTTATTTTCTGTTTTCTAAGTTGTAGTTTTATTTTGTTTGCTCGAGGACTAGCAAAGTCTAAGTTTGGGGGTATTTGATAAGTTCATAATTTCACACATTTGCATGCCTTCGTTACTTAGTAATTTTGTTTAGTTTCTCTTTATTTCAAGTCACTTACCTATGTTTGTGTGTTCTATAGGTTGAAGGCAGCAAGAGATTGCTTTTGAAGCAAAATGGTGCAAAACGTGCAAAAACTGGATATTGAGTTAGAAGTTCATTTCGGACTTATCTTCTTCATCTGAGCTTGGATTGGGCCAATACTTGTGTGGTTGGATCAGAGACATTCTGAACTTCAAAATGGATATCTTAAAGTCATATTTGGATTCAGCCAAACCCAATCCGTGAGCCCATCAAAATACACATCATGCTGACATGAGGATGAGCTGATGGATGCTTGGTCATGGTGAGCTAGGCATGAGCTATTGGTTTCTGGATGGATGCTTGATCATGCTGACATGAAGATGACCTATGGCTGCTGGTGGGATTTATTAGTGCAGCAACCAATTCTGATTATCTAAATACAAGTGTTGTATGCATTAGTCATATTCAATTCAGAATTCCCCTTTCCTTCTCCCTATAAATACCACTTCCATTCCACATCCCAGATACAATTCACTTCATCCATTACTTCCATACACACATTCAGATTCACCACAAAGAGAGAGAGAGAGCTAGCTGCAAAGGAGGGAGAGCTGGGAGCTGTCCTGGAAACTACCTTGCTGCCACCAGCTAGTTCTTCTATTCTCTTTATTCTACCTATGTATTTCTTATCTTCTGTATTCATAATTATGTTTAACTAATCCATTTTGTTAGGGCTTAGGATGAAGCCCTAGTCATGAATATTCAATGTTATGGATGATTTCATAGTTAATTGATTTCCTTGCTTTCATTATCAAGTTGTTAATCTCCAGCTTATTATGTGCTTGATGTATGTTTTCTTGGAGTAGCTAACTAGGATTTTATGCATCTAGCACAGGTTGGGAAGGGGTTTAGATTCACCAATTCTACTCTCCTTTCACAAGCAACACATGAATGGCCTAAGAATCATTCAAGGGGTTAATAACCATAGGTTGACTAGGACAGATACCATGTTCTAGGACTTGTGTGATTATCATATTCTCAAGGAACTTAATGACTCTTATATGCTTTATTCTAAGTAGATACCATGCTTAGGTTGCATATTAGAGATCACGTGTTGTGTAGATACCATGCACAATTACATGCCTTAGGAGAATCATGCATCCTGCACCTAGATACCATAGGCTTGTATGCGATAATCTATTGTTAATGAAGCTTGAGTCAATTTCTATGCATTCATAACTTGGATAGGAAGACTAGTGGTAGATTCCAAGGCTCTAACACTTCTCAATCATTGTTTCACAACTTGTTCATTGCTGCCATTGTTTACTTCCAGCACTTCCATTTCATTCTCTTGTTTTCATTTAAACAACAAAAACCCCCCATTCGAGTGCGTGTGTGGTGCTAGGATTCTGTCCTAGACCTTGCCAATTGTTAGTTAGTTTGTTTCTTTGTTTTCAGTTTTTCCATCATTCTAAGTAGTTTAACTTGCAACCAAGTTACCATTCTCCGTGGGATCGACCTCGTATTTCATAAGCTATACTATAAATGGTTCGTGCACTTGCGAGAATTGAAGTTTCTATTTTTAATAACTCATTTTAGTTGTTAGGAATAGGCTCAACATTGGACAACATCATAATATGGTGGGAGGAGTCATTTGGTGAGTTTTGAGTGAAATCCAATCGCTAGAAGTATGGAATCCACCAACCATTCCAATTAGGAATGAACTGCCGTTGAACTTGAATTGTCCAATTTCTCACACCTATTGATTTCGGATCGAACCCCAAACTTGTGCAACATCATAATATGGTGGGAGGAGTCATTTGGTGAGTTTTGAGTGAAATCCAATCGCTAGAAGTATGGAATACACCAACCACTCCAATTAGGAACGAACTGCCGTTGAAATTGAATTGTCCAATATCTCACACCTATTGATTTCGGATCGAGCCCAAAACTTGGGCAACATCATAATATGGTGGGAGGAGTCATTTATTGAGTTTTGAGTGAAATCCAATCGCTAGAAGTATGGAATACACCAACCACTCCAATTTGGAACGAACTGCCGTTATACTTGAGTTTTCCAATTTCGAACACCTATTGATTTCGGATCGAGCCCAAAACTTGGGCAACATCATAATATGGTGGGAGGAGTCATTTGGTGAGTTTTGAGTGAAATCCAATCGCTAGAGGTATGGAATACACCAACCACTCCAATTGGGAACGAATTGCCGTTGAACTTGAATTGTCCAATTTGGAACACCTATTGATTTCGGATCGAGACCAAAACTTGGGCAACATCGTAATATGGTGGGAGGAGTCATTTGGTGCGTTTTGAGTGAAATCCAATTCGTAGAAGTATGGAATACACCAACCACTCCGATTAGGAACGAACTGCCGTTGAACTTGAATTGTCCAATTTCGAACACCTATTGATTTCGGATCGAGCCCAAAACTTGGGCAACACCATAATATGGTGGGAGGAGTCATTTGGTGAGTTTTGAGTGAAATCCAATCGCTAGAAGTATGGAATACACCAACCACTCCAATTAGGAACGAACTGCCGTTGAACTTGAATTGTCCAATTTCTCACACCTATTGATTTCGGATCGAACCCAAAACTTGGGCAACATCATAATATGGTGGGAGGAGTCATTTGGTGCGTTTTGAGTGAAATCCAATTGCTAGAAGTATGGAATACACCAACCACTCCAATTAGGAACGAACTGCCGTTGAACTTGAATTGTCCAATTTCTCACACCTACTGATTTCGGATCGGGCCCAAAACTTGGGCAATATCGTAATATGGTGGGAGGATTCATTTGGTGAGTTTTGAGTGAAATCCAATCGCTAGAAGTATGGAATACACCAACCACTCCAATTAGGAACGAACTGCCGTTGAACTTGAATTGTCCAATTTGGAACACCTATTGATTTCGGATCGAGCCCAAAACTTGGGCAACATCATAATATGGTGGGAGGAGTCATTTGGTTCGTTTTGAGTCAAATACAATCGCTAGAAGTATGGAATACACCAACCACTCCAGTTAGGAACGAACTGCCGTTGAACTTGAATTGTCCAATTTCGAACACCTATTGATTTCGGATCGAGCCCAAAACTTGGGCAACATCATAATATGGTGGGAGGAGTCATTTGGTGAGTTTTGAGTGAAATCCAATCGCTAGAGGTATGGAATACACCAACCACTCCAATTAGGAACGAACTGCCGTTGAACTTGAATTGTCCAATTTGGAACACCTATTGATTTCGGATCGAGCCCAAAACTTGGGCAACACCATAACATGGGGGGAGGAGTCATTTGGTGCGTTTTGAGTGAAATCCAATCGCTAGAAGTATGCAATACACCAACCACTCCAATTAGGAACGAACTGCCGTTGAACTTGAATTGTCCCATTTCTCACACCTATTGATTTCGGATCGAGCCCAAAACTTGGGCAACATCATAATATGGTGGGAGGAGTCATTTGGTGAGTTTTGAGTGAAATCCAATCGCTAGAAGTATGGAATACACCAACCACTCCAATTAGGAACGAACTGCCGTTGAACTTGAATTGTCCAATTTGGAACAACTATTGATTTCGGACCGAGCCCAAAACTTGGGCAACATCATAATATGGTGGGAGGAGTCATTTGGTTCGTTTTGAGCGAAATCCAATCGCTAGAAGTATGGAATACACCAACCACTCCAATTAGGAACGAACTGCCGTTGAACTTGAATTGTCCAATTTGGAACACCTATTGATTTCGGATCGAGCCCAAAACTTGGGCAACATCATAATATGGTGGGAGGAGTCATTTGGTGAGTTTTGAGTGAAATCCAATCGCTAGAAGTATGGAATACACCAACCACTCCAATTAGGAATGAACTGCCGTTGAACTTGAATTGTCCAATTTCTCACACCTATTGATTTCGGATCGAACCCAAAACTTGGGTAACATCATAATATGGTGGGAGGAGTCATTTGGTGCGTTTTGAGTGAAATCCAATTGCTAGAAGTATGGAATACACCAACCACTCCAATTAGGAACGAACTGCCGTTGAACTTGAATTGTCCAATTTCTCACACCTACTGATTTCGGATCGGGCCCAAAACTTGGGCAACATCATAATATGGTGGGAGGATTTATTTGGTGAGTTTTGAGTGAAATCCAATCGCTAGAAGTATGGAATACACCAACCACTCCAATTAGGAACGAACTGCCGTTGAACTTGAATTGTCCAATTTGGAGCACCTATTGATTTCGGATCGAGCCCAAAACTTGGGCAACATCATAATATGGTGGGAGGAGTGATTTGGTGAGTTTTGTGTGAAATCCAATCGCTAGAAGCATGGAATACACCAACCACTTCAATTAGGAACGAACTGCCGTTCAACTTGAATTGTCCAATTTCTCACACCTATTGATTTCGGATCGAGCCCAAAACTTGGGCAACATCATAGTATGGTGGGAGGAGTCATTTGGTGCGTTTTGAGTGAAATCCAATCGCTAGAAGTATGGAATACACCAACCACTCCAACTAGGAACGAACTACCGTTGAACTTGAATTGTCCAATTTCTCACACCTATTGATTTCGGATCGAGCCCAAAACTTGGGCAACATCATAATATGGTGGGAGGAGTCATTTGGTGAGTTTTGAGTGAAATCCAATCGCTAGAAGTCTAGAATACACCAACCACTCCAATTAGGAACGAACTGCCGTTGAACCTGAATTGTCCAATTTGGAACACCTATTGATTTCGGATCGAGCCCAAAACTTGGGCAACATCATAATATGGTGGGAGGAGTCATTTGGTGCGTTTTGAGTGAAATCCAATCGCTAGAAGTATGCAATACACCAACCACTCCAATTAGGAACGAACTGCCGTTGAACTTGAATTGTCCCATTTCTCACACCTATTGATTTCGGATCGAGCCCAAAACTTGGGCAACATCATAATATGGTGGGAGGAGTCATTTGGTGAGTTTTGAGTGAAATCCAATCGCTAGAAGTGTGGAATACATCAACCACTCCAATTAGGAACGACATGCCGTTGAAATTGAATTGACCAATTTCCTACACCTATTGATTTCGGATCGATCCCAAAACTTGGGCAACATCAAAATATGGTGGGAGGAGTCATTTGGTGAGTTTTGAGTGAAATCCAAACGCTAGAAGTATGGAATACACCAACCACTCCAATTAGGAACGAACTGCCGTTGAACTTGAATTGTCCAATTTGGAAAACCTATTGATTTCGGATCGAGCCCAAAACTTGGGCAACATCCTAATACGGTGGGAGTAGTCATTTGGTGAGTTTTGAGTGAAATCCAATCGCTAGAAGTATGGAATACACCAACCACTCCAATTAGGAACGAACTGCCGTTGCACTTGAATTGTCCAATTTGGAACACCTATTGATTTCGGATCGAGCCCAAAACTTGGGCAACATCATAATTTGGTGGGAGGAGTCATTTGGCTCATTTTGAGTGAAATCCAATCGCTAGAAGTATGGAATACACCAACCCCTCCAATTAGGAACGAACTGCCGTTGAACTTGAATTGTCCAATTTGGCACACCTATTGATTTCGGATCGAGCCCAAAACTTGGACAACATGATAATATGGTGGGAGGAGTCATTTGGTGAGTTTTGAGTGAAATCCAATCGTTAGAAGTATGGAATACACCAACCACTCCAATTAGGAATGAACTGCCGTTGAACTTGAATTGTCCAATTTCTCACACCTATTGATTTCGGATCGAGCCCAAAACTTGGGCAACAACATGATATGGTGGGAGGAGTCATTTGGTGCGTTTTGAGTGAAATCCAATTGCTAGAAGTATTGAATACACCAACCACTCCAATTAGGAACGAACTGCCGTTGAACTTGAATTGTCCAATTTCTCACACCAATTGATTTCGGATCGAGCCCAAAACTTGGGCAACATCATAATATGGTGGGAGGAGTCATTTGGTGCGTTTTGAGTGAAATCCAATCGCTAGAAGTGTGGAATACACCTACCACTCAAATTAGGAACGAATTGCCGTTGAACTTGAATTGTCCAAATTGGAACACCTATTGATTTCAGATCGAGCCCAAAACTTGGGCAACATCATAATATGGTGGGAGGAGTCATTTGGTGAGTTTTGAGTGAAATCCAATAGCTAGAAGTATGGAATACACCAACCACTCCAATTAGGAACGAACTGCCGTTGAACTTGAATTGTCCAATTTCTCACACCTACTGATTTCGGATCGAGCCCAAAACTTGGGCAACATCATAATATGGTGGGAGGATTCATTTGTTGAGTTTTGAGTGAAATCCAATCACTAGAAGTATGGAATACACCAACCACTCCAATTAGGAACGAAATGACGTTGAAATTGAATTGACCAATTTCTCACACCTATTGATTTCGGATCGATCCCAAAACTTGGGCAACATCATAATATGGTGGGAGGAGTCATTTGGTGCGTTTTGAGTGAAGTCCAATCGCTAGAAGTATGGAATACACCAACCACTCCAATTAGGAACGAACTGCCGTTGAACTTGAATTGTCCAATTTCTCACACCTACTGATTTCGGATCGAGCCCAAAACTTGGGCAACATCATAATATGGTGGGAGGATTCATTTGTTGAGTTTTGAGTGAAATCCAATCGCTAGAAGTATGGAATACACCAACCACTCCAATTAGGAACGACATGCCGTTGAAATTGAATTGACCAATTTTTCACACCTATTGATTTCGGATCGATCCAAAACTTGGGCAACATCATAATATGGTGGGAGGAGTCATTTGGTGAGTTTTGAGTGAAATCCAATCGCTAGTAGTTTGGAATACACCAACCACTCCAATTAGGAACGAAATGCCGTTGAAATTGAATTGACCAATTTCTCACACCTATTGATTTCGGATCGATCCCAAAACTTGGGCAACATCATAATATGGTGGGAGGAGTCATTTGGTGAGTTTTGAATGAAATCCAATCGCTAGTAGTTTGGAATACACCAACCACTCCAATTAGGAACGAACTGCCGTTGAACTTGAATTGTCCAATTTCTCACACCTATTGATTTCGGATCGAGCCCAAAACGTGGGCAACATCATAATATGGTGGGAGGAGTCATTTGGTGAGTTTTGAGTGAAATCCAATCGCTAGTAGTATGGAATACACCAACCACTCCAATTAGAAACGAAGTGCCGTTGAACTTGAATTGTACAATTTCTCACACCTATTGATTTCGGATCGAGCCCAAAACTTGGGCAACATCATAATATGGTGGGAGGAGTCATTTGGTGCGTTTTGAGTGAAATCCAATCGCTAGAAGTGTGGAATACACCTACCACTCAAATTTGGAACGAATTGCCGTTGAACTTGAATTGTCCAAATTGGAACACCTATTGATTTCGGATCGAGCCCAAAACTTGGGCAACATCATAATATGGTGGGAGGAGTCATTTGGTGAGTTTTGAGTGAAATCCAATAGCTAGAAGTATGGAATACACCAACCACCCCAATTAGGAACGAACTGCCGTTGAACTTCAATTGTCCAATTTCTCACACCTATTGATTTCGGATCGAGCCCAAAACTTGGGCAACATCATAATATGGTGGGAGGAGTCATTTGGTGCGTTTTGAGTGAAATCCAATTGCTAGAAGTATGGAATACACCAACCACTCCAATTAGGAACGAACTGCCGTTGAACTTGAATTGTCCAATTTGGAACACCTATTGATTTCGGATCGATCCCAAAACTTGGGCAACATCAAAATATGGTGGGAGGAGTCATTTGGTGAGTTTTGAGTGAAATCCAAACGCTAGAAGTATGGAATACACCAACCACTCCAATTAGGAACGAACTGCCGTTGAACTTGAATTGTCCAATTTGGAAAACCTATTGATTTCGGATCGAGCCCAAAACTTGGGCAACATCATAATATGGTGGGAGGAGTCATTTGGTGCGTTTTGAGTGAAATCCAATCGCTAGAAGTATGGAATACACCAACCACTCCAATTAGGAACGAACTGCCGTTGAACTTGAATTGTCCAATTTCTCACACCTACTGATTTCGGATCGAGCCCAAAACTTGGGCAACAGCATAATATGGTGGGAGGATTCATTTGTTGAGTTTTGAGTGAAATCCAATCGCTAGAAGTATGGAATACACCAACCACTCCAATTAGGAACGAAATGCCGTTGAAATTGAATTGACCAATTTCTCACACCTATTGATTTCGGATCGATCCCAAAACTTGGGCAACATCATAATATGGTGGGAGGAGTCATTTGGTGCGTTTTGAGTGAAATCCAATCGCTAGAAGTATGGAATACACCAACCACTCCAATTAGGAACGAACTGCCGTTGAACTTGAATTGTCCAATTTCTCACACCTACTGATTTCGGATCGAGCCCAAAACTTGGGCAACATCATAATATGGTGGGAGGATTCATTTGTTGAGTTTTGAGTGAAATCCAATCGCTAGAAGTATGGAATACACCAACCACTCCAATTAGGAACGACATGCCGTTGAAATTGAATTGACCAATTTTTCACACCTATTGATTTCGGATCGATCCAAAACTTGGGCAACATCATAATATGGTGGGAGGAGTCATTTGGTGAGTTTTGAGTGAAATCCAATCGCTAGTAGTTTGGAATACACCAACCACTCCAATTAGGAACGAAATGCCGTTGAAATTGAATTGACCAATTTCTCACACCTATTGATTTCGGATCGATCCCAAAACTTGGGCAACATCATAATATGGTGGGAGGAGTCATTTGGTGAGTTTTGAGTGAAACCCAATCGCTAGTAGTTTGGAATACACCAACCACTCCAATTAGGAACGAACTGCCGTTGAAGTTGAATTGTCCAATTTCTCACACCTACTGATTTCGGATCGAGCCCAAAACTTGGGCAACAAAATAATATGGTGGGAGGATTCATTTGGTGAGTGTTGAGTGAAATCCAATCGCTAGAAGTGTGGAATACACCAACCACTCCAATTAGGAACGACATGCCGTTGAAATTGAATTGACCAAATTTTCACACCTATTGATTTCGGATCGATCCAAAACTTGGGCAACATCATAATATGGTGGGAGGAGTCATTTGGTGAGTTTTGAGTGAAATCCAAACGCTAGAAGTATGGAATACACCAACCACTCCAATTAGGAACGAACTGCCGTTGAACTTGAATTGTCCAATTTCTCACACCTATTGATTTCGGATCGAGCCCAAAACTTGGGCAACATCATAATATGGTGGGAGGATTCATTTGGTGAGTTTTGAGTGAAATCCAATCGCTAGAAGTATGGAATACACCAACCACTCCAATTAGGAACGACATGCCGTAGAAATTGAATTGACCAATTTCTCACACCTATTGATTTCGGATCGATCCCAAAACTTGGGCAACATCATAATATGGTGGGAGGAGTGATTTGGTGAGTTTTGAGTGAAATCAAAACGCTAGAAGTACGGAATACACCAACCACTCCAATTAGGAACGAACTGCCGTTGAACTTGAATTGTCCAATTTGGAAAACCTACTGATTTCGGATCGAGCCCAAAACTTGGGCTACATCATAATATGGTGGGAGGAGTCATTTGGTGAGTTTTGAGTGAAATCCAATCGCTAGAACTATGGAATACACCAACCACTCCAATTAGGAACGAACTGCCGTTGAACTTGAATTGTGCAATTTCTCACACCTATTGATTTCGGATCGAGCCCAAAACTTGGTTAACATCATAATCTGGTGGGAGGAGTCATTTGGTGAGTTTTGAGTGAAATCCAAACGCTAGAAGAATGGAATACACCAACCACTCCAATTTGGAACGAACTGCCGTTGAACTTGAATTGTACAATTTCGAACACCTATTGATTTCGGATCGAGCCCGAAACTTGGGCAACATCATAATATGGTGGGAGGAGTCATTTTGTGAGTTTTGAGTGAAATCCAATCGCTAGAAGTACGGAATGCACCAACCACTCCAATTAGAAACGACATGCCGTTGAAATTGAATTGACCAATTTCCCACACCTATTGATTTCGGATCGATCCCAAAACTTGGGCAACAACAAAATATGGTGGGAGGAGTCATTTGGTTAGTTTTGAGTGAAATCCAAACGCTAGAAGTATGGAATACACCAACCACTCCAATTAGGAACGAACTGCCGTTGAACTTGAATTGTCCAATTTCTCACACCTATTGATTTCGGATAGAGCCCAAAACTTGGGCAACATCATAATATGGTGGGAGGAGTCATTTGGTGTGTTTTGAGTGAAATCCAATCGCTAGAAGTATGGAATACACCAACCACTCCAATTAGGAACGAACTGCCGTAGAACTTGAATTGTCCAATTTGGAACACCTATTGATTTCGAATAGAGCCCAAAACTTGGGCAACATCAAAATATGGTGGGAGGAGTCATTTGGTTCGTTTTGAGTGAAATCCAATCGCTAGAAGTATGGAATACACCAACCACTCCAATTAGGAACGAACTGCCATTGAACTTGAATTGTCCAATTTGGAACACCTATTGATTTTGGATCGAGCCCAAAACTTGGGCAACATCATAATATGGTGGGAGGAGTCATTTGGTGAGTTTTGAGTGAAATCCAATCGCTAGACGAATGGAATACACCAACCACTCCAATTAGGAACGAACTGCCGTTGAACTTGAATTGTCCAATTTCTCACACCTATTGATTTCGGATCGATCCCAAAACATGGGCAACATCATAATACGGTGGGAGGAGTCATTTGGTGCGTTTTGAGTGAAATCCAATTGCTAGAAGTATGGAATACACCAACCACACCAATTAGAACGAACTGCCGTTGAACTTGAATTGTCCAATTTCTCACACCTACTGATTTCGGATCGAGCCCAAAACTTGGGCAACATCATAATATGGTGGGAGGAGTCATTTGGTGAGTTTTGAGTGAAATCCAATCGCTAGAAGTATGGAATACACCAACCACTCCAATTTGGAACGACATGCCGTTGAAATTGAATTGACCAATTTCCCACACCTATTGATTTCGGATCGACCCCAAAACTTGGGCAACATCATAATATGGTGGGAGGAGTCATTTGGTGAGTTTTGAGTGAAATCCAATCGTTAGAAGTATGGAATACACCAACCACTCCAATTAGGAACGAACTGCCGTTGAACTTGAATTGTCCCATTTCTCACACCTATTGATTTTGGATCGAGCCCAAAACTTGGGCAACATCATAATATGGTGGGAGGAGCCATTTAGAGCGTTTTGAGTGAAATCCAATCGCTAGAAGAATGGAATACACCAACAACTCCAATTAAGAACGAATTGCCGTTGAACTTGAATTGTCCCATTTCTCACACCTATTGATTTCGGATCGAGCCCAAAACTTGGGCAACATCATAATATGGTGGGAGGAGTCATTTGGTGAGTTTTGAGTGAAATCCAATCTCTAGAAGTATGGAATACACCAACCAGTACAATTTGGAACGACATGCCGTTGAAATTGAATTGACCAATTTCCCATACCTATTGATTTCGGATCGACCCCAAAACTTGGGCAACATCATAATATGGTGGGAGGAGTCATTTGGTGAGTTTTGAGTGAAATCCAATCGTTAGAAGTATGGAATACACCAACCACTCCAATTAGGAACGAACTGCCGTTGAACTTGAATTGTCCCATTTCTCACACCTATTGATTTCGGATCGAGCCCAAAACTTGGGCAACATCATAATATGGTGGGAGGAGTCATTTGGTGAGTTTTGAGTGAAATCCAATCTCTAGAAGTATGGAATACACCAACCAGTACAATTTGGAACGACATGCCGTTGAAATTGAATTGACCAATTTCCCACACCTATTGATTTCGGATCGATCCCAAAACTTGGGCAACATCAAAATATGGTGGGAGGAGTCATTTGGTGAGTTTTGAGTGAAATCCAAACGCTAGAAGTATGGAATACACCAACCACTCCAATTAGGAACGAACTGCCGTTGAACTTGAATTGTGCAATTTCTGACACCTATTGATTTCGGATCGAGACCAAAACTTGGGGAACATCATAATATGGTGGGAGGACTCATTTGGTGAGTTTTGAGTGAAATCCAATCGCTAGAAGTATGGAATACACCAACCACCCCAATTAGGAACGAACTGTCGTTGAACTTGAATTGTCCAATTTCTCACACCTATTGATTTCGGATCGAGCCCAAAACTTGGGCAACATCATAATATGGTGGGAGGAGTCATTTGGTGAGTTTTAAGTGAAATCCAATCGCTAGAAGTATGGAATACACCAACCACTCCAATTAGGAACGAACTGCCGTAGAACTTGAATTGTCCAATTAGGAACGAAATGCAGTTGAAATTGAATTGACCAATTTCTCACACTTATTGATTTCGGATCGATCCCAAAACTTGGGCAACATAATAATATGGTGGGAGGAGTCATTTGGTGAGTTTTGAGTGAAATCCAATCGCTAGAAGTTTGGAATACACCAACCACTCCAATTAGGAACGAACTGCCGTTGAACTTGAATTGTCCAATTTCTCACACCTATTGATTTCGGATCGAGCCCAAAACTTGGGCAACATCATAATATGGTGGGAGGAGTCATTTGGTGCGTTTTGAGTGAAATCCAATCGCTAGAAGTGTGGAATACACCTACCACTCCAATTAGTAACGAACTGCCGTTGAACTTGAATTGTCCAATTTCGAACACCTATTGATTTCGGATCGAGCCCAAAACTTGGGCAACATCATAATATGGTGGGAGGATTCATTTGGTGAGTTTTGAGTGAAATCCAATCGCTAGAGTTATGGAATACACCAACCACTGCAATTAGGAACGAACTGCCGTTGAAATTGAATTGACCAATTTCTCACACCTATTCATTTCGGATCGATCCCAAAACTTGGGCAACATCATAATATGGTGAAAGGAGTCATTTGGTGAGTTTTGAGTGAAATCCAAACTCTAGAAGTATGGAATACACCAACCACTCCAATTAGGAACGAACTGCCGTTGAACTTGAATTGTCCAATTTCTCACACCTATTGATTTCGGATCGAGCCCAAAACATGGGCAACATCATAATACGGTGGGAGGAGTCATTTGGTGCGTTTTGAGTGAAATCCAAACGCTAGAAGAATGGAATACACCAACCACTCCAATTAGGAACGAACTGCCGTTGAACTTGAATTGTACAATTTCGAACACCTATTGATTTCGGATCGAGCCCGAAACTTGGGCAACATCATAATATGGTGGGAGGAGTCATTTTGTGAGTTTTGAGTGAAATCCAATCGCTAGAAGTATGGAATGCACCAACCACTCCAATTAGAAACGACATGCCGTTGAAATTGAATTGACCAATTTCCCACACCTATTGATTTCGGATCGATCCCAAAACTTGGGCAACATCAAAATATGGTGGGAGGAGTCATTTGGTTAGTTTTGAGTGAAATCCAAACGCTAGAAGTATGGAATACACCAACCACTCCAATTAGGAACGAACTGCCGTTGAACTTGAATTGTCCAATTTCTCACACCTATTGATTTCGGATAGAGCCCAAAACTTGGGCAACACCATAATATGGTGGGAGGAGTCATTTGGTGTGTTTTGAGTGAAATCCAATCGCTAGAAGTATGGAATACACCAACCACTCCAATTAGGAACGAACTGCCGTAGAACTTGAATTGTCCAATTTGGAACACCTATTGATTTCGAATCGAGCCCAAAACTTGGGCAACATCAAAATATGGTGGGAGGAGTCATTTGGTTCGTTTTGAGTGAAATCCAATCGCTAGAAGTATGGAATACACCAACCACTCCAATTAGGAACGAACTGCCATTGAACATGCATTGTCCAATTTGGAACACCTATTGATTTTGGATCGAGTCCAAAACTTGGGCAACATCATAATATGGTGGGAGGAGTCATTTGGTGAGTTTTGAGTGAAATCCAATCGCTAGAAGAATGGAATACACCAACCACTCCAATTAGGAACGAACTGCCGTTGAACTTGAATTGTCCAATGTCTCACACCTATTGATTTCGGATCGATCCCAAAACATGGGCAACATCATAATACGGTGGGAGGAGTCATTTGGTGCGTTTTGAGTGAAATCCAATTGCTAGAAGTATGGAATACACCAACCACACCAATTAGAACGAACTGCCGTTGAACTTGAATTGTCCAATTTCTCACACCTACTGATTTCGGATCGAGCCCAAAACTTGGGCAACATCATAATATGGTGGGAGGAGTCATTTGGTGAGTTTTGAGTGAAATCCAATCGCTAGAAGTATGGAATACACCAACCACTCCAATTTGGAACGACATGCCGTTGAAATTGAATTGACCAATTTCCCACACCTATTGATTTCGGATCGACCCCAAAACTTGGGCAACATCATAATATGGTGGGAGGAGTCATTTGGTGAGTTTTGAGTGAAATCCAATCGTTAGAAGTATGGAATACACCAACCACTCCAATTAGGAACGAACTGCCGTTGAACTTGAATTGTCCCATTTCTCACACCTATTGATTTTGGATCGAGCCCAAAACTTGGGCAACATCATAATATGGTGGGAGGAGTCATTTAGAGCGTTTTGAGTGAAATCCAATCGCTAGAAGAATGGAATACACCAACAACTCCAATTAAGAACGAATTGCCGTTGAACTTGAATTGTCCCATTTCTCACACCTATTGATTTCGGATCGAGCCCAAAACTTGGGCAACATCATAATATGGTGGGAGGAGTCATTTGGTGAGTTTTGAGTGAAATCCAATCTCTAGAAGTATGGAATACACCAACCAGTACAATTTGGAACGACATGCCGTTGAAATTGAATTGACCAATTTCCCACACCTATTGATTTCGGATCGATCCCAAAACTTGGGCAACATCAAAATATGGTGGGAGGAGTCATTTGGTGAGTTTTGAGTGAAATCCAAACGCTAGAAGTATGGAATACACCAACCACTCCAATTAGGAACGAACTGCCGTTGAACTTGAATTGTCCAATTTCTGACACCTATTGATTTCGGATCGAGACCAAAACTTGGGGAACATCATAATATGGTGGGAGGACTCATTTGGTGAGTTTTGAGTGAAATCCAATCGCTAGAAGTATGGAATACACCAACCACCCCAATTAGGAACGAACTGTCGTTGAACTTGAATTGTCCAATTTCTCACACCTATTGATTTCGGATCGAGCCCAAAACTTGGGCAACATCATAATATGGTGGGAGGAGTCATTTGGTGCGTTTTGAGTGAAATCCAATCGCTAGAAGTGTGGAATACACCTACCACTCCAATTAGGAACGAACTGCCGTTGAACTTGAATTGTCCAATTTCGAACACCTATTGATTTCGGATCGAGCCCAAAACTTGGGCAACATCATAATATGGTGGGAGGATTCATTTGGTGTGTTTTGAGTGAAATCCAATCGCTAGAGTTATGGAATACACCAACCACTGCAATTAGGAACGAACTGCCGTTGAAATTGAATTGACCAATTTCTCGCACCTATTCATTTCGGATCGATCCCAAAACTTGGGCAACATCATAATATGGTGAAAGGAGTCATTTGGTGAGTTTTGAGTGAAATCCAAACTCTAGAAGTATGGAATACACCAACCACTCCAATTAGGAACGAACTGCCGTTGAACTTGAATTGTCCAATTTCTCACACCTATTGATTTCGGATCGAGCCCAAAACTTGGGCAACATCATAATATGGTGGGAGGACTCATTTGGTGAGTTTTGAGTGAAATCCAAACGCTAGAAGTATGGAATACACCAACCACTCCAATTAGGAACGAACTGCCGTTGAACTTGAATTGTGCCATTTCTCACACCTATTGATTTCGGATCGAGCCCAAAACCTGGGCAACATCATAATATGGTGGGAGGAGTCATTTGGTGAGTTTTGAGTGAAATCCAATCGCCAGAAGTATGGAATACACCAACCACTCCAATTTGGAACGACATGCCGTTGAAATTGAATTGTCCAATTTCTCACACCTATTGATTTCGGATCGAGCCCAAAACTTGGGCAACATCATAATATGGTGGGAGGACTCATTTGGAGAGTTTTGAGTGAAATCCAATCGCTAGAAGTATGGAATACACCAACCACCCCAATTAGGAACGAACTGTCGTTGAACTTGAATTGTCCAATTTCTCACACCTATTGATTTCGGATCGAGCCCAAAACTTGGGCAACATCATAATATGGTGGGAGGAGTCATTTGGTGAGTTTTGAGTGAAATCCAATCGCTAGAAGTATGGAATACACCAACCACTCCAATTAGGAACGAACTGCCGTTGAACTTGAATTGTCCCATTTCTCACACCTATTGATTTTGGATCAAGCCCAAAACTTGGGCAACATCATAATATGGTGGGAGGAGTCATTTGGTGAGTTTTGAGTGAAATCCAATCGCTAGAAGTATGGAATACACCAACCACTCCAATTAGGAACGAACTGCCGTAGAACTTGAATTGTCCAATTAGGAACGAACTGCCGTTGAACTTGAATTGTCCAATTTCTGACACCTATTGATTTCGGATCGAGCCCAAAACTTGGGCAACATCATAATATGGTGGGAGGAGTCATTTGGTGAGTTTTGAGTGAAATCCAATCGCTAGAAGTATGGAATACACCAACCACTCCAATTAGGAACGACATGCCGTTGAAATTGAATTGACCACTTTCCCACACCTATTGATTTCGGATCGATCCCAAAACTTGGCCAACATCAAAATATGGTGGGAGGAGTCATTTGGTGAGTTTTGAGTGAAATCCAAACGCTAGAAGTATGGAATACACCAACCACTCCAATTAGGAACGAACTGCCGTTGAACTTGAATTGTCCAATTTGGAACACCTATTGATTTCGGATCGAGCCCAAAATTTGGGCAACATCATAATATGGTGGGAGGAGTCGTTTGGTGAGTTTTGAGTGAAATCGAATCGCTAACAGTATGGAATACACCAACCACCCCAATTAGGAACGAACTGCCGTTGAACTTGAATTGTCCAATTTCTCACACCTATTTATTTCGGATCGAGCCCAAAACTTGGGCAACATCATAATATGGTGGGAGGAGTCATTTGGTGAGTTTTGAGTGAAATCCAATCGCTAGAATTATGGAATACACCAACCACTCCAATTAGGAACGAACTGCCGTTGAACTTGAATTGTCCAATTTGGAACACCTATTGATTTCGGATCGAGCCCAAAACTTGGGCAACATCATAATATGGTGGGAGGAGTCATTTTGTTCGTTTTGAGTGAAATCCAATCGCTAGAAGTATGGAATACACCAACCCCTCCAATTAGGAACGAACTGCCGTTGAACTTGAATTGTCCAATTTCGAACACCTACTGATTTCGGATCGAGCCCAAAACTTGGGCGACATCATAATATGGCGGGAGGAGTCATTTGGTGAGTTTTGAGTGAAATCCAATCG
This sequence comes from Prunus avium, assembly GCF_965620075.1. Taxonomy (NCBI): domain Eukaryota; kingdom Viridiplantae; phylum Streptophyta; class Magnoliopsida; order Rosales; family Rosaceae; genus Prunus; species Prunus avium. The sequence goes on from NC_142284.1 coordinate 31,887,319, forward strand.
CTAGAAGTATGGAAAACACCAACAACTCCAATTAGGAACGAACTGCCGTTGAACTTGAATTGTCCAATTTCTCACACCTATTGATTTCGGATCGAGCCCAAAACTTGGGCAACATCATAATATGGTGGGTGGAGTCATTTGGTGAGTTTTGAGTGAAATCCAATCGCTAGAAGTATGGAATACACCAACCACTCCAATTAGGAACGACATGCCGTAGAACTTGAATTGTCCAATTAGGAACGAACTGCCGTTGAACTTGAATTGTCCAATTTCTGACACCTATTGATTTCGGATCGAGCCCAAAACTTGGGCAACATCATAATATGGTGGGAGGAGTCATTTGGTGAGTTTTGAGTGAAATCCAATCGCTAGAAGTATGGAATACACCAACCACTCCAATTAGGAACGAACTGCCGTTGAACTTGAATTGTCCCATTTCTCACACCTATTGATTTCGGATCGAGCCCAAAACTTGGGCAACATCATAATATGGTGGGAGGAGTCATTTGGTGAGTTTTGAGTGAAATCCAATCGCTAGAAGTATGGAATACACCAACCACTCCAATTAGGAACGAACTGCCGTTGAACTTGAATTGTCCCATTTCTCACACCTATTGATTTTGGATCAAGCCCAAAACTTGGGCAACATCATAATATGGTGGGAGGAGTCATTTGGTGAGTTTTGGGTGAAATCCAATCGCTAGAAGTATGGAATACACCAACCACTCCAATTAGGAACGACATGCCGTTGAAATTGAATTGACCACTTTCCCACACCTATTGATTTCGGATCGATCCCAAAACTTGGCCAACATCAAAATATGGTGGGAGGAGTCATTTGGTGAGTTTTGAGTGAAATCCAAACGCTAGAAGTATGGAATACACCAACCACTCCAATTAGGAACGAACTGCCGTTGAACTTGAATTGTCCAATTTGGAACACCTATTGATTTCGGATCGAGCCCAAAATTTGGGCAACATCATAATATGGTGGGAGGAGTCGTTTGGTGAGTTTTGAGTGAAATCGAATCGCTAACAGTATGGAATACACCAACCACCCCAATTAGGAACGAACTGCCGTTGAACTTGAATTGTCCAATTTCTCACACCTATTGATTTCGGATCGAGCCCAAAACTTGGGCAACATCATAATATGGTGGGAGGAGTCATTTGGTGAGTTTTGAGTGAAATCCAATCGCTAGAATTATGGAATACACCAACCACTCCAATTAGGAACGAACTGCCGTTGAACTTGAATTGTCCAATTTGGAACACCTATTGATATCGGATCGAGCCCAAAACTTGGGCAACATCATAATATGGTGGGAGGAGTCATTTTGTTCGTTTTGAGTGAAATCCAATCGCTAGAAGTATGGAATACACCAACCCCTCCAATTAGGAACGAACTGCCGTTGAACTTGAATTTTCCAATTTGGAACACCTACTGATTTCGGATCGAGCCCAAAACTTGGGCAACATCATAATATGGCGGGAGGAGTCATTTGGTGAGTTTTGAGTGAAATCCAATCGCTAGAAGTATGGAAAACACCAACAACTCCAATTAGGAACGAACTGCCGTTGAACTTGAATTGTCCCATTTCTCACACCTATTGATTTCGGATCGAGACCAAAACTTGGGGAACATCATAATATGGTGGGAGGAGTCATTTGGTGCGTTTTGAGTGAAATCCAATCGCTAGAAGTATGGAATACACCAACCAACCCAATTAGGAACGAACTGTCGTTGAACTTGAATTGTCCAATTTCTCACACCTATTGATTTCGGATCGAGCCTAAAACTTGGGCAACATCATAATATTGTGGGAGGAGTCATTTGGTGAGTTTTGAGTGAAATCCAATCACTAGAAGTATGGAATACACCAACCACTCCAATTAGGAACGAACTGCCGTAGAACTTGAATTGTCCAATTAGGAACGAAATGCAGTTGAAATTGAATTGACCAATTTCTCACACTTATTGATTTCGGATCGATCCCAAAACTTGGGCAACATAATAATATGGTGGGACGAGTCATTTGGTGAGTTTTGAGTGAAATCCAATCGCTAGAAGTTTGGAATACACCAACCACTCCAATTAGGAACGAACTGCCGTTGAACTTGAATTGTCCAATTTCTCACACCTATTGATTTCGGATCGAGCCCAAAACTTGGGCAACATCATAATATGGTGGGAGGAGTCATTTGGTGCGTTTTGAGTTAAATCCAATCGCTAGAAGTATGGAATACACCTACCACTCCAATTAGGAACGAACTGCCGTTGAACTTGAATTGTCCAATTTCGAACACCTATGGATTTCGGATTGAGCCCAAAACTTGGGCAACATCATAATATGGTGGGAGGATTCATTTGGTGAGTTTTGAGTGAAATCCAATCGCTAGAGGTATGGAATACACCAACCACTCCAATTAGGAACGAAATGCAGTTGAAATTGAATTGACCAATTTCTCACACCTATTGATTTCGGATCGAGCCCAAAACTTGGGCAACATCATAATATGGTGGGAGGAGTCATTTGGTGAGTTTTGAGTGAAATCCAATCGCTAGAACTATGGAATACACCAACCACTCCAATTAGGAACGAACTGCTGTTGAACTTGAATTGTCCAATTTCTCACCCCTATTGATTTCGGATCGGGCCCAAAACTTGGGCAACATCATAATATGGTGGGAGGAGTCATTTGGTGAGTTTTGAGTGAAATCCAATCGCAAGAAGTATGGAATACACCAACCACTCCAATTAGGAACGACATGCTGTTGAAATTGAATTGACCAATTTCTCACACCTATTGATTTCGGATCGATCCCAAAACTTGTGCAACCTCATAATATGGTGGGAGGAGTCATTTGGTTCGTTTTGAGTGAAATCCAATCGCTAGAAGTATGGAATACCCCAACCACTCCAATTAGGAACGAACTGCCGTTCAACTTGAATTGTCCAATTTCTCACACCGATTGATTTCGGATCGAGCCCAAAACATGGGCAACATCATAATATGGTGGGAGGAGTCATTTGGTGTGTTTTGAGTGAAATCCAATCGCTAGAACTATGTAATACACCAACCACTCCAATTAGGAACAAACTGCCGTTGAACTTGAATTGTCCAATTTCTCACATCTATTGATTTCGGATCGAGCCCAAAACTTGGGCAACAACATAATATGGTGGGAGGAGTCATTTGGTGAGTTTTGAGTGAAATCCAATCGCAAGAAGTATGGAATACACCAACCACTCCAATTAGGAACGACATGCCATTGAAATTGAATTGACCAATTTCTCACACCTATTGATTTCGGATCGATCCCAAAACTTGTGCAACATCATAATATGGTGGGAGGAGTCCTTTGGTTCGTTTTGAGTGAAATCCAATCGCTAGAAGTACGGAACACACCAACAACTCCAATTAGGAACGAACTGCCGTTCAACTTGAATTGTCCATTTTCTCACACCTATTGATTTCGGATCGAGCCCAAAACTTGGGCAACATCATAATATGGTGGGAGGAGTCATTTGGTGAGTTTTGAGTGAAATCCAATCGCTAGAACTATGGAATACACCAACCGCTCCAATTTGGAACGAACTGCCGTTCAACTTGAATTGCCCAATTTGGAACACCTATTGATTTCGGATCGAGCCCAAAACTTGGGCAAAATCATAATATGGTGGGAGTAGTCATTTGGTGAGTGTTGAGTGAAATCCAATCGCTAGAAGTATGGAATACACCAACCACTCCAATTAGGAACGAAATGCCGTTGAAATTGAATTGACCAATTTCTCACACCTATTGATTTCGGATCGATCCCAAAACTTGGGCAACATCATAATATGGTGGGAGGAGTCATTTGGTGAGTTTTGAGTGAAATCCAAACGCTAGAACTATGGAATACCCAAAGCACTCCAATTAGGAACGAACTGCCGTTGAACTTGAATTGTCCAATGTGGAACACCTATTGATTTCGGATCGGGCCCAAAACTTGGGCAACAACATAATATGGTGGGAGGAGTCATTTGGTGAGTTTTGAGTGAAATCCAATCGCAAGAAGTATGGAATACACCAACCACTCCAATTAGGAACGAACTGCCGTTGAACTTGAATTGTCCAATTTGGAACACCTATTGATTTCGGATCGAGCCCCAAACTTGGGCAACGTCATAATATGGTGGGAGGAGTCATTTGGTGAGTTTTGAGTGAAATCCAATCGCTAGAAGTATGGAATTCACCAACCACTCCAATTAGGAACGAACTGCCGTTGAACTTGTATTGTCCAATTTTGAACACCTATTGATTTCGGATCGAGCCAAAAACTTGGGCAACATCATAATATGGTGGGAGGAGTCATTTGGTGAGTTTTGAGTGAAATCCAATCGCTAGAAGTATGGAATACACCAACCACTCCAGTTAGGAACGAACTGCCGTTGAACTTGAATTGTCCAATTTGGAACACCTATTGATTTCGGATCGAGCCCAAAACTTGGGCAAAATCATAATATGGTGGGAGGAGTCATTCGGTGAGTTTTGAGTGAAATCCAATTGCTAGAAGTGTGGAATTCACCAACCACTCCAATTAGGAACGAACTGCCGTTGAACTTGAACTGTCCAATTTTGAACACCTATTGGCTTCGGATCGAGCCCAAAACTTGGGCAACATCATAATATGGTTGGAGGAGTCATTTGGTGAGTTTTGAGTGAAATCCAATCGCTAGAAGTATGGAATCCACCAACCACTCCAATTAGGAATGAACTGCTGTTGAACTTGAATTGTCCAATTTCTCTCACCTATTGATTTCGGATCGAGCCCAAAACTTGGGCAACATCATAATATGGTGGGAGGAGTCATTTGGTGAGTTTTGAGTGAAATCCAATCGCAAGAAGTATAGAATACACCAACCACTCCAATTAGGAACGAACTGCCGTTGAACTTGAATTGTCCAATTTCTCACACCTATTGATTTCGGATCGAGCCCAAAACTTGGGCAACAACATAATATGGTGGGAGGCGTCATTTGGTGAGCTTTGAGTGAAATCCAATCGCTAGAAGTATGGAATACACTAACCACTCCAATTAGGAACGAACTGCCGTTGAACTTGAATTGTCCAATTTCTCACACCTATTGATTTCGGATCGAGCCCCAAACCTGGGCAACATCATAATATGGTGGGAGGAGTCATTTGGTGAGTTTTGACTGAAATCCAATCGCTAGAAGTATGGAATACACCAACCACTCCAATTAGGAACGAACTGCCGTTGAACTTGAATTGTCCAATTTCTCACACCTATTGATTTCGGATCGAGCCCAAAACTTGGGCAACATCATAATATGGTGGGAGTAGTCATTTGGTGAGTTTTGAGTGAAATCCAGTCGCAAGAAGTATGGAATACACCAACCACTCCAATTAGAAACGAACTGCCGTTGAACTTGAATTGTCCAATTTGGAACACCTATTGATTTCGGATCGAGCCCAAAACTTGGGCAACATCATAATATGGTGGGAGGAGTCATTTGGTGATTTTTGAGTGAAATCCAATCGCTAGAAGTATGGAATACACCAACCACTCCAATTAGGAACGAAATGCCGTTGAAATTGAATTGACCAATTTCTCACACCAATTGATTTCGGATCGATCCCAAAACTTGGGCAACGTCATAATACGGTGGGAGGAGTCATTTGGTGAGTTTTGAGTGAAATCCAATTGTTTGAAGTATGGAATACACCAACCACTCCAATTAGGAACGAACTGCCGTTGAACTTGAATTGTCCAATTTGTCACACCTATTGATTTTAGATCGAGCCCAAAACTTGGGCAACATCATAATATGGTGGGAGAAGTCATTTCGTTAGTTTTGAGTGAAATCCAATCACCAGAAGGATGGAATACACCAACCACTCCAATTAGGAACGAACTGCCGTTGAACTTGAATTGTCCAATTTGGAACACCTATTGATTTCGGATCGAGCCCAAAACTTGGGCAACATCATAATATGGTGGGAGGAGTCATTTGGTGAGTTTTGAGTGAAATCCAATCGCTAGAAGTATGGAATACACCAACCACTCCAATTAGGAACAAACTGCCGTTGAACTTGAATTGTCCAATTTCTCACACCCATTGATTTCAGATCGAGCCCAGAACTTGGGCAACATCATAATATGGTGGGAGTAGTCATTTGGTTAGTTTTCAGTGAAATCCAATCGCAAGAAGTATGGAATACCCCAATCACTCCAATTAGGAACGAACTGCCGTTGAACTTGAATTGTCCAATTTCTCACACCTATTGATTTCAGATCGAGCCCAAAACTTGGGCAACATCATAACATGGTGGGAGAAGTCATTTCGTTAGTTTTGAGTGAAATCCAATCACTAGAAGGATGGAATACACCAACCACTCCAATTAGGAACGAACTGCCGTTCAACTTGAATTGCCCAATTTGGAACACCTATTGATTTCGGATCGAGCCCAAAACTTGGGTAACGTCATAATATGGTGGGAGGAGTCATTTGGTGAGTTTTGAGTGAAATCCAATCGCTAGAAGTATGGAATTCACTAACCACTCCAATTAGGAACGAACTGCCGTTGAACTTGAATTGCCCGATTTTGAACACCTATTGATGTCGGATCGAGCCCAAAACGTGGGCAACAACATAATATGGTGGGAGGAATCATTTGGTGAGTTTTGAGTGAAATCCAATCGCTAGAAGTATGGAATACACCAACCACTCCAATTAGGAACGAACTGCCGTTGAACTTGAATTGTCCAATTTCTCACACCTATTGATTTTGGATCGAGCCCCAAACTTGGGCAACAACATAATATGGTGGGAGAAGTCATTTGGTTAGTTTTGAGTGAAATCCAAACGCTAGAAGTATGGAATACACCAACCACTCCAATTAGGAACGAACTGCTGTTGAACTTGAATTGTCCAATTTGGAACACCTATTGATTTCGGATCGAGCCCAAATCTTGGGCAACATCATAATATGGTGGGAGGAATCATTTGGTGAGTTTTAAGTGAAATCCAATCGCTAGAAGTTTGGAATACACCAACCACTCCAATTAGAAACGAACAGCCGTTGAACTTGAATTGTCCAATTTGGAACACCTATTGATTTCGGTTCGAGCCCAAAACTTGGGCAACATCATAATATGGTGGGAGGAGTCATTTGGTGGGTTTTGAGTGAAATCCAATCGCTAGAAGTATGGAATACACCAACCACTCCAATTAGGAACGACATGCCGTTGAACTTGAATTGTCCAATTTGGAACACCTATTGATTTCGGATCGAGCCCAAATCTTGGGCAACATCATAATATGGTGGGAGGAATCTTTTGGTGAGTTTTGAGTGAAATCCAAACGCTAGAAGTATGTAATACACCAACCACTCCAATTAGGAACGAACTGCCGTTGAACTTGAATTGTCCAATTTCTCACACCTATTGATTTCGGATCGAGACCAAAACTTGGGCAACGTCATAATATTGTGGGAGGAGTTATTTGGTGAGTTTTCAGTGAAATCCAATCGCTAGAAGTATGGAATCTTTTGGTGAGTTTTGAGTGAAATCCAATCGCTAGAAGTATGGATTACACCAACCACTCCAATTAGGAACGAACTGCCGTTGAACTGGAATTGTCCAATTTCCCACACCTATTGATTTCAGATCGAGCCCAAAACTTGGGCAACATCATAATATGGTGGGAGGAGTCATTTCGTTAGTTTTGAGTGAAATCCAATCACTAGAAGGATGGAATACACCAACCACTCCAATTAGGAATGAACTGCCGTTGAACTTGAATTGCCCAATTTGGAACACCTATTGATTTCGGATCGAGCCCAAAACTTGGGCAGCATCATAATATGGTGGGAGTTGTCATTTGGTGAGTTTTGAGTGAAATCCAATCGCTAGAAGTATGGAATACACCAACCACTCCAATTAGGAACGAACTGCCATTGAACTTGAATTGTCCAATTTCCCACACCTATTGATTTCGGCTCGAGCCCAAAAGTTGGGCAACATGATAATATGGTGGGAGGAGTCATTTGGTGAGTTTTGAGTGAAATCCAATCGCTAGAAGTATGGAATACACCAACCACTCCAATTAGGAACGAACAGCCGTAGAACTTGAATTGTTCAATTTGGAACACCTATTGATTTCGGTTCGAGCCCAAAACTTGGGCAACATGATAATATGGTGGGAGGAGTCATTTGGTCAGTTTTGGGTGAAATCGAATCGCTAGAAGTATGGAATACACCAACCACTCCAATGAGGAACGAACTGCCGTTGAACTTGAATTGTCCAATTTGAAACACCTGTTGATTTCGGATCGAGCCCAAATCTTGGGCAACATCATAATATGGTGGGAGGAATCATTTGGTGAGTTTTGAGTGAAATCCAATCGCTAGAAGTATGGAATACACCAACCACACCAATTAGGAACGAACTGCCGTTGAACTTGAATTGTCCAATTTCTCACACCTATGGATTTCAGATCGAGCCCAAAACTTGGGCAACATCATAATATGGTGGGAGGAATCTTTTGGTGAGTTTTGAGTGAAATCCAAACGCTAGAAGTATGTAATACACCAACCACTCCAATTAGGAACGAACTGCCGTTGAACTTGAATTGTCCAATTTCTCACACCTATTGATTTCGGATCGAGACCAAAACTTGGGCAACGTCATAATATTGTGGGAGGAGTCATTTGGTGAGTTTTCAGTGAAATCCAATCGCTAGAAGTATGGAATTCACCAACCACTCCAATTAGGAACGAACTGTCGTTGAACTTGAATTGTCCAATTTTGTAGACCTATTGATTTCGGATCGAGCCCAAAACTTGGGCAACATTATAATATGGTGGGAGGAGTCATTTGGTGAGTTTTGAGTGAAATCCAATAGCTAGAAGTATGGAATACACCAACAACTCCAATTAGGAACGAATTGCCGTTGAACTTGAATTGTCCAATTTGGAACACCTATTGATTTCGGATCGAGCCCAAAACTTGGGCAACATCATGATATGGTGGGAGGAGTCATTTGGTGAGTTTTGAGTGAAATCCAATCGCTAGAAGTATGGAATACACCAACCACTCCAATTAGGAACGAACTGCCGTTGAACTTGAATTGTCCAATTTGGAACACCTCTTGATTTCGGATCGAGCCCAAAACTTGGGCAACAACATAATATGGTGGGAGGAGTCATTTGGTGAGTTTTGAGTGAAATCCAATCGCTAGAAGTATGGATTACACCAACCACTCCAATTAGGAACGAACTGCCGTTGAACTGGAATTGTCCAATTTCCCACACCTATTGATTTCAGATCGAGCCCAAAACTTGGGCAACATCATAATATGGTGGGAGGAGTCATTTCGTTAGTTTTGAGTGAAATCCAATCACTAGAAGGATGGAATACACCAACCACTCCAATTAGGAACGAACTGCCGTTGAACTTGAATTGCCCAATTTGGAACACCTATTGATTTCGGATCGAGCCCAAAACTTGGGCAGCATCGTAATATGGTGGGAGTTGTCATTTGGTGAGTTTTGAGTGAAATCCAATCGCTAGAAGTATGGAATACACCAACCACTCCAATTAGGAACGAACTGCCATTGAACTTGAATTGTCCAATTTCCCACACCTATTGATTTCGGCTCGAGCCCAAAAGTTGGGCAACATGATAATATGGTGGGAGGAGTCATTTGGTGAGTTTTGAGTGAAATCCAATCGCTAGAAGTATGGAATACACCAACCACTCCAATTAGGAACGAACAGCCGTAGAACTTGAATTGTCCAATTTGGAACACCTATTGATTTCGGTTCGAGCCCAAAACTTGGGCAACATGATAATATGGTGGGAGGAGTCATTTGGTCAGTTTTGGGTGAAATCGAATCGCTAGAAGTATGGAATACACCAACCACTCCAATGAGGAACGAACTGCCGTTGAACTTGAATTGTCCAATTTGAAACACTTGTTGATTTCGGATCGAGCCCAAATCTTGGGCAACATCATAATATGGTGGGAGGAATCATTTGGTGAGTTTTGAGTGAAATCCAATCGCTAGAAGTATGGAATACACCAACCACACCAATTAGGAACGAACTGCCGTTGAACTTGAATTGTCCAATTTCTCACACCTATGGATTTCAGATCGAGCCCAAAACTTGGCCAACATCATAATATGGTGGGAGGAATCTTTTGGTGAGTTTTGAGTGAAATCCAAACGCTAGAAGTATGTAATACACCAACCACTCCAATTAGGAACGAACTGCCGTTGAACTTGAATTGTCCAATTTCTCACACCTATTGATTTCGGATCGAGACCAAAACTTGGGCAACGTCATAATATTGTGGGAGGAGTCATTTGGTGAGTTTTCAGTGAAATCCAATCGCTAGAAGTATGGAATTCACCAACCACTCCAATTAGGAACGAACTGTCGTTGAACTTGAATTGTCCAATTTTGTAGACCTATTGATTTCGGATCGAGCCCAAAACTTGGGCAACATCATAATATGGTGGGAGGAGTCATTTGGTGAGTTTTGAGTGAAATCCAATAGCTAGAAGTATGGAATACACCAACAACTCCAATTAGGAACGAATTGCCGTTGAACTTGAATTGTCCAATTTGGAACACCTATTGATTTCGGATCGAGCCCAAAACTTGGGCAACATCATGATATGGTGGGAGGAGTCATTTGGTGAGTTTTGAGTGAAATCCAATCGCTAGAAGTATGGAATACACCAACCACTCCAATTAGGAACGAACTGCCGTTGAACTTGAATTGTCCAATTTGGAACACCTCTTGATTTCGGATCGAGCCCAAAACTTGGGCAACAACATAATATGGTGGGAGGAGTCATTTGGTGAGTTTTGAGTGAAATCCAATCGCTAGAAGTATGGATTACACCAACCACTCCAATTAGGAACGAACTGCCGTTGAACTGGAATTGTCCAATTTCCCACACCTATTGATTTCAGATCGAGCCCAAAACTTGGGCAACATCATAATATGGTGGGAGGAGTCATTTCGTTAGTTTTGAGTGAAATCCAATCACTAGAAGGATGGAATACACCAACCACTCCAATTAGGAACGAACTGCCGTTGAACTTGAATTGCCCAATTTGGAACACCTATTGATTTCGGATCGAGCCCAAAACTTGGGCAGCATCGTAATATGGTGGGAGTTGTCATTTGGTGAGTTTTGAGTGAAATCCAATCGCTAGAAGTATGGAATACACCAACCACTCCAATTAGGAACGAACTGCCATTGAACTTGAATTGTCCAATTTCCCACACCTATTGATTTCGGCTCGAGCCCAAAAGTTGGGCAACATGATAATATGGTGGGAGGAGTCATTTGGTGAGTTTTGAGTGAAATCCAATCGCTAGAAGTATGGAATACACCAACCACTCCAATTAGGAACGAACAGCCGTAGAACTTGAATTGTCCAATTTGGAACACCTATTGATTTCGGTTCGAGCCCAAAACTTGGGCAACATGATAATATGGTGGGAGGAGTCATTTGGTCAGTTTTGGGTGAAATCGAATCGCTAGAAGTATGGAATACACCAACCACTCCAATGAGGAACGAACTGCCGTTGAACTTGAATTGTCCAATTTGAAACACTTGTTGATTTCGGATCGAGCCCAAATCTTGGGCAACATCATAATATGGTGGGAGGAATCATTTGGTGAGTTTTGAGTGAAATCCAATCGCTAGAAGTATGGAATACACCAACCACACCAATTAGGAACGAACTGCCGTTGAACTTGAATTGTCCAATTTCTCACACCTATGGATTTCAGATCGAGCCCAAAACTTGGCCAACATCATAATATGGTGGGAGGAATCTTTTGGTGAGTTTTGAGTGAAATCCAAACGCTAGAAGTATGTAATACACCAACCACTCCAATTAGGAACGAACTGCCGTTGAACTTGAATTGTCCAATTTCTCACACCTATTGATTTCGGATCGAGACCAAAACTTGGGCAACGTCATAATATTGTGGGAGGAGTCATTTGGTGAGTTTTCAGTGAAATCCAATCGCTAGAAGTATGGAATTCACCAACCACTCCAATTAGGAACGAACTGTCGTTGAACTTGAATTGTCCAATTTTGTAGACCTATTGATTTCGGATCGAGCCCAAAACTTGGGCAACATCATAATATGGTGGGAGGAGTCATTTGGTGAGTTTTGAGTGAAATCCAATAGCTATAAGTATGGAATACACCAACAACTCCAATTAGGAACGAATTGCCGTTGAACTTGAATTGTCCAATTTGGAACACCTATTGATTTCGGATCGAGCCCAAAACTTGGGCAACATCATGATATGGTGGGAGGAGTCATTTGGTGAGTTTTGAGTGAAATCCAATCGCTAGAAGTATGGAATACACCAACCACTCCAATTAGGAACGAACTGCCGTTGAACTTGAATTGTCCAATTTGGAACACCTCTTGATTTCGGATCGAGCCCAAAACTTGGGCAACAACATAATATGGTGGGAGGAGTCATTTGGTGAGTTTTGAGTGAAATCCAATCGCTAGAAGTATGGATTACACCAACCACTCCAATTAGGAACGAACTGCCGTTGAACTGGAATTGTCCAATTTCCCACACCTATTGATTTCAGATCGAGCCCAAAACTTGGGCAACATCATAATATGGTGGGAGGAGTCATTTCGTTAGTTTTGAGTGAAATCCAATCACTAGAAGGATGGAATACACCAACCACTCCAATTAGGAACGAACTGCCGTTGAACTTGAATTGCCCAATTTGGAACACCTATTGATTTCGGATCGAGCCCAAAACTTGGGCAGCATCGTAATATGGTGGGAGTTGTCATTTGGTGAGTTTTGAGTGAAATCCAATCGCTAGAAGTATGGAATACACCAACCACTCCAATTAGGAACGAACTGCCATTGAACTTGAATTGTCCAATTTCCCACACCTATTGATTTCGGCTCGAGCCCAAAAGTTGGGCAACATGATAATATGGTGGGAGGAGTCATTTGGTGAGTTTTGAGTGAAATCCAATCGCTAGAAGTATGGAATACACCAACCACTCCAATTAGGAACGAACAGCCGTAGAACTTGAATTGTCCAATTTGGAACACCTATTGATTTCGGTTCGAGCCCAAAACTTGGGCAACATCATGATATGGTGGGAGGAGTCATTTGGTGAGTTTTGAGTGAAATCCAATCGCTAGAAGTATGGAATACACCAACCACTCCAATTAGGAACGAACTGCCGTTGAACTTGAATTGTCCAATTTGAAACACCTGTTGATTTCGGATCGAGCCCAAATCTTGGGCAACATCATAATATGGTGGGAGGAATCATTTGGTGAGTTTTGAGTGAAATCCAATCGCTAGAAGTATGGAATACACCAACCACACCAATTAGGAACGAACTGCCGTTGAACTTGAATTGTCCAATTTCTCACACCTATGGATTTCAGATCGAGCCCAAAACTTGGGCAACATCATAATATGGTGGGAGGAGTCATTTGGTTAGTTTTGAGTGAAATCCAATCGCTAGAAGTATGGAATACACCAACCAATCCAATTAGGAACGAACTGCCGTTGAACTTGAATTGCCCAATTTGGAACACCTATTGATTTCGGATCGAGCCCAAAACTTGGGCAACATCATAATATGGTGGGAGGAGTCATTTGGTGAGTTTTGAGTGAAATCCAATCGCTAGAAGTGTGGAATACACCAACCACTCCAATTAGGAACGAACTGCCGTTGAACTTGAATTGTCCAATTTCTTTCACCTATTCATTTCGGATCGAGCCCAAAACTTGGGCAACATCATAATATGGTGGGAGGAGTCATTTGGTGAGTTTTGAGTGAAATCCAATCGCTAGAAGTATGGAATACACCAACCACTCCAATTAGGAACGAACTGCCGTAGAACTTGGATTGTCCAATTTCTCACACCTATTGATTTCGGATCGAGCCCAAATCTTGGGCAACATCATAATATGGTGGGAGGAATCATTTGGTGAGTTTTGAGTGAAATCCAATCGCTAGAAGTATGGAATACACCAACCACTCCAATTAGGAATGAACAGCCGTTGAACTTGAATTGTCCAATTTGGAACACCTATTGATTTCGGATCGAGCCCAAATCTTGGGCAACATCATAATATGGTGGGAGGAATCATTTGGTGAGTTTTGAGTGAAATCCAATCGCTAGAAGTATGGAATACACCAACCACTCCAATTAGGAACGAACTGCCGTTGAACTTGAATTGTGGAATTTGGAACACCTATTGATTTCAGATCGAGCCCAAAACTTGGGCAACATCATAATATGGTGGGAGGAGTCATTTGGTTAGTTTTGAGTGAAATCCAATCACTAGAAGTATGGAATACACCAACCACTCCAATTAGGAACGAACTGCCGTTGAACTTGAATTTTCCAATTTGGAACACCTATTGATTTCGGATCGAGCAAAAAACTTGGGCAACATCATAATATGGTGGGAGGAGTCATTTGGTGAGTTTTGAGTGAAATCCAATCGCCAGAAGTATGGAATACACCAACCACTCCAATTTGGAATAAACTGCCATTGAACTTGAATTGTCCAATTTCTCACACCTATTGATTTCGGCTCGAGCCCAAAAGTTGGGCAACATGATAATATAGTGGGAGGAGTCATTTGGTGAGTTTTGAGTGAAATCCAATCGGTAGAAGTATGGAATACACCAACCACTCCAATTAGGAACGAACTGCCGTTCAACTTGAATTGTCCAATTTCTCACACCTATTGATTTCAGATCGAGCCCAAAACTTGGGCAACTTAATAATATGGTGGGAGGAGTCATTTGGTTAGTTTTGAGTGAAATCCAATCACTAGAAGTATGGAATACACCAACCAATCCAATTAGAAACGAACTGCCGTTGAACTTGAATTGCCCCATTTGGAACCCCTATTGATTTCGGATCGAGCCCAAAACTTTGGCAACATCATAATATGGTGGGAGGAGTCATTTGGTGAGTTTTGAGTGAAATCCAATCGCTAGAAGTATGGAATACACCAACCACTCCAATTACGAACGAACTGCCGTTGAACTTGAATTGTCCAATTTCTCACACCTATTGATTTCGGATCGAGCCCAAATCTTGGGCAACATCATAATATGGTGGGAGGAATCATTTCGTGAGTTTTGAGTGAAATCCAATCGCTAGAAGTATGGAATACACCAACCACTCCAATTAGGAATGAACAGCCGTTGAACTTGAATTGTCCAATTTGGAACACCTATTGATTTCGGATCGAGCCCAAATCTTGGGCAACATCATAATATGGTGGGAGGAATCATTTGGTGAGTTTTGAGTGAAATCCAATCGCTAGAAGTATGGAATACACCAACCACTCCAATTAGGAACGAACTGCCGTTGAACTTGAATTGTCCAATTTCTCACACCTATTGATTTCGGATCGAGCCCAAAACTTGGGCAACACAATAATATGGTGGGAGGAGTCATTTGGTGAGTTTTGAGTGCAATCCAATCGCTAGAAGTATGGAATACGCCAACCACTCCAATTAGGAACGAACTGCCGTTGAACTTGAATTGTCCAATTTCTTTCACCTATTGATTTCGGATCGAGCCCAAAACTTGGGCAACATCATAATATGGTGGGAGGAGTCATTTGGTGTGTTTTGAGTGAAATCCAATCGCTAGAAGTATGGAATACACCAACCACTCCAATTAGGAACGAACTGCCGTTGAACTTGAATTGTCCAATTTCTTTCACCTATTGATTTCGGATTGAGCCCAAAACTTGGGCAACATCATAATATAGTGTTAGGAGTCATTTGGTGAGTTTTGAGTAAAATCCAATCGCCAGAAGTATGGAATACACCAACCACTCCAATTAGGAACGAACTGCCGTTGAACTTGAATTGTCCAATTTCTCACACCTATTGATTTCGGATCGAGCCCAAAACTTGGGCAACGTGATAATATGGTGGGAGGAGTCATTTGGTGAGTTTTGGGGGAAATCCAATCGCTAGAAGTATGAAATACATCAAAAACTCCAATTAGGAACGAACTGCCGTTGAACTTGAATTGTCCAATTTCTTTCACCTATTGAATTCGGATCGAGCCCAAAACTTGGGCAACATCATAATATGGTGGGAGGAGTCATTTGGTGAGTTTTGAGTGAAATCCAATCGCTAGAAGTATGAAATACACCAACAACTCCAATTAGGAACGAACTGCCGTTGAACTTGAATTGTCCAATTTATTTCACCTATTGAATTCGGATCGAGCCCAAAACTTGGGCAACATCATAATATGGTGGGAGGAGTCATTTGGTGAGTTTTGAGTGAAATCCAATCGCTAGAAGTATGGAATACACCAACCACTACAATTAGGTACGAACTGCCGTTGAACTTCAATTGTCCAATTTCTCACACCTATTGATTTCGGATAGAGCCCAAAACTTGGGCAACACCATAATATGTTGGGAGGAGTCATTTGGTGTGTTTTGAGTGAAATCCAATCGCTCGAAGTATGGAATACACGAACCACTCCAATTAGGAACGAACTGCCGTTGAACTTGAATTGTCCAATTTCTCACACCTATTGATTTCGGATCGAGCCCAAAACTTGGGCAACATGATAATATGGTGTTAGGAGTCGTTTGGTGAGTTTTGAGTGAAATCCAATCGCTAGAAGTATAGAATACAGCAACCACTCCAATTTGGAATGAACTGCCGTTGAACTTGAATTGTCCAATTTCTCACACCTATTGATTTTAGATCGAGCCCAAAACTTGGGCAACATCACAATAGGGTGGGAGGAGTCATTTGGTGAGTTTTGAGTGCAATCCAATCGCTAGAAGTATGGAATACGCCAACCACTCCAATTAGGAACGAACTGCCGTTGAACTTGAATTGTCCAATTTCTTTCACCTATTGATTTCGGATCGAGCCCAAAACTTGGGCAACATCATAATATTGTGGGAGGAGTCATTTGGTGAGTTTTGAGTGAAATCCAATCGCTAGAAGTATGGAATACACCAACCACTCTAATTAGGAACGAACTGCCGTTGAACTTGAATTGTCCAGTTTCTTTCTCCTATTGATTTCGGATCCAGCCCAAAACTTGGGCAACATCATAATATAGTGTGAGGAGTCATTTGGTGAGTTTTGAGTAAAATCCAATCGCCAGAAGTATGGAATACACCAACCACTCCAATCAGGAACGAACTGCCGTTGAACTTGAATTGTCCAATTTCTCACACCTATGGATTTCGGATCGAGCCCAAAACTTGGGCAACGTGATAATATGGTGTTAGGAGTCATTTGGTGAGTTTTGAGTGAAATCCAATCGCTAGAAGTATAGAATACACTCCAATTAGGAACGAACTGCCGTTGAACTTGAATTGTCCAATTTCTCACACCTATTGATTTCGGATCGAGCCCAAAACTTGGGCAACATGATAATATGGTGGGAGGAGTCATTTGGTGAGTTTTGAGGGAAATCCAATCGCTAGAAGTATGGAATACACCAACAACTCCAATTAGGAACGAACTGCCTTTGAACTTGAATTGTGCAATTTGGAACACCTATTGATTTCGGATCGAGCCCAAAACTTGGGCAACACCATAATATGTTGGGAGGAGTCATTTGGGGTGTTTTGAGTGAAATCCAATCGCTCGAAGTATGGAATACACCAACCACTCCATTTGGGAACGAACTGCCGTTGAACTTGAATTGTCCAATTTCTCACACCTATTGATTTCGGATTGAGCCCAAAACTTGGGCAACATGATGATATGGTGTTAGGAGTCGTTTGGTGAGTTTTGAGTGAAATCCAATCTCTAGAAGTATAGAATACAACAACCACTCCAATTAGGAACGAACTGCCGTTGAACTTGAATTGTCCAATTTCTCACACCTATCGATTTCGGATCGAGCCCAAAAGTTGGGCAACATGATAATCTGGTGTTAGTAGTCAGTTGGTGGGAGGAGTAATTTGGTGAGTTTTGATTGAAATCCAATCGCTAGAAGTATGGAATACACCAACCACTCCAATTAGGAACGAACTGTCGTTGAACTTGAATTGTCCAATTTGGAACACCTATTGATTTCGGATCGAGCCCAAAACTTGGGCAACATCATAATATGGTGGGAGGAGTCTTTTGGTGAATTTTGATTGAAATCCAATCGCTAGAAGTATGGAATACACCAACGACTCCAATTAGGAACGAACTGCCGTTGAACTTGAATTGTCCAATTTGGAACACCTATTGATTTCGGATCGAGCCCAAAACTTGGGCAACATCAAAATATGGTGGGAGAAGTCATTTGGTGAGTTTTGAGTGAAATCCAATCCCTAGAAGTATGGAATACACCAACCACCCCAATTAGGAACGAACTGCCGTTGAACTTGAATTGTCCAATTTGGAACACCTATTGATTTCGGATCGAGCCCAAAACTTGGGAAAAATCATAATATGGTGGGAGGAGTCATCTGGAGAGTTTTGAGTGAAATCCAATCGCTAGAAGTAGGGAATACACCAACCACTCCAATTAGGAACGAACTGTCGTTGAACTTGAATTGTCCAATTTCTCACACCTATTGATTTCGGATCGAGCCCAAAACTTGGGCAACATCATAATGTGGTTGGAGGAGTCGTTTGGTGAGTTTTGAGTGAAATCCAATCGCTAGAAGTATGGAATACAACAACTACTCCGATTAGGAACGAACTGTCGTTGAAATTGAATTGACCAATTTCTCACACCTATTGATTTCGGATCGAGCCCAAAACTTGGGCAACATCATAATATGGTGGGAGGAGTCATTTGGTGAGTTTTGAGTGAAATCCATTCGCTAGAAGTATGGAATACACCAACCACTCCAATTAGGAACGAACTGCCGTTGAACTTGAATTGTCCAATTTCGAACACCTGTTGATTTCGGATCAAGCCCAAAACTTGGGCAACATCATAATATGGTGGGAGGAGTCATTTGGTGAGTTTTGAGTGAAATCCAATCGCTAGAAGTATGGAATACACCAACCACTCCAATTAGGAACGAACTGACGTTGAACTTGAATTGTCCAATTTCTCACACCTATTGATTTCGAATCGAGCCCCAAACTTGGGCAACATCATAATATGGTGGGAGGAGTCATTTGGTGAGTTTTGAGTGAAATCCAATCGCTAGAAGTATGGAATACCACTCCAATTAGGAACGAACTGCCGTTGAACTTGAATTGTCCAATTTGGAACACCTATTGATTTCGGATCATACCCAAAACTTGGGAAACATCATAATATGGTGGGAGGAGTCATGTGGTGAGTTTTGAGTGAAATCCAATCGCTAGAAGTATGGAATACACCAACCACTCCAATTAGGATCGAACTGACGTTGAACTTGAATTGTCCAATTTCTCACACCTATTGATTTCGGATCGAGCCCCAAACTTGGGCAACATCATAATATGGTGGGAGGAGTCATTTGGTGAGTTTTGAGTGAAATCCAATCACTAGAAGTGTGGAATACCACTCCAATTAGGAACGAACTGCCGTTGAACTTGAATTGTCCAATTTGGAACACCTATTGATTTCGAATCGAGCCCAAAACTTGGGCAACATCATAATATGGTGGGAGGAGTCTTTTGGTGAATTTTGATTGAAATCCAATCGCTAGAAGTATGGAATACACCAACCGCTACAATTAGGAACGAACTGCCGTTGAACTTGAATTGTCCAATTTCTCACACCTATTGATTTCGGATCGAGCCCTAAACTTGGGCAACATCATAATATGGTGTGAGGAGTCATTTGGTGAGTTTTGAGTGAAATTCAATCGCTAGAAGTATGGAATACCACTCCAATTAGGAACGAACTGCCGTTGAACTTGAATTGTCCAATTTGGAACACCTATTGATTTCGGATCGAGCCCCAAACTTGGGCGACATCATAATATGGTGGGAGGAGTCATTTGGTGAGTTTTGAGTGAAATCCAATCGCTAGAAGTATGGAATACCACTCCAATTAGGAACGAACTGCCGGTGAACTTGAATTGTCCAATTTCTCACACCTACTGATTTCGGATCGAGCCCAAAACTTGGGCAACATCATAATATGGTGGGAGGAGTCATTTGGTGAGTTTTGAGTGAAATCCAATCGCTAGAAGTATGGAATACACCAACCACTCCAAGTAGGAACGAACTGCTGTCGAACTTGAATTGTCCAATTTCTCACACCTATCGATTTCGGATGGAGCCCAAAACATGGGCAACATCATAATATGGTGGGAGGAGTCATTTGGCGAGTTTCGAGTGAAATCAAATCGCTAGAAGTATGGAATACACCAACCACTCCAATTAGGTACGAACTGCCGTTGAACTTCAATTGTCCAATTTCTCACACCTATTGATTTCGGATCGAGCCCAAAACTTGGGCAACATCATAATATGGTGGAGGAGTCATTTGGTGAGTTTCGAGTGAAATCCAATCGCTAGAAGTATGGAATACACCGACGACTCCAATTAGGAACGAACAGTCGTTGAACTTGAATTGTCCAATTTGGAACATCTATTGATTTCGGATCGAACCGAAAACTTGGGCAACATCATAATATGGTGGGAGGAGTCATTTGGTGAGTTTTGAGAGAAATCCAATCGCTAGAAGTATGGAATACACCAACCACTCCAATTTGGAACGAACTGCCGTTGAACTTGAATTGTCCAATTTCTCAAACCCATTGATTTCTGATTAAGCCCCAAACTTGGGCAACATCATAATATGGTGGGAGGAGTCATTTGGTGAGTTTTGAGTGAAATCCAATCGCTAGAAGTATGGAATACACCAACCACTCCAATTAGGAAGGAACTGCCGTTGAACTTGAATTGTCCAATTTCTCGCACCTATTGATTCCGGATCGAGCCCAAAACTTGGGCAACATCATAATATGGTGTTAGGAGTCATTTGGTGAGTTTTGAGTGAAATCCAATCTTTAGAAGTATGCAATACAGCAACCACTCGAATTAGGAACAAACTGCCGTTGAACTTGAATTGTCCAATTTGGAACACCTATTGATTTCAGATCGAGCCCAAAACTTGGGCAACATCATAATAGGGTGGGAGGAGTCATTTGGTGAGTTTTGGGTGAAATCGAATCGCTAGAAGTAGGGAATGCACCAACCACTCCAATTAGGAACGAACTGCCATCGAACTTGAATTGTCCAATTTCTCACACCTAATGATTTCGGATCGAGCCCAAAACGTGGGCAACATCATAATATTGTGGGAGGAGTCATTTGGTGAGTTTTGAGTGAAATCCAAACGCTAGAAGTATGGAATACACCAACCACTCCAATTAGGAACGAACTGCCGTTGAACTTGAATTGTCCAGTTTCTTTCACCTATTGATTTCGGATCGAACCCAAAACTTGGGCAACATCATAATATAGTGTTCGGAGTCATTTGGTGAGTTTTGAGTAAAATCCAATCGCCAGAAGTATGGAATACACCAACCACTCCAATTAGGAACGAACTGCCGTTGAACTTGAATTGTCCAATTTCTCACACCTATTGATTTCGGATCGAGCCCAAAACTTGGGCAACGTGATCATATGGTGTTATGAGTCATTTGGGGAGTTTTGAGTGAAATCCAATAGATAGAAGTATAGAATACACTCCAATTAGGAACGAACTGCCGTTGAACTTGAATTGTCCAATTTCTCACACCTTTTGATTTCGGATCGAGCCCAAAACTTGGGCAACATGATAATATGGTGGGAGGAGTCATTTGGTGAGTTTTGAGGGAAATCCAATCGCTAGAAGTATGGAATACACTAACAACTCCAATTAGGAACGAACTGCCGTTGAACTTGAATTGTCCAATTTCTTTCACCTATTGATTTCGGATCGATCCCAAAACTTGGGCAACATCATAATATGGTGGTCGGAGTCATTTGGTGGGTTTTGATTGAAATCCAATCGCTAGAAGTATGGAATACACCAACCACTTCAATTAGGTACGAACTGCCGTTGAACTGGAATTGTCCAATTTCTCACACCTATTGATTTCGGATCGAGCCCAAAACTTGGGCAACACCATAATATGTTGGGAGGAGTCATTTGGTGTGTTTTGAGTGAAATCCAATCGCTCGAAGTATGGAATACACCAACCACTCCAATTAGGAACGAACTGCCTTTGTACTTGAACTGTCCATTTTCTCGCACCTATTGATTTCGGATTGAGCCCAAAACTTGGGCCACATGATAATATGGTGTTAGGAGTCGTTTGGTGAGTTTTGAGTGAAATCCAATCTTTAGAAGTGTAGAATACAGCAACCACTCCAATTTGGAATGAACTGCCGTTGAACTTGAATTGTCCAATTTCCCACACCTATTGATTTCAGATCGAGCCCAAAACTTGGGCAACATCATAATATGGTGGGAGGAGTCATTTGGTGAGTTTTGAGTGAAATCGAATCGCTAGAAGTAGGGAATGCACCAACCACACCAATTAGGAACGAACTGCCATTGAACTTGAATTGTCCAATTTCTCACACCAAATGATTTCGGATCGAGCCCAAAACGTGGGCAACATCATAATATTGTGGGAGGAGTCATTTGGTGAGTTTTGAGTGAAATCCAATCGCTAGAAGTATGGAATACACCAACCACTCCAATTAGGAACGAACTGCCGTTGAACTTAAATTGTCCAGTTTCTTTCTCCTATTGATTTCGGATCGAGCCCAAAACTTGGGCAACATCATAATATAGTGTTAGGAGTCATTTGGTGAGTTTTGAGTAAAATCCAATCGCCAGAAGTATGGAATACACCAACCACACCAATTAGGAACGAACTGCCGTTGAACTTGAATTGTCCAATTCCTCACACCTATTGATTTCGGATCGAGCCCAAAACTTGGGCAACGTGATAATATGGTGTTAGGAGTCATTTGGTGAGTTTTGAGTGAAATCCAATCGCTAGAAGTATAGAATACACTCCAATTAGGAACGAACTGACGTTGAACTTGAATTGTCCAATTTCTCACACCTATTGATTTCGGATCGAGCCCAAAACTTGGGCAACATGATAATATGGTGGGAGGAGTCATTTGGTGAGTTTTGAGGGAAATCCAATCGCTAGAAGTATGGAATACACCAACAACTCCAATTAGGAACGAACTGTCGTTGAACTTGAATTGTGCAATTTGGAACACCTATTGATTTCAGATCGAGCCCAAAACTTGGGCAACATCATAATATGGTGGGAGGAGTCATTTGGTGAGTTTTGAGTGAAATCCAATCGCTAGAAGTATGGAATACACCAACCACTACAATTAGGTACGAACTGCCGTTGAAATTGAATTGTCCAATTTCTCACACCTATTGATTTCGGATCGAGCCCAAAACTTGGGCAACACCATAATATGTTGGGAGGAGTCATTTGGTGTGTTTTGAGTGAAATCCAATCGCTCGAAGTATGGAATACACCAACCACTCCAATTAGGAACGAACTGCCGTTGAACTTGAATTGTCCAATTTCTCACACCTATTGATTTCGGATCGAGCCCAAAACTGGGGAAACATGATAATATGTTGTTAGCAGTCCTTTGGTGAGTTTTGAGTGAAATCCAATCGCTAGAAGTATAGAATACAGCAACCACTCCAATTATGAACGAACTGCCGTTGAACTTGAATTGTCCAATTTCTCACACCTATTGATTTCGGATCGAGCCCCAGACATGGGCAACATCATAATATGGTCTGAGGAGTCATTTGGTGAGTTTTGAGTGAAATCCAATTGCTAGAAGTATGAAATACATGAACCACTCCAATTAGGAACGAACTGCCGTTGAACTTGAATTGTCCAATTTCTCACACCTATTGATTTCGGATCGTGCCCAAAACTTGGGCAACATGATAATATGGTGGGAGGAGTAATTAGGTGAGTTTTGAGTGAAATCCAATCGCTAGAAGTATGGAATACACCAACCACTCCAATTAGGAACGAACTGCCGTTGAACTTGAATTGTCCAATTTCTCACACCAATTGATTTCGTATCGAGCCCAAAACTTGGGCAACATGGTAATATGGTGGGAGGAGTAATTTGGTGAGTTTTGATTGAAATCCAATCACTAGAAGTATGGAATACACCAACCACTCCAATTAGGAACGAACTGCCGTTGAACTTGAATTGTCCAATATCTCACACCTATTGATTTCAGATCGAGCCCAAAACTTGGGCAACTTGATAATATGGTGGGAGGAGTCATTTGGTGAGTTTTGGGTGAAATCCAATCGCTAGAAGTGTGGAATACACCAACCACTCCAATTAGGAACGAACTGCCGTTGAACTTGAATTGTCCAATTTGGAACACCTATTGATTTCGGATCGAGCCCAAAACATGGGCAACTCTGGGCTTAGTGGTTGGGCCACCAAAAAATATATATTAAATACTAGACCAGTCCGGTCCGGTTTTGTTGACTTTTTAGTCAACTCGGTTTTTTCCGGTTTTTTTTCATCCGGTTTGGTTCGGTTTTCCAGTTTTCCGGTTTATATGCCCACCCCTACCCCAAGGGGGGGAGCTCTCAAACACTTCTCTAGAGAATTTGAGGGAGAGAAGGGAAGGGAGCTCTAGAGAAGTGTTTGAGAGCTCCCCCCCTTGGGGTGTGTTTACAAGCTTAGAGAACCTCCCTATTTATAGGCCTAAGGAAGTGAAAAATCTGAATTCAATATGGCTAATGCATACAACACTTGTTTTATAAAATCTGAAATGGTTGATGCACTTCACCAATAAATCCCACCAGCAGCCCTAGCTCATCTTCATGTCACCATGACCAAGCTTCCAACCAGCTCAATAGCTCATGCCTAGCTCACCATGACCAAGCTTCCAACCAGAAACAATAGCTCATCTTGAGGTCAGCATGACCAGCAACTTCAAGGGCTTACGAATTGGGCTTCCCTTAAGCAAATTAAGACTTTAGCACTCAAACTTGAACTTCAGAATGTCTTCTTTCCAGCCATATATCATTTGGGCCAATCCAAGGTCGGAGGAGGAAGTTAAGGCCAAAACAAACTTCTAACTCATTTTGCGCGCTGATAAAATCCATCCTGAGCATGGCTCTGTGTTTGCTAGGTAATAGACACCATATTTATCCAATGGGGCTGAATTTTGGATATGTTATAGTACACACCCATTGGAACAACTTTCATGAAGAATTCTGCCTCATCCGAGCTGTGTAGGTTTCTGAAACAAAGCTTGCAATATGACCTACGGAACTGGACTGGCAGGGGGCTGTAGCCAAAATGAGTTTGTCTTTTAAGCTCTTCATCCATTCATCCAAATTAGGCCTTAACATGCTTGAATTGCATGAATTATGCTCTCTTGCTCTATTTGCCTACAAAACACACAAAGGGAGGCAAATAACATAGAAATCTAGGAAACTAAGCAAAAGAAGTAAGTAAATTTGGGCATGTATATGTATGAAATTATGAGCTTAACAACCATCCACTCCAATTTGGAACGAACTGTCGTTGAACTTGAATTGTCCAATTTCTCACACCTATTGATTTCGGATCAAGCCCCAAACTTGGGCAACATCATAATATGGTGGGAGTAGTCATTTGGTGAATTTTGAGTGAAATCCAATCGCTAGAAGTATGGAATACACCAACCACTCCAATTAGGAACGAACTGCCGTTGAACTTGAATTGTCCAATTTCTCACATCTATTGAATTCGGGTTTAGCCCAAAACTATGGCAACTTCATAATATGGAGGGAGGAGTCATTTGGTGAGTTTTGAGTGAAATCGAATCGCTAGAAGTATGGAATACAGCAACCACTCCAATTAGGAAGGAACTGCCTTTAAACTTCAATTGTCCAATTTCTCACACCTATTGATTTCGGATACAGCCCAAAACTTGGGCAACATCATAATATGGTGGGAGGAGTCATTTGGTGAATTTTGAGAGAAATCCAATCGCTAGAAGTATGGAATACACCAACGACTCCAATTAGGAACGAACTGCCGTTGAACTTGAATTGTCCAATTTGGAACTCCTATTGATTTCGGATCGAGCCCAAAACATGGGCAACATCACAATATGGTGGGAGGAGTCATTTGGTGAGTTTTGAGTGAAATCCAATTGCTAGAAGTATGGAATACACCAACCACTCCAATTAGGAACGAACTGCCGTTGAACGTGAATTGTCCAATTTCTCACACCTATTGATTTCAGATCGAGCCCAAAACTTGGGCAACATCATAATATGGTGGGAGGAGTCATTTGGTTAGTTTTGAGTGAAATCCAATCGCTAGAAGTATGGAATACACCAACCACTCCAATTACGAACGAACTGCCGTTGAACTTAAAATGTCCAATTTCTCACACCTATTGAATTCGGATCGAGCCCCAAACTTGGGCAACATCATAATATGGTGGGAGGAGTCATTTGGTGAGTTTTGAGTGAAATCCAATCGCTAGAAGTATGGAATACACCAACCACTCCAATTAGGAACGAACTGTCGTTGAACTTGAATTGTCCAATTTCTCACACCTATTGATTTCGGATCGAGCCGCAAACTTGGGCAACATCATAATATGGTGGGAGGAGTCATTTGGTGAGTTTTGGGTGAAATCCAATCGCTAGAAGTGTGGAATACACCAACCACTCCAATTAGGAACGAACTACCGTTGAACTTGAATTGTCCAATATCTCACACCTATTGATTTCGGATCGAGCCATAAACTTGGGGAACACCAAAATATGGTGGGAGGAGTCATTTGGTGAGTTTTGAGTGAAATCCAATCGCTAGAAGTATGTCATACACCAACCACTCCAATTAGGAACGAACTGCAGTTGAACTTGAATTGTCCAATTTGGAACACCTATTGATTTCGGATCGAGCCCAAAACTTGGGCAACATCATAATATGGTGGGAGGAGTCATTTGGGGAGTTTTGAGTGAAATACAATCGCTAGAAGTACGGAACACACCAACCACTACAATTAGGTACGAACTGCCGTTGAACTGGAATTGTCCAATTTCTCACACCTATTCATTTCGGATCGAGCCCAAAACTTGGGCAACACCATAATATGTTGGGAGGAGTCATTTGGTGTGTTTTGAGTGAAATCCAATCGCTCGAAGTATGGAATACACCAACCACTCCAATTAGGAACGAACTGCCTTTGAACTTGAATTGTCCAATTTCTCACACCAAATGATTTTGGATCGAGCCCAAAACGTGGGCAACATCATAATATTGTGGGAGGAGTCATTTGGTGAGTTTTGAGTGAAATCCAATCGCTAGAAGTATGGAATACACCAACCACTCCAATTAGGAACGAACTGCCGTTGAACTTAAATTTTCCAGTTTCTTTCTCCTATTGATTTCGGATCGAGCCCAAAACTTGGGCAACATCATAATGTAGTGTTAGGAGTCATTTGGTGAGTTTTGAGTGAAATCCAATCGCTAGAAGTATGTCATACACCAACCACTCCAATTAGGAACGAACTGCAGTTGAACTTGAATTGTCCAATTTGGAACACCTATTGATTTCAGATCGAGCCGCAAACTTGGGCAACATCATAATATGGTGGGAGGAGTCATTTGGTGAGTTTTGGGTGAAATCCAATCGCTAGAAGTGTGGAATACACCAACCACTCCAATTAGGAACGAACTACCGTTGAACTTGAATTGTCCAATTTCTCACACCTATTGATTTCGGATCGAGCCATAAACTTGGGGAACACCAAAATATGGTGGGAGGAGTCATTTGGTGAGTTTTGAGTGAAATCCAATCGCTAGAAGTATGGAATACACCAACCACTCCAATCAGGAACGAACTGTCGTTGAACTTGAATTGTCCAATTTCTCACACCTATTGATTTCGGATCGAGCCGCAAACTTGGGCAACATCATAATATGGTGGGAGGAGTCATTTGGTGAGTTTTGGGTGAAATCCAATCGCTAGAAGTGTGGAATACACCAACCACTCCAATTAGGAACGAACTGCCGTTGAACTTGAATTGTCCAATTTCTCACACCTATTGATTTCGTATCGAGCCCAAAACTTGGGCAACATCATAATATGGTGGGAGTAGTCATTTGGTGAGTTTTGAGTGAAATCCAATCGCTAGAAGTATGTCATACACCAACCACTCCAATTAGGAACGAACTGCAGTTGAACTTGAATTGTCCAATTTGGAACACCTATTGATTTCAGATCGAGCCGCAAACTTGGGCAACATCATAATATGGTGGGAGGAGTCATTTGGTGAGTTTTGGGTGAAATCCAATCGCTAGAAGTGTGGAATACACCAACCACTCCAATTAGGAACGAACTACCGTTGAACTTGAATTGTCCAATTTCTCACACCTATTGATTTCGGATCGAGCCATAAACTTGGGGAACACCAAAATATGGTGGGAGGAGTCATTTGGTGAGTTTTGAGTGAAATCCAATCGCTAGAAGTATGTCATACACCAACCACTCCAATTAGGAACGAACTGCAGTTGAACTTGAATTGTCCAATTTGGAACACCTATTGATTTCGGATCGAGCCCAAAACTTGGGCAACATCATAATATGGTGGGAGGAGTCATTTGGGGAGTTTTGAGTGAAATACAATCGCTAGAAGTACGGAACACACCAACCACTACAATTAGGTACGAACTGCCGTTGAACTGGAATTGTCCAATTTCTCACACCTATTCATTTCGGATCGAGCCCAAAACTTGGGCAACACCATAATATGTTGGGAGGAGTCATTTGGTGTGTTTTGAGTGAAATCCAATCGCTCGAAGTATGGAATACACCAACCACTCCAATTAGGAACGAACTGCCTTTGAACTTGAATTGTCCAATTTCTCACACCAAATGATTTTGGATCGAGCCCAAAACGTGGGCAACATCATAATATTGTGGGAGGAGTCATTTGGTGAGTTTTGAGTGAAATCCAATCGCTAGAAGTATGGAATACACCAACCACTCCAATTAGGAACGAACTGCCGTTGAACTTAAATTTTCCAGTTTCTTTCTCCTATTGATTTCGGATCGAGCCCAAAACTTGGGCAACATCATAATGTAGTGTTAGGAGTCATTTGGTGAGTTTTGAGTGAAATCCAATCGCTAGAAGTATGTCATACACCAACCACTCCAATTAGGAACGAACTGCAGTTGAACTTGAATTGTCCAATTTGGAACACCTATTGATTTCAGATCGAGCCGCAAACTTGGGCAACATCATAATATGGTGGGAGGAGTCATTTGGTGAGTTTTGGGTGAAATCCAATCGCTAGAAGTGTGGAATACACCAACCACTCCAATTAG
This sequence comes from Prunus avium, assembly GCF_965620075.1. Classification (NCBI taxonomy): domain Eukaryota; kingdom Viridiplantae; phylum Streptophyta; class Magnoliopsida; order Rosales; family Rosaceae; genus Prunus; species Prunus avium. Next base: position 31,916,683 of record NC_142284.1, read on the forward strand.
GAACGAACTACCGTTGAACTTGAATTGTCCAATTTCTCACACCTATTGATTTCGGATCGAGCCATAAACTTGGGGAACACCAAAATATGGTGGGAGGAGTCATTTGGTGAGTTTTGAGTGAAATCCAATCGCTAGAAGTATGGAATACACCAACCACTCCAATCAGGAACGAACTGTCGTTGAACTTGAATTGTCCAATTTCTCACACCTATTGATTTCGGATCGAGCCGCAAACTTGGGCAACATCATAATATGGTGGGAGGAGTCATTTGGTGAGTTTTGGGTGAAATCCAATCGCTAGAAGTGTGGAATACACCAACCACTCCAATTAGGAACGAACTGCCGTTGAACTTGAATTGTCCAATTTCTCACACCTATTGATTTCGTATCGAGCCCAAAACTTGGGCAACATCATAATATGGTGGGAGTAGTCATTTGGTGAGTTTTGAGTGAAATCCAATCGCTAGAAGTATGTCATACACCAACCACTCCAATTAGGAACGAACTGCAGTTGAACTTGAATTGTCCAATTTGGAACACCTATTGATTTCAGATCGAGCCGCAAACTTGGGCAACATCATAATATGGTGGGAGGAGTCATTTGGTGAGTTTTGGGTGAAATCCAATCGCTAGAAGTGTGGAATACACCAACCACTCCAATTAGGAACGAACTACCGTTGAACTTGAATTGTCCAATTTCTCACACCTATTGATTTCGGATCGAGCCATAAACTTGGGGAACACCAAAATATGGTGGGAGGAGTCATTTGGTGAGTTTTGAGTGAAATCCAATCGCTAGAAGTATGTCATACACCAACCACTCCAATTAGGAACGAACTGCAGTTGAACTTGAATTGTCCAATTTGGAACACCTATTGATTTCGGATCGAGCCCAAAACTTGGGCAACATCATAATATGGTGGGAGGAGTCATTTGGGGAGTTTTGAGTGAAATACAATCGCTAGAAGTACGGAACACACCAACCACTACAATTAGGTACGAACTGCCGTTGAACTGGAATTGTCCAATTTCTCACACCTATTCATTTCGGATCGAGCCCAAAACTTGGGCAACACCATAATATGTTGGGAGGAGTCATTTGGTGTGTTTTGAGTGAAATCCAATCGCTCGAAGTATGGAATACACCAACCACTCCAATTAGGAACGAACTGCCTTTGAACTTGAATTGTCCAATTTCTCACACCAAATGATTTTGGATCGAGCCCAAAACGTGGGCAACATCATAATATTGTGGGAGGAGTCATTTGGTGAGTTTTGAGTGAAATCCAATCGCTAGAAGTATGCAATACAACAACCACTCCAATTAGGAACGAACTGCCGTTGAACTTAAATTTTCCAGTTTCTTTCTCCTATTGATTTCGGATCGAGCCCAAAACTTGGGCAACATCATAATGTAGTGTTAGGAGTCATTTGGTGAGTTTTGAGTAAAATCCAATCGCCAGAAGTATGGAGTACACCATCCACTCCAATTAGGAACGAACCGCCGTTGAACTTGAATTGTGCAATTTGAAACACCAATTGATTTCGGATCGAGCCCAAAACTTGGGCAACATCATAATATGGTGGGAGGAGCCATTTGGTGAGTTTTGAGTGAAATCCAATCGCAAGAAGTATGGAATACACCAACCACTCCAATTAGGAACGAACTGCCGTTGAACTTGAATTGTCCAATTTCTCACACCTATTGATTTCGGATCGAGCCCAAAACTTGGGCAACACCATAATATGTTGGGAGGAGTCATTTGGTGAGTTTTGAGTGAAATCCAATCGCTAGAAGTATGTCATACACCAACCACTCCAATTAGGAACGAACTGCAGTTGAACTTGAATTGTCCAATTTGGAACACCTATTGATTTCGGATCGAGCCCAAAACTTGGGCAACATCATAATATGGTGGGAGGAGTCATTTGGGGAGTTTTGAGTGAAATACAATCGCTAGAAGTACGGAACACACCAACCACTACAATTAGGTACGAACTGCCGTTGAACTGGAATTGTCCAATTTCTCACACCTATTCATTTCGGATCGAGCCCAAAACTTGGGCAACACCATAATATGTTGGGAGGAGTCATTTGGTGTGTTTTGAGTGAAATCCAATCGCTCGAAGTATGGAATACACCAACCACTCCAATTAGGAACGAACTGCCTTTGAACTTGAATTGTCTAATTTCTCACACCTATTGATTTCGGATTGAGCCCAAAACTTGGGCCACATGATAATATGGTGTTAGGAGTCGTTTGGTGAGTTTTGAGTGAAATCCAATCGCTAGAAGTATAGAATACAGCAACCACTCCAATTTGGAATGAACTGCCGTTGAACATGAATTGTCCAATTTCCCACACCTATTGATTTCAGATCGAGCCCAAAACTTGGGCAACATCATAATATGGTGGGAGGAGTCATTTGGTGAGTTTTGAGTGAAATCGAATCGCTAGAAGTAGGGAATGCACCAACCACACCAATTAGGAACGAACTGCCATTGAACTTGAATTGTCCAATTTCTCACACCAAATGATTTAGGATCGAGCCCAAAACGTGGGCAACATCATAATATTGTGGGAGGAGTCATTTGGTGAGTTTTGAGTGAAATCCAATCGCTAGAAGTATGGAATACACCAACCACTCCAATTAGGAACGAACTGCCGTTGAACTTAAATTTTCCAGTTTCTTTCTCCTATTGATTTCGGATCGAGCCCAAAACTTGGGCAACATCAAAATGTAGTGTTAGGAGTCATTTGGTGAGTTTTGAGTAAAATCCAATCGCCAGAAGTATGGAGTACACCATCCACTCCAATTAGGAACGAACCGCCGTTGAACTTGAATTGTGCAATTTGAAACACCTATTGATTTCGGATCGAGCCCAAAACTTGGGCAACATCATAATATGGTGGGAGGAGTCATTTGGTGAGTTTTGAGTGAAATCCAATCGCAAGAAGTATGGAATACAGCAACCACTACAATTAGGTACGAACTGCCGTTGAAATTGAATTGTCCAATTTCTCACACCTATTGATTTCGGATCGAGCCCAAAACTTGGGCAACACCATAATATGTTGGGAGGAGTCATTTGGTGTGTTTTGAGTGAAATCCAATCGCTCGAAGTATGGAATACACCAACCACTCCAATTAGGAACGAACTGCCGTTGAACTTGAATTGTCCAATTTCTCACACCTATTAATTTCGGATCGAGCCCAAAACTGGGGCAACATGATAATATGGTGTTAGGAGTCGTTTGGTGAGTTTTGAGTGAAATCCAATCGCTAGAAGTATAGAATACAGCAACCACTCCAATTATGAACGAACTGCCGTTGAACTTGAATTGTCCAATTTCTCACACCTATAGATTTCGGATTGAGCCCAAAACTTGGGCAACACGATAATATGGTGGGAGGAGTCATTTGGTGAGTTTTGAGTGAAATCCAATCGCTAGAAGTATGGAATACACCAACCACTCCAATTTGGAACGAACTGTCGTTCAACTTGAATTGTCCAATTTCTCACACCAATTGATTTCGGATCGACCCCAAAACTTGGGCAACATGGTAGTCTGGTGTTACGAGTCATTTGGTGAGCTTTGAGTGAAATCCAATCGCTAGAAGTATGGAATACACCAACCACTCCAATTAGGAACGAACTGCCATTGAACATGAATTGTCCAATTTCTCATACCTATTGATTTCCGATCGAGCCCCAAAATTGGGCAACATCATAATATGGCGGGAGGAGTCATTTGGCGAGTTGTGATTGAAATCCAATCGCTAGAAGTATGGAATACACCAACCACTCCAATTAGGAACGAACTGCCGTTGTACTTGAATTGTCCAATTTCTCACACCTATTGATTTCGGATCGAGCCCAAAACTTGGGCAACATGATAATCTGGTGTTAGGAGTCAGTTGGTGAGTTTCGAGTGAAATCCAATCGCTAGATGTATGGAATACACCAACCACTCCAATTAGGAACGAACTGCCGTTGAACTTGAATTGTCCAATTTCTCACACCTATTGATTTCGGATTGAGCCCAAAACTTGGGCAACACGATAATATGGTGGGAGGAGTCATTTGGTGAGTTTTGAGTGAAATCCAATCGCCAGATGTATGGAATACACCAACCACTCCATTTAGGAACGAACCGCTTTTGAACTTGAATTGTCCAATTTCTCACACCAATTGAATTCGGACGAGACCAAAACTTGGGCAACATGGTAATATGGTGGGAGGAGTAATTTGGTGAGTTTTGAGTGAAATCCAATCACTAGAAGTATGGAATACACCAACCACTCCAATTAGGAACGAACTGCCGTTGAACATGAATTGTCCAATATCTCACACCTATTGATTTCAGATCGAGCCCAAAACTTGGGCAACTTGATAATCTGGTGTTAGGAGTCAATTGGTGAGTTTTGAATGAAATCCAATCGCTAGATGTATGGAATACACCAACCACTCCAATTAGGAACGAACTGCCGTCGAACTTGAATTGTCCAATTTCTCACACCTACTGATTTCGGATCGAGCCCAAAACTTGGGTAACTTCATAATATGGTGGGAGTAGTCATTTGGTTAGTTTTGAGTGAAATCCAGTCTTTAGAAGTACAGAATACACCAACCACTCCAATTAGGAACGAACTGCAGTTGAACTTGAATAGTCCAATTTCTCCCACCTATTGATTTCGGATCAAGCCCCAAACTTGGGCAACATCATAATATGGTGGGAGGAGTCATTTGGTGTGTTTTGAGTGAAATCCAATCGCTAGAAGTATGGAATACACCAACCACTCCAATTAGGAACGAACTGCCGTTGAACTTGAATTGTCCAATTTCTCACACCTATAGATTTCGGATTGAGCCCAAAACTTGGGCAACACGATAATATGGTGGGAGGAGTCATTTGGTGAGTTTTGAGTGAAATCCAATCGCTAGAAGTATGGAATACACCAACCACTCCAATTTGGAACGAACTGTCGTTCAACTTGAATTGTCCAATTTCTCACACCAATTGATTTCGGATCGACCCCAAAACTTGGGCAACATGGTAGTCTGGTGTTACGAGTCATTTGGTGAGCTTTGAGTGAAATCCAATCGCTAGAAGTATGGAATACAGCAACCACTCCAATTAGGAACGAACTGCCATTGAACATGAATTGTCCAATTTCTCATACCTATTGATTTCCGATCGTGCCCCAAAATTGGGCAACATCATAATATGGCGGGAGGAGTCATTTGGCGAGTTGTGATTGAAATCCAATCGCTAGAAGTATGGAATACACCAACCACTCCAATTAGGAACGAACTGCCGTTGTACTTGAATTGTCCAATTTCTCACACCTATTGATTTCGGATCGAGCCCAAAACTTGGGCAACATGATAATCTGGTGTTAGGAGTCAGTTGGTGAGTTTCGAGTGAAATCCAATCGCTAGATGTATGGAATACACCAACCACTCCAATTAGGAACGAACTGCCGTTGAACTTGAATTGTCCAATTTCTCACACCTATTGATTTCGGATCGAGCCCAAAAGTTGGGCAACATGATAATCTGGTGTTAGGAGTCAGTTGGTGAGTTTTGAGTGAAATCCAATCGCTAGATGTATGGAATACACCAACCACTCCAATTAGTAACGAACTCCTGTTGAACTTGAATTGTCCAATTTCCCACACCTATTGATTTCGGATCGAGCCCAAATCTTGGGCAACATGATAATATCGTGGGAGGAGTAATTTGGTGAGTTTTGAGTGAAATCCAATCGCTAGAAGTATGGAATACACCAACCACTCCAATTGGGAACGAACTGCTGTTGAACTTGAAATGTCCAATTTCTAACACCTATTGATTTCGGATCGAGCCCAAAACTTGCGCAACATGATAATATGGTGGGAGGAGTCATTTGGTGAGTTTTGAGTGAAATCCAATCGCTAGAAGTATGGAATACACCAACCACTCCAATTAGGAACGAATTGCCGTTGAACTTGAATTGTCCAATTTATCACACCTATTGATTTCGGATCGAGCCCCAAACTTGGGCAACATCATAATATGGCGGGAGGAGTCATTTGGTGAGTTTTGATTGAAATCCAATCGCTAGAAGTATGGAATACACCAACCGCTCCTATTAGGAACGAACTGCCGTTGAACTTGAATTGTCCAATTTATCACACCTATTGATTTCGGATCGAGCCCCAAACTTGGGCAACTTCATAATATGGCGGGAGGAGTCATTTGGTGAGTTTTGATTGAAATCCAATCGCTAGAAGTATGGAATACACCAACCACTCCAATTAGGAACGAACTGCCGTTGTACTTGAATTGTCTAATTTCTCACACCTATTGATTTCGGATCGAGCCCAAAACTTGGGCAACAAGATAATCTGGTGTTAGGAGTCAGTTGGTGAGTTTTGAGTGAAATCTAATTGCTAGATGTATGGAATACACCACCCACTCCAATTAGGAACGAATTGCCGTTGAAATTGAATTGTCCAATTTATCACACCTATTGATTTCGGATCGAGCCCCAAACTTGGGCAACATCATAATATGGCGGGAGGAGTCATTTGGTGAGTTTTGATTGAAATCCAATCGCTAGAAGTATGGAATACACCAACCACTCCAATTAGGAACGAACTGCCGTTGAACTTGAATTGTCCAATTTATCACACCTATTGATTTCGGATCGAGCCCCAAACTTGGGCAACATGATAATATGGCGGGAGGAGTCATTAGGTGAGTTTTGAGTGAAATCCAATCGCTAGAAGTATGGAATACACCATCCACTCCAATTTGGAACGAACTGCCGTTGAACTTGCATTAGCCATATTGAATTCAGATTTTTCACTTCCTTAGGCCTATAAATAGGGAGGTTTTCTAAGCTTGTAAACACACCCCAAGGTAAGGGTGGGCACGGTCCGGTTCGGCCCGGTTCTCCCCTAAACCCGAAATCGAAACCGGTACTGTTCATCCGATCCGGTTCGGTTCGGTTTTTCAATTAAACACCTAAGAGAACCGCACCAACCCGAACCAGTTTATATCCGGTTCGGTTTCCGATTTTACAATTTGGACCGGCCGTTGGGCCCAATTGATTTTTTTATTATAAATTTTTAGAGATTTAAGCCCAACTGAAGTTTTTAAACAAAATTTGGGCCTACAAATTCACAATTAGCCCAATTCCCACCCAATCAACCCAAACATTAAATTTAAAATTACATGCCAATAACAAAACAAATACACTTAATTGCAAACGAAATTACTAAAAAAATTATAGAAATAACATTTAAACTACTCCATTTTCCACTGAAAAAAAAAGAAAAAAAAAGCTCCATCTTCCCCTTGTTCTTTCTCGGAGGCAAGGGCAACACAAAGAGGCATCTTCTTCAAACCTTCTCTATTAAGCTCTCCCAGCCCCTGGATTTCCTGTGCAAAGATATACTGCTTCTTCTGTTATCTACTGCTGTGAAGCCATATGAGTTGACTGCAGGTGAGAAAGTATGTCCTCCATGATATGATTGCACAAAAGTGTTGTCCAATGAATTAATAAACTTTGGAGAATCGGAAACTACATACATGTCATTGTTATGTGTTCTCATGTCACCATTGCTAAGCCGCACAACTGCCGCCAAGCCACTCTCAGACACATCAAGCCTAGTCCAAAAAAAAAAATACAGAGAGAGAGAGAGAGAGAGAGAGAGAGAGAGAGAGAGAGAGAGAGAGAGAGAGAAAATTGGGGTTTTACTTCGAGCTTGAAATTTTCATTTTCATTATCTCCAAACAGCAATTAGGGTTTTACTTCGAGCTTGAAATTTTTACAGTAGAAAAAACAACGAGAATGAAACGAAGGAATACTGAACGTTTGCGTTTGATAGAACCCTAAATCAATCATACCCACATCTTCGATCGTGAATCAAATAAAACAAAAAATGAGAGAACGAGGCAACACAATAAGCAATGAAGAATTAGAAAGAGAGTAACTAGCTCACCTGGTTTCGTGACGCCGCCGAGTCAGAGAGAATGAGAGAGAGAGAAAATTGGAATTAGAAAGAGGAAGAAGAAAGAGAAAGAAGAAGAAAAAGAGAGAGAGAGAGAGAGAGAGAGAGAGAGAGAGAGAGAGAGAGAGAGAGAAAAAAAATAAAAGAGAGAAGCTGCGGCGGATTGAAAAGATAAAGGAGAGAGGAAGGAAAGAAAAAGTGGTTTTAGGGTTAGGTGTTGGTTGATGGGCTTTTGTTGTTGGGCTTGGCTAAGGTTAGATGTTAGTAGTTGGGTTTGGGAAGTGAGAAAAATTCTGGACTTAGTGGTTGGGCCACCAAAAAATATATATTAAATACTGGACCGGTCCGGTCCGGTCCGGTCCGGTTTTGTTGACTTTTTAGTCAACTCGGTTTTTTCCGGTTTTTTTTCATCCGGTTTGGTTAGGTTTTCCGGTTTTCCAGTTTATATGCCCACCCCTACCCCAAGGGGGGGAGCTCTCAAACACTTCTCTAGAGAATTTGAGGGAGAGAAGGGAAGGGAGCTCTAGAGAAGTGTTTGAGAGCTCCCCCCCCTTGGGGTGTGTTTACAAGCTTAGAGAACCTCCCTATTTATAGGCCTAAGGAAGTGAAAAATCTGAATTCAATATGGCTAATGCATACAACACTTGTTTTATAAAATCTGAAATGGTTGATGCACTTCACCAATAAATCCCACCAGAAGCCCTAGCTCATCTTCATGTCACCATGACCAAGCTTCCAACCAGCTCAATAGCTCATGCCTAGCTCACCATGACCAAGCTTCCAACCGGAAACAATAGCTCATCTTGAGGTCAGCATGACCAGCAACTTCAAGGGCTTACGAATTGGGCTTCCCTTAAGCAAATTAAGACTTTAAGCACTCAAACTTGAAGTTCAGAATGTCTTCTTTCCAGCCATATATCATTTGGGCCAATCCAAGGTCGGAGGAGGAAGTTAAGGCCAAAACAAACTGCTAACTCATTTTGCGCGCTGATAAAATCCATCCTGAGCATGGCTCTGTGTTTGCTAGGTAATAGACTCCATATTTATCCAATGGGGCTGAATTTTGGATATGTTATAGTACACACCCATTGGAACAACTTTCATGAAGAATTCTGCCTCATCCGAGCTGTGTAGGTTGCTGAAACAAAGCTTGCAATATGACCTACGGAACTGGACTGGCAGGGGGCTGTAGCCAAAATGAGTTTGTCTTTTAAGCTCTTCATCCATTCATCCAAATTAGGCCTTAACATGCTTGAATTGCATGAATTATGCTCTCTTGCTCTATTTGCCTACAAAACACACAAAGGGAGGCAAATAACATAGAAATCTAGGAAACTAAGCAAAAGAAGTAAGTAAATTTGGGCATGTATATGTATGAAATTATAAGCTTAACAACCATCCACTCCAATTTGGAACGAACTGTCGTTGAACTTGAATTGTCCAATTTCTCACACCTATTGATTTCGGATCAAGCCCCAAACTTGGGCAACATCATAATATGGTGGGAGGAGTCATTTGGTGAGTTGTGAGTGAAATCCAATCGCTAGAAGTATGGAATACACCAACCACTCCAATTAGGAACGAACTGCCGTTGAACTTGAATTGTCCAATTTCTCACACCTATTGATTTCAGATCGAGCCCAAAACTTGGGCAACATCATAATATGGTGGGAGTAGTCATTTGGTGAATTTTGAGTGAAATCCAATCGCTAGAAGTATGGAATACACCAACCACTCCAATTAGGAACGAACTGCCGTTGAACTTGAATTGTCCAATTTCTCACATCTATTGATTTCGGGTTGAGCCCAAAACTATGGCAACTTCATAATATGGTGGGAGGAGTCATTTGGTGAGTTTTGACTGAAATCGAATCGCTAGAAGTATGGAATACAGCAACTGTTAAGCTCATAATTTCATACATATACATGCCCTATTTACTTACTTCTTTTGCTTAGTTTCCTAGATTTCTAAGTGATTTGCCTCCCTTTGTGTGTTTTGTAGGCCAATGGAGCAAGAGAGCATAATTCATGCAATTCAAGCATGTTAAGGCCTAATTTGGATGAAGGAAAGAAGAGCTTAATGACAAACTCATTTTGGCTACAGCCCCCTGCCAGTCCAGTTCCGTAGGTCACATTGCAAGCTTTGTTTCAGCAACCTACACAGCTCGGATGAGGCAGCATTCTTCATGAACATTGTTCCAATGGGTGTGTACTATAACATATCCAAATTTCAGCCCCATTGGATAAATATGGAGTCTGTTACCTAGCAAACACAGAGCCATGCTTAGGATGGATTTTATCAGCGCGCAAAATGAGTTAGCAATTTGTTTTGGCCTTAACTTCCTCCTCCGACCTTGGATTGGCCCAAATGATATATGGCTGGAAAGAAGACATTCTGAACTTCAATTTCGAGTGCTTAAAGTCCTAATTTGATTAAGAGAAGCCCAAGTTGTAAGCCCTTGAAGTTGCTGGTCATGCTGACCTCAGCATGTGCTGGTTGGATGCTTGGTCATGGTGAGCTAGGTATGAGCTATCATTTCTGGTTGGAAGCTTGGTCATGGTGACATGAAGATGAGCTAGGGCTGCTGGTGGGATCTATTGGTGAAGTGCATCAACCAATTCAAGAATTTCTAATACAAGTGCATCAACCAATTCAAATTTTCTAATACAAGTGCATCAACCATTTCAAATTTTATAAAACAAGTGTTGTATGCATTAGCCATATTGAATTCAGATTTTTCACTTCCTTAGGCCTATAAATAGGGAGGTTCTCTAAGCTTGTAAACACACCCCAAGGGGGGGAGCTCTCAAACACTTCTCTAGAGCTCCCTTCCCTTCTCTCCCTCAAATTCTCTTAATTTTGCTTTCTAGTTCTCAATTCTAGCTTTCCTTTTGCTTCTTAGTTGTAGTTTATTTTTCTTTGTAATGTAAATTCTTTTCTTAAAGTTTTCAAGTTGAATTAGTTTCCAAGTTTCAATTATGGTTTTTGTTCTTATTCATTATGCTTATAAGTTAATATGCTAGTTTGAATGATTGATCACCATTTAGGCTTGCATGTTAGCTATCTTGGTTTGAATTAAGAGTATACACCATGCTTTAATTCGAATTGAACTATGAATAGGAAGAGTATGTATGGACATTCGACAACAGGGATTAGATACATACTTGGTTGTTTAAAATGTTCTTCTATGCTTAATGGGTTCCTAATGCTTAATTTTAGGTTAGACAACAAATGATCAAATTAGGGAATTAGGAACACAAGGTTATGACCACACACCATGGCTTAATCATACTTTAGCTAGAATCAATCCATTAATCTAAATTGAACTTGGGAACTTATTTGCTTGAGTTACTTATTTCTTTCTTCCTTGTTTTATGTTCTTTGTTTTTGTTTCTATTTTGTGTAGGGAAACTAAATTGGATCATTCAATCACCAATCCCTGTGGAATCGACCTCGCACTTACATATGCTATACTACCAACGGTTCGTGCACTTGCGAGTATCACAAGTTGAGGATGCAGCTTAATCCATTTTGGTGGAGCTAAATCTACGCAACAGCAACCACTCCAATTAGGAAGGAACTGCCTTTGAACTTGAATTGTCCAATTTCTCACACCTATTGATTACGGATCGAGCCCAAAACTTGGGCAACATCATAATATGGTGGGAGGAGTCATTTGGTTAGTTTTGAGTGAAATCCAATCGCTAGAAGTATGGAATACACCAACCTCTCCAATTAGGAACGAACTGCCGTTCAACTTGAATTGTCCAATTTCTCACACCTATTGATTTCGGATCGAGCCCCAAACTTGGGCAACATCATAATGTGGTGGGAGGAGTCATTTGGTGAGTTTTGAGTGAAATCCAATCGCTAGAAGTATGGAATACACCAACCGCTCCAATTAGGAACGAACTGTCGTTGAACTTGAATTGTCCAATTTCTCACACCTATTGATTTCAGATCGAGCCCAAAACTTGGGCAACATCATAATATGGTGGGAGGAGTCATTTGGTTAGTTTTGAGTGAAATCCAATCGCTAGAAGTATGGAATACACCAACCACTCCAATTAGGAACGAACTGCCGTTGAACTTGAATTGTCCAATTTCTCACACCTATTGATTTCGGATCGAGCCCCAAACTTGGGCAACATCATAATATGGTGGGAGGAGTCATTTGGTGAGTTTTGAGTGAAATCCAATCGCTAGAAGTATGCAATACACCAACCACTCCAATTAGGAACGAACTGTCGTTGAACTTGAATTGTCCAATTTCTCACAACTATTGATTTCGGATCGAGCCGCAAACTTGGGCAACATCATAATATGGTGGGAGGAGTCATTTGGTGAGTTTTGGGTGAAATCCAATCGCTAGAAGTACGGAATACACCAACCACTCCAATTAGGAACGAACTGCCGTTGAACTTGAATTGTCCAATTTGGAACACCTATTGATTTCGGATCGAGCCCAAAACTTGGGCAATATCATAATATGGTGGGAGGAGTCATTTGGTGAGTTTTGAGTGAAATCCAATTGCTAGAAGTACGGAATACACCAACCACTCCAATTAGGAACGAACTGCCGTTGAACTTGAATTGTCCAATTTCTCACACCTATTGATTTCGGATCGAGCCCAAAACTTGTGAAACATCATAATATGGTGGGAGGAGTCATTTGGTGAATTTTGAGTGAAATCGAATCGCTAGAAGTATGGAATACACCAACGACTCCAATTAGGAACGAACTGCCGTTGAACTTGAATTGTCCAATTTCTAACACCTATTGATTTCGGATCGAGCCCAAAACATGGGCAACATCATAATATGGTGGGAGGAGTCATTTGGTGACTTTTGAGGGAAATCCAATTGCTAGAAGTATGGAATACACCAACCACTCCAATTAGGAACGAACTGCCGTTGAACTTGAATTGTCCAATTTGGAACACCTATTGATTTCAGATCGAGCCCAAAACTTGGGCAACATCATAATATGGTGGGAGGAGTCATTTGGTTAGTTTTGAGTGAAATCCAATCGCTAGAAGTATGGAATACACCAACCTCTCCAATTAGGAACGAACTGCCGTTCAACTTGAATTGTCCAATTTCTCACACCTATTGATTTCGGATCGAGCCCCAAACTTGGGCAACATCATAATGTGGTGGGAGGAGTCATTTGGTGAGTTTTGAGTGAAATCCAATCGCTAGAAGTATGGAATACACCAACCGCTCCAATTAGGAACGAACTGTCGTTGAACTTCAATTGTCCAATTTCTCACACCTATTGATTTCGAATCGAGCCGCAAACTTGGGCAACATCATAATATGGTGGGAGGAGTCATTTGGTGAGTTTTGGGTGAAATCCAATCGCTAGAAGTGTGGAATACACCAACCACTCCAATTAGGAACGAACTGCCGTTGAACTTGAATTGTCCAATTTCTCACACCTATTGATTTCGGGTTGAGCCCAAAACTATGGCAACTTCATAATATGGTGGGAGGAGTCATTTGGTGAGTTTTGAGTGAAATCGAATCGCTAGAAGTATGGAATACAGCAACCACTCCAATTAGGAAGGAACTGCCTTTGAACACGAATTGTCCAATTTCTCACACCTATTGATTTCGGATCGAGCCCAAAACTTGGGCAACAGCATAATATGGTGGGAGGAGTCATTTGGTGAATTTTGAGTGAAATCCAATCGCTAGAAGTATGGAATACACCAACGACTCCAATTAGGAACGAACTGCCGTTGAACTTGAATTGTCCAATTTGGAACACCTATTGATTTCGGATCGAGCCCAAAACTTGGGCAATATCATAATATGGTGGGAGGAGTCATTTGGTGAGTTTTGAGTGAAATCCAATTGCTAGAAGTACGGAATACACCAACCACTCCAATTAGGAACGAACTGCCGTTGAACTTGAATTGTCCAATTTGGAACACCTATTGATTTCGGATCTAGCCCAAAACTTGGGCAACATCATAATATGGTGGGAGGAGTCATTTGGTGAGTTTTGGGTGAAATCCAATCGCTAGAAGTATGGAATACACCAACCACTCCAATTAGGAACGAACTGTCGTTGAACTTGAATTGTCCAATTTCTCACACCTATTGATTTCGGATCAAGCCGCAAACTTGGGCAACATCATAATATGGTGGGAGGAGTCATTTGGTGAGTTTTGGGTGAAATCCAATCGCTAGAAGTGTGGAATACACCAACCACTCCAATTTGGAACGAACTGCCGTTGAACTTGAATTGTCCAATTTCTCACACCTATTGATTTCGGATCGAGCCCAAAACTTGGGCAACATCATAATATGGTGGGAGGAGTCATTTGGTTAGTTTTAGGTGAAATCCAATCGCTAGAAGTATGGAATACACCAACCACTCCAATTAGGAACGAACTGCCGTTGAACTTGAATTGTCCAATTTCTCACACCTATTGATTTTGGATCGAGCCCAAAACTTGGGCAACATCATAATATGGTGGGAGTAGTCTTTTGGTGAATTTTGAGTGAAATCCAATCGCTAGAAGTATGGAATACACCAACCACTCCAATTAGGAACGAACTGCCGTCGAACTTGAATTGTCCAATTGATTTCGTATTGAGCCCAAAACTTGGGCAACATCATAATACAGTGGGAGGAGTCATTTGGTGAGTTTTGAGTGAAATCGAATCGCTAGAAGTATGGAATACAGCAACCACTCCAATTAGGAAGGAACTGCCTTTGAACACGAATTGTCCAATTTCTCACACCTATTGATTTCGGATCGAGCCCAAAACTTGGGCAACAGCATAATATGGTGGGAGGAGTCATTTGGTGAATTTTGAGTGAAATCCAATCGCTAGAAGTATGGAATACACCAACGACTCCAATTAGGAACGAACTGCCGTTGAACTTGAATTGTCCAATTTGGAACACCTATTGATTTCGGATCGAGCCCAAAACTTGGGCAATATCATAATATGGTGGGAGGAGTCATTTGGTGAGTTTTGAGTGAAATCCAATTGCTAGAAGTACAGAATACACCAACCACTCCAATTAGGAACGAACTGCCGTTGAACTTGAATTGTCCAATTTGGAACACCTATTGATTTCGGATCTAGCCCAAAACTTGGGCAACATCATAATATGGTGGGAGGAGTCATTTGGTGAGTTTTGGGTGAAATCCAATCGCTAGAAGTATGGAATACACCAACGACTCCAATTAGGAACGAACTGCCGTTGAACTTGAATTGTCCAATTTGGAACACCTATTGATTTCGGATCGAGCCCAAAACTTGGGCAATATCATAATATGGTGGGAGGAGTCATTCGGTGAGTTTTGAGTGAAATCCAATTGCTAGAAGTACAGAATACACCAACCACTCCAATTAGGAACGAACTGCCGTTGAACTTGAATTGTCCAATTTGGAACACCTATTGATTTCTGATCTAGCCCAAAACTTGGGCAACATCATAATATGGTGGGAGGAGTCATTTGGTGAGTTTTGGGTGAAATCCAATCGCTAGAAGTGTGGAATACATCAACCACTCCAATTTGGAACGAACTGCCGTTGAACTTGAATTGTCCAATTTCTCACACCTATTGATTTCGGATCGAGCCCAAAACTTGGGCAACATCATAATATGGTCGGAGGAGTCATTTGGTTAATTTTGAGTGAAATCCAATCGCTAGAAGTATGGAATACACCAACCACTGCAATTAGGAACGAACTGCCGTTGAACTTGAATTGTCCAATTTCTCACACCTATTGATTTCGGATCGAGCCAAAAAGTTGGGAAAAATCATAATATGGTGGGAGGAGTCATCTGGTGAGTTTTGAGTGAAATCCAATCGCTAGAAGTATGGAATACAACAACTACTCCGATTTGGAACGAACTGTCGTTGAAATTGAATTGACCAATTTCTCACACCTATTGATTTCGGATCGAGCCCAAAACTTGGGCAACATCATAATATGGTGGGAGGAGTCATTTGGTGAGTTTTGAGTGAAATCCAATCGCTAGAAGTATGGAATACAGCAACCACTCCAATTAGGAAGGAACTGCCTTTGAACACGAATTGTCCAATTTCTCACACCTATTGATTTCGGATCGAGCCCAAAACTTGGGCAACAGCATAATATGGTGGGAGGAGTCATTTGGTGAATTTTGAGTGAAATCCAATCGCTAGAAGTATGGAAGACACCAACGACTCCAATTAGCAACGAACTGCCGTTGAACTTGAATTGTCCAATTTGGAACACCTATTGATTTCGGATCGAGCCGAAAACTTGGGCAATATCATAATATGGTGGGAGGAGTCATTTGGTGAGTTTTGAGTGAAATCCAATTGCTAGAAGTACGGAATACACCAACCACTCCAATTAGGAACGAACTGCCGTTGAACTTGAATTGTCCAATTTGGAACACCTATTGATTTCGGATCTAGCCCAAAACTTGGGCAACATCATAATATGGTGGGAGGAGTCATTTGGTGAGTTTTGGGTGAAATCCAATCGCTAGAAGTGTGGAATACACCAACCACTCCAATTAGGAACGAACTGCCGTTGAACTTGAATTGAGATGTCTATTTTCATATAACAAAGGTAAGTGTTTCAAAACTGAAACTGCAGCCCCTGTTTTTGACAGATTTTGTAGTCATACTTTAATTACCAAACTTTAGGTATCAAACTTCAGCCAAATTACATGATATCAGAGGGCTTTTAATCCTGGATATGTATAGTTTAAAACCAAGTACTTATATCTCAAAACTAACCCACAACCTGTGCAAAACTAACAGTCAATGTGGGTAAAACAATCACACTTTCTAAAAATCTGAAACTGAACAACTTCTGCACCTATTTGTTTTTTTAACAAAACAAAACCCCAAAACACTTTTGAACAATCTTAAAAACAAGTATATATTTCAGTTATGACTGCTACTCAATTACCAACAAGAATCGAAGTTTGAAAAACCAAAACCCGAAACTAAAAGTTGATCAATACACCCAAACTTAATAAATCCAATTCATACTCTTCTTCCATTTAGTTTCGTGGGTTCTGTGGAGCAATCAATCAACTACACAATTTAAATAATCAACCCAACAAGACAACAACATCCAAAAACAAGAAATTAAAATATGAGAAAACAAACTTACAAAGGGTTCAAGAAGAAATTCAAAATTCCTTAGCTCTCTCAACGAATTGCCCAAGCTGACAATGGCTTTATGAAGCTCTCTCAAATGTCCCCAGAAGAAATTAAAGGCTCGAAAAGACACCTCTTCAACAGCTCAAATGTCCCGAAAATTCATTACAAAAATGATAATATAAAAAAGAATTAGGGGCAAACTAAAATATAAATGAGAAAAATGCAAAGAAGAGAAGAAGAAGAAAAAATTCGTACCTTGAGCATTGAATTACCACAACTTCAATTAGAATCTCCACCTTCAAAACTCAATATCACACATCCCCAGCAAAATAAGCCACCGTTGGAGATACACGAGAAGAAAAGATGAGGAGAAGATCAGGGGGTGCTGGAGAATGAGTGAAGAGTGAACAGAAAAAGAAAAGAAAGGGAAGGGAGAGATGAGAGAGAATGAAGAGAAGATTTGGAGTTGGGGACAGAGAGAGAGAGATCCTTAGGTATGAGAATGAGGAGAATATTTTAGAAAGACAGAGAGAGAGAGCGCGCCTTCTGGAAGGGAATAGCGGGCAAACTAAAATTTCACCCAAAAAAAGAGCGCAACGTGAAAAAAAATTGGGGCCTCAAAACCAAATTTCATGACGCAGAATCTACGTCGTAAAATTACATTCTATGATGCGTATACTGCGTCCTCAAAACCAATTCCATGACGCATATACTGCGTCGTCAAATCGTTAAAGCTTTTATGGCGCTCAAGACGCGTCATCTTAAGGTTATTAAAAATATTTTTATAATATGTGAAAAAATAGCGGGCAAAATTAAAGAGGTAAAAAATAATTGCGTGGAACGAAAAAAAAAAGGTGGGAAATTTTCATAGATCTATGACGCATAGGAAATGTCATTGAAAAACACTTCCATGATGCAGCTAGCCAGCCATGGATACTTGATTCCATGACGCAACCCAAACGTCATAGACATTTATGACGCGCAATATGCGTCATTGATTTAACAAACGTTTCATGACGCAGATCCAACGTCATGTAAAGTTAAAAAAATCTATGACGCGTAAAACGCGTCATTGAATGCATATTCAATGGCGTGCATATCCGGATGTCATTGAAAGGATATCACAAACCAGCTTCAATGACGCATTTTAAAAGCACGTCATAGATAATTACAATTAATGACGTGTATTCCTGACACGTCATTAAAACCATGTCATCAAAAAGCCTTTTTGTTGTAGTGGAAATCCAATTGCTAGAAGTATGGAATGCACCAACCACTCCAATTAGGAACGAACTGCCGTTGAACTTGAATTGTCCAATTTCTCACACCTATTGATTTCGGTTCGAGCCCAAAACTTGGGCAACATCATAATATGGTGGGAGGAGTCATTTGGTGAGTTTTGGGTGAAATCCAATCGCTAGACGTATGGAATACAACAACCACTCCAATTAGGAACGAACTGCCGTTGAACTTGAATTGTCCAATTTCTCACACCTATTGATTTCGGATTGAGCCCAAAACTTGGGCAAAATCATAATATGGTGGGAGGAGTCATTTGGTTAGTTTTGAGTGAAATCCAATAGCTAGAAGTATGGAATACACCAACCACTCCAATTAGGAACGAACTGCCGTTGAACTTGAATTGTCCAATTTCTCACACCTATTGATTTCGGATCGAGCCCAAAACTTGGGCAACATCATAATATGGTGGGAGGAGTCATTTGGTTAGTTTTGAGTGAAATCCCATCGCTAGAAGTATGGAATACACCAACTACTCCAATTAGGAACGAAATGCCGTTGAACTTGAATTATCCAATTTGGAACACCTATTGATTTCGGCTCGAACCCAAAACTTGGGCAACATCATAATATGGTGGGAGGAGTCATTTGGTGAGTTTGGAGTGAAATCCAATCACTAGAAGTATGGAATACACCAACCACTCCAATTTCGAACGAACTGCTGTTGAACTTGAATTATCCAATTTCGAACACCTATTGATTTCGGATCGAGCCCAAAACTTGGGCAACATCATAATATGGTGGGAGGAGTCCTTTGGTGAGTTTTGAGTGAAATCCAATCGCTAGAAGTATGGAATACACCAACCACTCCAATTAGGAACGAACTGCCGTTGAACTTGAATTGTCCAATTTGGAACACCTATTGATTTCGACTCGAGCCCCAAACTTGGGCAACATCATAATATGGTGGAAGGAGTCATTTGGTGAGTTTTGAGTGAAATCCAATCGCTAGAAGTATGGAATACACCAACCACTCCAATTAGGAACGAACTTCCGTTGAACTTGAATTGTCTAATTTCACACACCTATAGATTTCGGATCAAGCCCAAAACTTGGGCAACATCATAATATGGTGGGAGGAGTCCTTTGGTGAATTTTGAGTGAAATCCAATCACTAGAAGTATGGAATACACCAACCACTCCAATTAGGAACGAACTGCCGTTGAACATGAATTGTCCAATTTGGAACACCTATTGATTTCGGATCAAGCCCAAAACTTGGGCAACATCATAATATGGTGGGAGGAGTCATTTGGTGAGTTTTGAGTGAAATCCAATCGCTAGAAGTATGGAATACACCAACCACTCCAATTAGGAACGAACTTCCGTTGAACTTGAATTGTCTAATTTCACACACCTATAGATTTCGGATCGAGCCCAAAACTTGGGCAACATCATAATATGGTGGGAGGAGTCCTTTGGTGAATTTTGAGTGAAATCCAATCACTAGAAGTATGGAATACACCAACCACTCCAATTAGGGACGAACTGCCGTTGAACATGAATTGTCCAATTTGGAACACCTATTGATTTCGGATCAAGCCCAAAACTTGGGCAACATCATAATATGGTGGGAGGAGTCATTTGGTGAGTTTTGAGTGAAATCCAATCGCTAGAAGTATGGAATACACCAACCACTCCAATTAGGAACGAACTTCCGTTGAACTTGAATTGTCTAATTTCACACACCTATAGATTTCGGATCGAGCCCAAAACTTGGGCAACATCATAATATGGTGGGAGGAGTCCTTTGGTGAATTTTGAATGAAACCCAATCGCTAGAAGTACGGAATACACCAACCACTCCAATTAGGAACGAACTGCCGTTGAACTTGAATTGTCCAATTTCGAACACCTATTGATTTCGGATCAAGCCCAAAACTTGGGCAACATCATAATATGGTGGGAGGAGTCCTTTGGTGTGTTTTGAGTGAAATGCAATCGCTAGAAGTGTGGAATATACCAACCACTCCAATTAGGAACGAACTGCAGTTGAACTTGAATTGTCCAATTTCTCACACCTATTGATTTCGGATCGAACCCTAAACTTGGGCAACATCATAATATGGTGGGAGGAGTCATTTGGTGAGTTTTGAGTGAAATCCAATCGCTAGAAGTAGGGAATACACCAACCACTCCAATTAGGAACGAACTGCCGTTGAACTTGAATTGTCCAATTTGGAACACCTATTGATTTCGGACCGAGCCCCAAACTTGGGCAACATCATAATATGGTGGGAGGAGTCATTTGGTGAGTTTTGAGTGAAATCCAATCGCTAGAAGTAGGGAATACACCAACCACTCCAATTAGGAACGAACTGCCGTTGAACTAGAATTGTCCAATTTGGAACACCTATTGATTTCAGATCGAGCCCAAAACTTGGGCAACATCATAATATGGTGGGAGTAGTCATTTGGGGAGTTTTGAGTGAAATCCATTCGCTAGAGGTATGGAATACACCAACCACTCCAATTAGGAACGAACTGCCGTTGAACTTGAATTGTCCAATTGCTCAAACCTATTGATTTCGGATCGAGACCCAAACTTGGGCAACATCATAATATGGTGGGAGGAGTCATTTGGTGAGTTTTGAGTGAAATCGAATCTCTAGAAGTATGGAATACACCAACCACTCAAATTACGAACAAACTGCCGTTGAACTTGAATTGTCCAATTTCTCACACCTATTGATTACGGATCGAGCCCAAAACTTGGGGAACATCATAATATGGTGGGAGGAGTCCTTTGGTGAATTTTGAGTGAAATCCAATCACTAGAAGTATGGAATACACCAACCACTCCAATTAGGAACGAACTGCCGTTGAACATGAATTGTCCAATTAGGAACGAACTGCCGGTGAACTTGAATTGTCCAATTTCTCACACCTATTGATTTCGGATCGAGCCCAAAACTTGGGCAACATCATAATATGGTGGGAGGAGTCATTTGGTGAGTTTTGAGTGAAATCCAATCGCTAGAAGTATGAAATACACCAACCACTCCAATTAGGATCGAACTGCCGGTGAACTTGAATTGTCCAATTTCTCACACCTATCGATTTCGGATCGAGCCCAAAACTTGGGCAACATCATAATATGGTGGGTGGAGTCATTTGTTGAGTTTCGAGTGAAATCAAATCGCTAGAAGTATGGAATACACCAACCACTCCAATTAGGTACGAACTGCCGTTGAACTTCAATTGTCCAATTTCTCACACCTATTCATTTCGGATCGAGCCCAAAACTTGGGCAACATTATAATATGGTGGGAGGAGTCATTTGGTGAGTTTTGAGTGAAATGCAATCGCTAGAAGTGTGGAATACACCAACCACTCCAAGTAGGAACGAACTGCTGTCGAACTTGAATTGTCCAATTTCTCACACCTATCGATTTCGGATCGAGCCCAAAACTTGGGCAACATCATAATATGGTGGAGGAGTCATTTGGTGAGTTTCGAGTGAAATCCAATCGCTAGAAGTATGGAATACACCAACGACTCCAATTAGGAACGAACTGTCGTTGAACTTGAATTGTCCAATTTGGAACATCTATTGATTTCGGATCGAGCCCAAAACTTGGGCAACAGCATAATATGGTGGGAGGAGTCATTTGGTGAGTTTTGAGAGAAATCCAATCGCTAGAAGTATGAAATACACCAACCACTCCAATTTGGAACGAACTGCCGTTGAACTTGAATTGTCCAATTTCTCAAACCCATTGATTTCTGATCAAGCCCCAAACTTGGGCAACATCATAATATGGTGGGAGGAGTCATTTGGTGAGTTTTGAGTGAAATCCAATCGCTAGAAGTATGGAATACACCAACCACTCC